>NC_038050.1:72538294-72845506 GCF_002211085.1 Panicum hallii | reverse complement strand
AACAGAAGCCTTTTCAGTCCTTCCAGTGTGAACTCTGAGCACAATCTTTTCTAGGATCCTGGGTTCTTGGCGGCGCTGGTTCCAGTGTTAGAAATCGAGTTAGCAAACACAATCACAGTGAGCATGTCAAACTCACACCGGGTATATGCATTACATTGCAAACTGAGCTGAACTACAGTCGTCTAAACCTTTCGCCTCATGGTACTTTTGCTGCACCTGAGCACCTACAGTTGCCATGTCTTTGTGTTGGCAACAGGTGAGATTTTAGTGGTGAGCAACCTCCTTGAACTAGTTTCTGGAAAGTAGATTTCACTGGTGGACTAGCTATTTCTACTCATCAGGACTGGTTTCCAGAAAAGTAGATTTCACTGGTGAACCAGCTAATCCAGTCAGTGCCTTTTATGAACGATTCAGCTGTCATAGCTTGACTTGCAAGTGTCATTCTTACATCTTGCAGATACATTGGTCCAGAATATATACTTTTTGACATAATACGGAATATATACTCATGTTCTGCTGGCATTACTAAGTTCTACTGGAACCAAACAATGCTGCTTCTCTCTTGACATTGTTTTGGCAGGTGAGCTGAACACTACTGTCGGCATGCATGCAGCCGTCGCCAGGATCAGTAACAGCACTGTATGCATTGGTAATTCGGCAGGCATATATTCACTCTGGAACGCCGAGAGGCGAGATCAGAAGTAGAAACAGGTAACTTTAACCGCAGTTGCCACTCAGTTGAGACAGTTAATCGTTCCTGGCAAAGTATTGGTAGTATAGTACATGTATTAGCTGCTAATCATGCAGGCACAGGCATCGAGGCAGGCAGGGTCCCCCGGCAAATCTTCATGGGGCCGCGTGTGTGAACGTGACTGACGTAAACCGTCAAAGGGAAGTCGCGGGAAAAAAAGTGGGGGAATCGAGTACCAACCTTGGGCCCCTCACCCTTTCCAACGGGAGCTGACTAGGCATCGCTCTGGTGGCCCACAAAGCAGCCAATAGCAACCCTACACAATCCTGCAGCTACAACAGCTCGCTTTGGCTGCCAAAGACAAGAAGAGAAGATTGGGATATTTCTATTCACCGATATAAAGCCAACTGACACAGGACACAACAGAAAAGCAAAAGCCAAAGTTTAAGAGGGAGACAGAGAGGTACGTATATAGCTTCATGTGAAAGATGACAAGAATCCCAGCATAAAATAATCTCTCGACTTTGCTATAAAGCCAGAGTCCCTCCTCTCCCCGTTTCCCTCCCTCCCTCCTTCCTCATGCATCTGCCATTAGCCAAGGTCTCTTTCTCCTCCGATCCTCTCTACTACACTTCTTAGTTACATATGCGATGATAATCTTGGTTAATTTTCTGCAACTTACGTCTTTCTGCTATTCATGTTTCAGGTTTTTTACATTAATGGTAGCTGATCATTCATTCATATAGAGCTAGTTGAGCAGGCTTGGTGTGGCTGTCCACATTTTTGCTTCGGATAGCCTTGCTGCCAGCCGCCTGCCAAGCTCTAATAAGCACACTTTTGCTGTGGGAGTTTTGAGAGGAAGGGAAGAGGGAGCAATGGCGCCCGTCAGTTTGCCTCCAGGTTTCAGGTTCCACCCCACTGATGAGGAGCTCATCATCTACTACCTTAAGAGGAAAATCAACGGGAAACAGATAGAGCTCGAAATCATTCCGGAGGTTGATCTTTACAAGTGCGAGCCCTGGGATTTGCCAGGTATATGCATATTCATTCTGCAATGATCTTTGTTCAGTATTGACTCTCGATGAACGAAGTTATTAGCACTATGTAGTTCTCATCATGGTTTAATTTGCTTGCTATATTGGAAAAACGTAAGCATTCCAAGTAGTTGTTAACTTGTTGTGGAACACCTTCGATTGTCTGAACTGCAAGGTTGTGATTTTATTGCGAATTACTGTATTTGCATGGGATAGGATTTTAACATACTACGCCCTTTTTTCCCTCAACGGAAAGAACATAAATATCTCTCTCCCTGATTGTCCTGGATGCCGTGCCGTGGTGTGCAGACTATAAGCAATCTTATTCAATCCTTATACTATTATGCTCTCCCAAGAAACAGCAATCCTTTCTCTTGAGGAAAGAATAACCTCATGTTCCCTTCTTGGCGGGCACTTCACCGACCTATACTATACTTGACATGCATCACTAGCTCTTGCAAATTGCAGTCTAATATATACGTTGCCTTTATGTATTCAGTGCTTTTTTAGCATTCCAGTTATAGTTGATTGAAGCATATTTGACTCTGTTTATGTCTGTTTTTTTTGGTAAATAAAAAGGTTCCATATTTGCCATACTAGCTTGAGTTAAGACTACATTAACCATACTATGAAATTTGCTTCTTAGTTTCAAACGTTTTATTTTTACCTAAAGGGGGGAATATAGGTAGATCTTGCTCTTTTTGGTTGAAAGAACCATAAGGCATAGCAAAATTTTGCCAAGTGTAAATGTGATCGCGTAGATATATATCTTGTCCATGCATTGAGCTGCTTGAAAAGGAAAAGAAATCCTTTATCCCAGTAGCAACAAAGCTAAAGCTTATATATTTTGGTCCATGTCACAATCACACATAGATTTGAAGAAAAGATATATTCTCTTTATCCATTTGTTGGCTTTCAAGCTTGTCATTCACGTACTAAAAATTACCTGTAGCATTGTATGAAATGAGTGCAGTAAAACATTGACTGAAAAGATAAAATAAAGATGATTCTTTTATCTTCTTTGAGTGGCAAAATAAAGCAAGAAATTAGGAAAGGGACTTGAGATATGGACATAAGTCAAGAAGATTGGGAAAAAAAAGTGCACAGCCTCCAAGATATAAAGTGATCTTGACCTAATTCTGTTTTCAACTATGGTAGTCTATCACGGTTAATCTTTGAGTTCTACAGTTTGTTCTAATGATGATTATCACATCTATAGAGATAAAATGGTAGCATTCATGCTGTGTGTTTTTAAGTCTGACATCATTTTAACTATATGTTTTCAGAAAAATCCTTCCTTCCAAGCAAAGACCTTGAATGGTACTTCTTCAGCCCTCGAGACCGCAAGTACCCAAATGGGTCAAGGACAAACCGTGCAACCAAATCTGGATACTGGAAGGCAACTGGGAAGGACAGAAAAGTGAACTCGCATAGGCGTCCAGTTGGAATGAAGAAGACGTTGGTGTACTATCGTGGTCGAGCTCCACATGGTTCTCGCACTGACTGGGTCATGCACGAGTACCGCCTCGACGAGAGGGAATGCGAGACTGATACCGGCTTACAGGTGTTACATTACTACCTATGCATAAATCAATTTTTACCTATGCATAAATCAATTTTAAGTACTGCAATTTGAGGAAGCACGAAGTGCTTGTATGTGAGGGTCTTTATGTGCATTGTTGACCCCTTATTTTCCTGAAACCCTAGACACCTAACTAGTACGAAACATCACACTGGGCGCCTGATATAGCTTATTAGGCTTCTCTGACATATATATGTGCCATTTGCATTTCTGTTCACAGGATGCGTACGCATTATGCCGAGTGTTCAAGAAGACAGCACCTGGGCCAAAGATCATAGAGCATTATGGCGCCGTGCACCACCCCATTGAGCAACCGCAGTGGATGGCAAGTAGTGTCGACCGCTCCCCAACTCTGGACCTGTCCAGTGATGTTAGGGGCGACGACTTCGAGAGCAGCAGTTTCTCATTTCCGACCGAGGCGCCAATGGACTCGATGCAGCATGGTGGGTTCGGGATGCAGATGAGCGCTGGTCACGAGGATGGCAAATGGATGCAGTTCCTGAGTGAAGACGCCTTTAACGCCACCAATCCTTTCTTCATGAATCCAGCTTCTTCCAACTTCTCGTGCCTCCCATCCAAGGTATGTAAAGTGGCAGAACTGCTAGTATTTCAGTGCAGTAACACAGGACAAGAACGCTTATTAATTTAGTGCTTATTACTGCAGGTCGATGTCGCGCTGGAGTGTGCAAGGCTGCAGCACAGACTCTCCTTGCCTCCCCTGGAGGTGGAGGACTTTCCACAGGACGTCAGCCTCGACACAAAGACAAGCATACTCCGCAGCAACCCCAACGAGGTTGACATCCTTCAAGAGTTCCTCTCCGTCGCGTCGGCCTCGCAGGAGCTAATCAACGGCACCAGCAACAGCTTCCCTGCAGAAATGTGGCCAGGTGCTGGCACAAGCAGCAGCAGCAGTACCCACTACATCAACGAGCTATCCTCCCTCGTTGAGCTCGGGGTGAAGGCCAAACAAGAGGTGGACAATTTCTACCATATGGGCTGCATAGGTACGTCTGCAGGATTCGCCTCGAAGTCAGTCCATGTCGATGAACCGGTTCGGTTGGTTGAGATTGCTGACATGGAGGAGGAGCTCAAGGAAGAGAAGAAGCAAGTGGAGAACCTTAGAGGAGTGAGGCTGCACAACAATGACCTAGGAGAGGTAATTACCTCATGGGAATTGCTTATGTCATGCTTGTACACATAACCTCTCACCTTCCTGCTTTTAGTTATGAGACTAATATTTACATGCACACTTCAATTTTTCTGATCAAGCAGATTGTCGTAGAAGGAGACGAAAGCAATCCAACAGAGTGCATCACACAATACCCCATATCAGACACTGCTGACAATTCAGGTATATAAATTTAATTTTTTGGTGCAACATGTATGCGCTCCACTTTAAATGATCTATATATAGTTAACTTTTAGCTAGCCTAGGGCACTTGATGATCGACCTTCATGCATGTACTAACTGAGAGCTAGATTGCAGGAGAAGCCGGTCACCTGACCGATCCCACTGACGCAGGAGGCCTAGACACTGCCCCCATCTTCTCGCAATCTCAACCTGACGACTTTGCTATTGGCTTCGATGACGTCAACCCTAACACATCCTTCGACCTATACGAGAAGGTTGACGTCAAGCATGGGCTCTTCATCTCGAGGGTCGGCGCGGCCAAGACATTCTTCCACCGCGTTGAGCCGTCCAAGAAGGTCAGCTTCCACTTGAATCCCCTAGCAAGCGACGTCAGCAAGGCGATCGAGAAGCAGTTCCATTTCCCCATTAGTAGTGTTACGACCAAAGTTAGTGGCAGGGTTTCCATTTTTAGCAAGTTCAAGGCGCTCATCAGGGACAAGTTTCTGGTGACGAAGCCGTCATCTTACCAAAGGTCCTTATTAGGCAGCAAAGAAACAGCAACAGTGAGTGAGCTGCTGCAGATTGTGTCGCTCCTCTTAACACCAAAGGAAGTAGCAGGCCCTACGACTACTGAGCAAGAGTTGGTCAAGAAGAAGGCGGAGAAGCCGGAATTCGGTTGTGAAGGAAGTGATCATGCGTGGCTTGTTCCACTCTCCAAGAGGAGCAAAGGCATTTCCAGCATGTTTTTTAGTGGGAAATGGGCATTTCTGACATCTGCATTGGCCATCCGCACTCCAGGGTGCAACCACTGAAAAGGTCTTTCTGATCATAACTCTCATGTAAAAAGATACGGCTCTTATTAATTATGCTAGAGACGACTCGGTAACAGGTGCCTGGTGCATGGAGGTTCATAATCTTCGTGCGTTCATTAATTAACTGGTGTATTACTGGAGTATGTAACCATTATTTTTCGTCCTTACGTGTATTGACATGTCTGAAGTCTAACCATGTTGTAATCAAAACATTGTTTATCAATTGTAAGTGCACATACACACACATATATATACAACACGATATTTAGTGTAATTCTTCATTGTCAGTGCTTGTTACATATATAATCCTTTTCTTCTAATGCTATCTTTTAAAGTCAAATCAATTTCAGTCGTTATAGAAAAATAGAGATGTTCATCCTCTACAACCAGTTTAGGAGAGGTTAAAAATAGTTTGTGCGCAGCATGGATGACAAACCCAACTTCAGGGTTCTGATAGCAGATCATGTAGAATGGATTCATGTCCTATACATATACGAGTGCTTTCTTTTATCACTTCGGAGACGTGCAAGATCAAAGTGGGTGAGATTGACCATTCCACTTAAACCAGAATGACAGTGCAGCATTATTCCGTGCACAAAAATAATGGAGTGCACAACACACTTGTTACACAACAATGTGTGCTTTAATTTTTCTTCATAGTACACAAAGAGCCAGTTACAAACAGCGTACAACTCAATTTACAGGAGGTACAAAACCATCACATTAGACATCTACCAACTTGTTAGTATTCAATATGGCCCACAAACCATGTGGTTCAGTGCATTTGTGCATTGCAAGATGTATCTTGATCAGTCTACAGCCATGGCATCAGAAGCACTGCCGCTTTCTTCTATGCTCATCTTCTCCTCAGCGATAGCTCTCAGCTCATCTGCTATACTCTTTTGCTCATCTTCAATCGAGATCTGCAATTCCTCAACCTGTAGAAGGTATACAAACACATGAACAGATATTCCCAAATCAATCGACTATGCAGAAAGTTGAACTAGACTATGGCACATGAGTATGTAAGGAGGTTTCCAGCAGGAGAACTGCACGAGAATTATGATTTGAAAGGGAAAAAACTGTACACCAGTCCAATGAGAAAGGCAAGTAGATAATCAAATGTTCAACTCAGAATTAGGTGATCACTCATGTAAAACTCAGAAATCCATGTATAATCATAATCGAACTTCTACTTCACTAAAAAATATACTGTGCATATTAGCACATACAATTCATTAATTGTCATACATGAGATACTATATTAATTGAGTTCTATTTCTATGTGCCACTACTAGTCTGCTATATATTATATATAGAGAGAAAACACAACCTAAAAGAGAGAAGACATTAAGCATAAACTCACCACATGTAGAAGAAGGGCAAATTGCTTCTTCCGTAGTTCCAAAGTCCTTACGCACGCTACATTCTCAGCCTCCAAATCAGCTATCTCCTTCTCAAGATCTGAAATGAGTTTCTCAGTTTCTGACCGTGGAGGCTGCAAATATATCAGCTTCCGGATTGCTTCACACTCCTCCTTGTGCTGCCTCTCGATCTTGCTCTGCTCAAGTTGCTTCTTAAGATCCTCAATATCAGTCTGAGCTTGCAAGATCTGTCGCTCAATCTCAACCTGAAGCTCATTAAAGCTCTCCTTCTCCCTAATGTTTGCATCAACAACAGCCTTGCTTTTCAGAAGAGGTAGTTCAAAGGTGTTAATTTCCTGTAGGAAGGCCTTGTACAGTCTCTCGCAGTCGCTTATGTTATCTGTATCCTTCTCAATCTCAGTGGCAAAGGACATGAACTTCTTCTGAAGCTTCTTTAGTGGTGGTTCACCCCTGGTAGTTGTCGTCCTAGTTAGAAGCCTGTGCTTAATGATCGCATCATCCTCCTGTGGTCCAAATGCATAATGTGCAGACATTTCTTCACCCCTTCCAGCTACCTTCCTCCCTTTGGCAAGCATTTCACAATCCGGGATCCAATAACTGAAATTAGCACAGTGCTATGAAAAAAATAATATTTATTATAATCTAAAAGTCAGGTAATTAGGTTGTTTCATCCATGACATAACAAATTATATACAGCTATAAATTTGAAAGCCTACATAGATACGTGGATACCCATAAAACTGACATTAAAGCTTATGCATGAATATATGTTCTGTCAAGCTGTAGTAAAAATGCAACAGAGTGATGGGGTAGAGGGTGAATCAAAAGCAGAGCAAGGTCAAAAAAAACAAGTTCATCATAATTAAGGGAATGGATCAAATGACTACTAACAGTAAAAGAGCAAATTTCTACAGCTAACTGCCATATATAATTTAACAGAAAAGCCATTGCAAACTTCTGCTAATCACTGTATTTTTCTATTTGCCCCTATGCTAAATTTTCAGTAACAACCAAAGAACATTTTTTAACAATTAAATGAGCACATCAGGTTCTGGAATGGTTAATTATGCTGAGACACAAGTGATCCAATTACAAAAGGTGGAAAAGTTCCATGGGCATCAATGCACACCACTCACTCAAAAAACAATGAATTATAAACAGTATAGCAAGAACTACTCGCTAAAGCTTGTCACTTCTTCTTGTTACCAGATTACCAGTGTCTACAGACCCCACCCTGGCACAACAGCGCAAGATGCAAATCATGGGCATCCTAAACTCTCCATTAAGCCCAGCTCAAACAACACCAGGTAACCAACCATAAAGGAGGGATCTCTGCTAACAAAACATCTACCTTGTACTAACCACACATGAACCAAGCTATGTATCACATTCAGTATTCAATTGCATAGACAGAATTCTCTAATTAAGCATGTATGAAGCATGTACTACTCCGTGCGGCTCTCTATTTAGACAAACCAATTTAGAGTAAGGTAGTGAATAATTAGATGGGTGGCAGAAGCATGTACTGCTCAATCAATTGAATATAGAAAGTAAATTGCTAGAGGGGATTCAAACAACAATCAGATCAGATTTGCAAGGATTCAACACCAGGCACCCGTCTATTCTATCGAGTAAGACCCGCCGATTCACCCAAAGACCAGATCACTATCAAGAGGGGCTGACCAGCTGAGGAAGAGCTGTTTACCTGGTCCTTGGTTCTTGATGGTTGGCGGGTGGTCGCCTGCTCTATCCTCTAGAGGTCTGCACCAGCGGAAGCCAGGGCGTGACGCACGATTGCCGGTGCTCCCTCACCACGCCGCGCCGCCGCCTAGTTTAGGGTTAGTGCGCCGGCTTGTTGAGCGGGGCCGTGTCCCGTGGGGGCACCGTACGGATTGCAAATTCGTGGGCTGGGCAGGGTGAAATTCTGGGCTTTGAATTTGGCGAGGGTTGGATTGTGCAGCCCACGGTTTCTTTTACCTAATTTGCTCACGACAAGCTCCTCCTGACACCGCCAAATGACCACGGTTTCATACTGTACTTGTGGTAAAAAGAAGGTTTAAAATGTAATCTTGTGTTATGAAATTTTTTTATAAGCATTCAAAGATTAATATCCTTGCTCAGCTAACCCAAAAGAGTTTTCTTTTAAGAGTTTGGAGTAGCGATTAAAGTTAATTATCTGATTTCTACTGTTCTACAACATCATTTTTTGAAGAGCGGATGGAACATCATCGACTAGGGATCACCGACCAAAACGCAACCATCCAAGGTATGTATCGCAATGCGCCAGCACGCAGCACATGCGCTGCCGTCAATTCATGCATTCACAGGAATCCTACCGATTCCGCGCCGTGACAAGAAGAGCTTCCCAACGCGTCTGTCACGGCCGCGCACGGTCACGGGCTCTCGTGTATTCATTCGTCCTATCAGGCGCCATCACAATTCACGATCTCCTCGAGCTCGTGAGACACATTCAGGCAAATGGCGGTAGCCTGTAGTTGTAGCTGCTGCTTGCAGGTGCTGCTGCTCTGGGCGGCGCTGTGGGCGGTCGCTTTAGCGGCCGTGGCCGTGCCGGCAAAGCTCAAGGCCGCACCGGCGCCCGTGGTGGCCGGGCCGGTGTCCAGGGTGGAGGACGCTAGGATGTTCCAGATATACTACGGCCAGAGCTTCAAGGTCATCAAGAACTTCGGCGACGGCAAGAGCTACCTTCTCATGCAGGTATGCATCACTCGGAGCTGCCGATAGCTGAAGCATTTTGCGAGTTGCGGCATCAGATTCTTCGACAGTTAAAATTCCGAGTGAAAAATTGGGAGAAGTGCGCGTGTGCAGAACACGTCCAAGATGGCATCCAAGACGAAGTACTGCACGGGGAGGATCAAGTCATTCGTCATCCCCCTCGCCAACTTCTCTGTCGACACCACGGCTTCTCCAGGTACGTGCTTACCGTGCAATGAGAATACAAAATTGAGAAATTTCTGTCCAAACACCCCCTCGAACACAGATACTGCAAAATTGGGAACGCACATCAAATGCATACCAAGCCACGGTGAATGATCCAAAGATATGCAGCAATGGCATTTCTGAACTTTTCTCATCTGAAATATTCACTTCATCATCAGTTTCGTTCAGTTAGCACCGAGATAAATATATCAGTTTTCTTTTTGAAAAGAAACAAGGTTATGAAACCTCACTCTTTTTCCTTCTGCTTTCTTTCCTTGAACTGAATGGATAGTCCATGACAACTCCATTTTGTTGCCAAGCACTTTTGCTCTCTTTTTTTTTGTACATAAATCCGTACCGGATCGGAGTAATACTGTTTCCACCTTTATCTGCAGTGTCATTCTTTGAGGTGAGCAACGCGAGACACAAACTGAGACTCTGCAGCATAGTCCAATGGCCAATGGATCCTCCTGCCAGAAAATCTGAGAAAAATATGTATTCTATTCAATTCCTCATCTAGTCTGTACCAAAAGCTATGAAAATTGTAGTTAGCAGTTACTAATAAGCAGCATGCATACACAATGGAACAAGAGGCAGCCAAAAAAACAGAAAACCCAAGATAGTGCAGAAGTAAATGTCCTAAGCTTATGGCGTTTATTATTGAGTTCATGAGTAGATCTGACATGTCTGCAGCTACTTGGAGTGCTAGAAAGCTTGAAGGGAATAACATCAAACCAAGTTGCTTCTCAGTGTGTCCTCCAATCGTACACCAGTGGAAATACCCAACTTGTTAATAGGACTGATGCACAGACACTCTCGCAGTTTAGTGCACAATTCATAAGCAATATAGATGACGATAAAGGTTGCAATTTTGCAGCATATGTACCCTTGGAAGAGGATACACCATTGCAGGTAGAGCAGTAACAGGAACCTGAGCTCCTCTGGAACTTGTCTAGTTGTTCATATGCCTAAAACTTAGATACTGTCTGTTCAATGGTTCTCTGCAGAGGGCTGAGTGGATCAAGTACTTGGGAACTTTCGCAAATTCTGAAGACAGGGCAAATGCTGTCTATGATGCAGTTAAGACCACCAAACGTACTCTATTTGAATTATAATGCATATCAGCATATGCACTAAAGTATGGTTTTATGTCATATGACAGTGCCATCAAACCACGCTTTGCGGACTATTTGTTTCATTTCTGTAGCATGTCATTGCAGATAAAGAGAAACTACTTGTGCTTAAGCAAAGCAGCAGCAAACCTTAGCACGAGATTCAAGCCTATAGTAGCGTGGATTGTATACACACAGGTATGCAACTACAAAACCAGTAAAATGGTAACTTTCTCATAAATTCAAGTTAAATAACATATGCTCTTAATCACAAACCTGCTCCATCTACCGCTGTAGGGAATGTGGACATTCGTCAAAGAAAGTTATGCCTTACAGGTATGATCGCTTTCTATCGAAGGCTACATAGTGTAGTTGTCAAATAAACAAAAGAAATGTGGAGTGTGGACCGCTGATGTGCATGTTTGGTTTCATGAGCAGTACGTCACAGATGCAGGAGCAGAAATTGTCGATGCAACTATTACAAATAAGAGATTTAATAGTTCGGATTCAGAGGATATGGACAACTTTCATGCTATTCTTTGTGTGAGTATCAATCGTATTGAATCTAATATTACCACTTTATAATGTTAGATACTTGACCCGCTCGCTGTTGCATATGGTGCACAAAAGGCCCCTTCACTTTTTTTTCTCAGCAGAGTAACTTTGAAAAAAAATTAACATTTGAATTATATCAAATAAACAGTTCCTGCAAAACACCAAATGATCTATTACTTGACACATTTTTCAATGACAACACTTATCATCTAATTAAGCTTGGTTCACATATATTTCCAGACAGTGGACGTGGTAATAGATCAGACATATGCTTTGGAGCCTGCAGAGTACAAACTATCCACGTTTTTGGAGAATATTAATGTTAGCCAAGACTCCTGTTTTAGTTTTGTATCAAACCGCAGCATATGGAGGTTTGACAAAAGGATAGGAGTTTCTGGGACACTTGGTAATAGAAGCATTCTTATTGCTAAAACTCCAGATTCATATCTTTCACTCGTGTAATGATCTAATTGATTTTTCCATCTCAAAGAAATGGTATAATAGACATTGTCCTTCTTTTTCCTTAAGATTGGTATGATGGAGCTATCTCCCAGCCTCAGTTGGTTCTTGGAGATCTAATAGAAGTTTTCTTCCCAACGGGGAACTACACAACAATTTACTTCAGGAACCTTGCAAAGGTATTGGGCTGTGTTTTCTCTATGCTACCTTTTTCCTTTCATTTAATGAATTAACGACATCTTCAGAACAAGGTTGCTGATCAGCGGAATTATAATTACACAGGAAGAAGGGGTCACTGAGATTGGCCCTGAAATGTGCACCAGGAGCATGTCCGCACCCATGGAGCCTATAACCCTGCCCTGCCAATGATGAGCCCAGATGAACACAAAGACTTTTCAAGCTTTAAGTTACTAGTTGATAGAATCACTTTTCAAGCTCTAAGTTACTAGTTTTCAAGCTTTAAGTTACTCGCATACAGTGGCAACTAGTTGATAGAATCACTTTAAGTTACTGACAAACTGATCTGAACAGAAGGTTTGCAACACGGATTAGATTACACAGTTGAGAAAGATATATTGAACTTTCTTCAAAATATGTTGAGAAGCAACTGCTATTTGGTCTGTTGATCATTTTTATTTTCTTTTTTTTTATTCAAAATGAGGACGTCTGTTGATCATTTAATAAGTTACTACAAACCAAGACCAATGTGTCCATGTTGAAGAAATTTTATGCAATTATCAAATAACCCGTTTTTGAAACTGAAACAGTTGTTCTCAATTCGATATATGCAGGTAACTTGTATTTTCTTGACTGATCTGTCCTAAAAAATTTACAAACTGAGATACTAGTTGCTTGCACAGCTTGATTAATGATTAGTCACAGTGTTCAGGTTACAAGTAGATAAAACACAAATGACACAAAGCTGAAATGAAAACTCTTTAGAGAAATATATCAAAAATAACATTAGCCACTTGGGCTTGGAGGCTACTATCTTTGCGTGATACAAGTAAGGAACTATAAAAATAAGAAGTGGATTATGAATCGAAGTAAGTATTTTAGTCAAGTCACAACGTGTTGCCAGGTGAAATTAATACAGTACATTTTCTACCATAAATCATGTTATGGCTCTGGAGTCAATAGCACACTACACAAGTTCAAGAGACGAGGGGTCAATAGCAAGCTCATTTAAGTGCAACATACTTACCCATGTAAGTGCTCTTCTATGTTCATAAAGAACAGATTCCAGCGTATTAGTTTGGATAGTCCAGAGTATATCTGTTCCATGACAAGAATGAGGGGTCTCCAAGAGTCCTGAAAGGAATGATGTAATGTTCCCACTGCTACAGTCATAATACGAGGAAGACAACCATTTGGCTCCTAGTATTTGCATCACATAATCAAGGAAAATACATTAATCTGAGATAAACAAATATACTATACCTCGGCTTAAACATGTAGAGAACTACGAAAACCAGTGCAAGAAAAAGGCACAAACCACCTACAATCAGATATGCAACACCAATGAATTTATTTTTGCCTCCAATCCAAGATGTAGTTGAAAGGACCAATGCTTTAGACCCTCCAAAACTATATGTGTTATAGTTGTTCTGTATAACAACAGTTATTTGATCGTTTGCCATAATATCTGTCTCAATTCTGCCATAAAGCTTTCTGAAAGTTGGAAGGGCAGCAGTTCTCATCCAAACAATGAGATCTTCTTGCTCACTTAACTAAACAATTCACAGAGAAAAATGGAAAGAAAATGATTAAATTAGGTCGATATCTAGAAGAAAATAGATGTAGAAGTGGTGAAAATATTACATGTTTGAAGATAGAGAGAAATGTACCGGTATGCTCGCATTTAGCCTAGCACCACCTATGAGATTTCCATTCTGAAAGTTCCTGGGATAAACATCATTGCCAAATTTTTTGTTCTTGTCACTCTGCCAAGCTATATCTTTTTTATTCACTTCAATCGCTTTCTTGTTGACTGAAATTGTATATGTATCATTGAACAAACTCCAAGCCACTAGGCCACATGGAACGATTGGAGCACCATCAGCACTATAACCTTCAGGATCACAATCTTTTGTCAAGTGTGCAGCATCCTTATACAGCAATTGTTTATCACTACGACTTTTCACGTACCTTAGAAAAAATGAGTAATAAAATGGTGTCTGAATGTCAGCATAATTTCTAAGTAGATAACATCATCAAAGTCAATTCATAACAGTTCAATGTTCCTGCTAGTGCAGTAGATATAAAAGGACATATGATATTTAGTTCAACAGTGACATGGTTCAGTGTGCCTGTTAATGACTTAATGCATTTGATATAAAACAACTGGAAGCAATGAAGTTTTTTGGATAAAAGATTTGGTTGAAGAATATACCGTCGATGGTTCTGATAGAAGTCACCAATCTGGTAATATATTTGAATTGGGCTCTTCATATGCTTAGGCACCTAGTGGCATACAGCAACCATTTAGTTCACTACAAATTCTGGTGGGTAAAAGATGAAAGATTGCATCTTAACGCACGAGCAATAAATAAGGGTAATCCTTCACACTTACTAACTCAAATAAACCAAACTTTAGCTGTCATACTCACAGTTAGAGTTCTTGTGCATGATTTATTAGTCTTAGAGTCCTGAATGTACCCAACCTTATCAGTCATGGGCCCACAATTTGTATCATATCTATCTATCAGCTCCACAATCTGCATTGAAGTCAAGTCACAGACTAAAAAACTGCACAATATATAAAAACCAACAAATACAAAATGCATTCAAATTTTTTTTTTTGAAGTACCTCTTGTGATGCAGAAAACGATGCAAGACCAATTGGGACAAATAGGATGCCAACCAGTAAGAAGGCAGAAATGACCTGTTCTCATGAAAGAGGCTCATAAATCCAATAGACAGTATAGCAAACATTTATTCGAAAATAATAGAATATTGATCAGTGGGTTAGCTAATTACAATTGCTGGAGTTAGCAGTGGTTTGCATGCTGGAAGCTCCTGCTGTGTAAACTTAGAATCTGCGCATAGGAAGGTCAGAGTCTTAATGTACACATTATATCGCACTCAACATTTTATACAAATAATGTTACACCCTAATAAAATCTTTGGATAACACAACATGCATTTGCAAGACAAACGAAAAGAAAAGGGCACAGGGGCTAATACATTTGGGCTTATTGGATTTCTTCGAGTTATCCCGAATTTCGAATGGATCCATCTGCAGCAACAAGCAACAAGGTTGGAGGCAGAGTTAACAAATTACAAATGTATCGCGAGAAGCAGATAAGAATATCAAGCTGAAAATGGCTGCAATTCGGCGAGTGGATAAACAAAGAATCGTCAAACCCAAAACACAAAAACTGTAGAGAAGTCTAGAGTTGACTAAGCTGAAAGGAAAATTTCGGGCCCACCGGATCCTAAGCAATTGAAAAATATGATAGAGAAAGACCGTACTTATGACTGCTGCTTTCGCCGCTTTAACTTTGTCCCTGTCTAAGCCACGATTATGTGATGATTATGACATCGACAACCCTACCACTACGAATTAGGATGACGGGAGTGTACGGTAGTCGCATGAGGATCACGACCTTTGAACCCAATCGCATACGAGGAACGGAATTCTTGGGTCACAGGCGTCCAGAATTCCCCGGCCACAACAAAATTGCGATTAATCACTTACCAAATAAAACAAGGCGATTCGCCTAGGCACTGAGACTCGCAAGGGTTGGACGCAATCGGATCATATGCTCAAGGATAAGAGCCAACGAGGTGGATTGGGTCATCGGGAGCTTACCGGGGAGGCCTTCGATCCCATGTTCCGACGGGGAAGTACGAGAGGTGAAGTCCGGAGGTGGAATGGTGGTGGAGGGCAGAGAGCGACGGGGGGGAGAGGCCCCGACGAACGAAATGGGTCGCGGGGATGGACGAGAGAGAGAGCGTTTAGGTGGGCCGGTCAGTCTGTTCATGGGCTCGATTATAATGTGCCAGCCCGTCACCGATGGTGGGCTTTTGGTGGCGGTTGCAAGCCCGCAAACCACTCAAGGGCCAACGGGGTAGGGCCAGCAGAATACGGTCAATCTTCGCCAAACCTATATAGCTTTCGGTAGTTTTTTTTCTTACGTGGCTACCAGCGTTTGAGATTCGTGCGCGTGCTCCCATCCATCCGATTTCGTACCCTACGCCTTCTCTCCTACCGTTCGCCGCCGCCTCCACGGTTTCCTGCCGGCCGCCCGCCGCACCCGCCCGCCCTCTGCCGCCTGCTGCTCCTCGCCGCCGCGTGCTCCTCCCGCCGTCGCGCGCGCCTCCGCCACCTGCTGCTCCCCAAGCCCCCGCGTGCGCCGCCGCCTGCTGCTCCTGCTACCGCATCTGCTGCTCCCCCCGCCCCCGCCTGCGCGCCGCTGCTGCCTTCTCCCAGCCCCGCGTGCGCGCGCCGCCGCCGCCTGCTGCTCCTGCCGCATCTGCTGCTTCCCGGAGGAGGAGTTAGGAAGATCCATTTAAAAAAATGTTGATTTAGCTTTAAAAAATGTTGAATCCATTTTTTTCAAAATGTTGAAATAGATTGTGAAAAATGTTGATGGTAGTACTTCTTTTTAAAATGTTGATATCTGTTTCTGAAAAATGTTGAATCTAATATTTTTAAATATTGATGTATTTTTTAAAAATTTTGAATTTAATTTTATGAAATGTTGAATTTAGATCTCTAATTTGGACCGGATGGACTTTAAAGCCATATTGCCACGCAAGTTACATAGGAGCCCGCGTAAATCTTGGTATTCTGGTACCACCATTAAACTTTTCAGATTCCCAATGCTACTGATTCCCGATGCGTCATTTTCTCCATGACTTCAATTCGACCTATCGCAGTCGTAGACGATGCCTGTAATGTTAGCTGCGCACCATCGTTTCTTGGACTTCAATTTGGGCCCGTTTAGATTGCAAGTTTTTATAATTTTTGGAACTTTTTAATACTGTAGCATTTTCGTTTGTATTTGACAAATTTTATCTAATTATAGACTAACTAGGCTTAAAAAATTCGTCTCGTGATGTACAATTAAACTGTACAATTAGTTATTTTTTTACGTACATTTACTGCTCCATGCATGTGTCCTAAAATTGATGTGATGGAGAGAGAGTGTAAAAATTTGAAATTTGGAAGCGATCTAAACAAGACCCTGAATCTCATACTGCAGCAGTCTGCAGCCATAGGGTCCGGAAGCAGAAAGGGCTGAGCGAGCTATGGCCGGCATCAAGATCAGGCTCGCCGTGGACAGCTCCCGGGACCGCGTCCTGTTCGCCGACGCGGGCTCCGACTTCGTCGACGTGCTGCTCAGCTTCCTGACGCTTCCAGTCTCGGCCGTGCAGTTCTGCGCGGGCGAGGCGTCGCCCGGCTGCCTCTCCAGCCTCCGCGCGAGTGTGAGCCAACTCAGGGGCAGCAACCTGTTGAAGGGTGATGCGTGCCACGGCATGCTTCTCAGGCCTCACGTCGAGGAATCGCAGTAGCAGTACGTATCCCCTCTCTCTTTCATGATACTACAGTTTACTATCACATTGAGCATTTACGCAGCTGTTGTACTTACACCGATCTAATTCATCATCATCAACAACAACAACCAAAAAGGCATCATCTTCGGTGTCCGTTGCACTGGATGCCGTGCGACTGCTTCCGTAAGATAGTCATGAGCCAGCCAAGTGAACAAGGACGCGGCTCAGACTGCAAGTGTTGGAAGGTCATGGGCAGAGTTGTGCATGTGTACAACCAACTAGTAAGAAGAGAAATGTTCGTTAAGGAGAAACAGCGATTTGTGATCGGTGATGACTTGGTGATCAAGCCTGCGTCAACAGTCAGCACGCTGTCGATGTTTCAGAAGGTCGGTTCTGATAGGATCGGTCATGGATTTGAGGAGGTCGAAGTGTGCGTCGGCTGGGCAGAGGTAACGTGCGCAACTGGGTATTATTGTGCAACAAGTACATAAAATTTTACTGTAAATTTTAAGCTTTTAACTTGTGGACAATATGCTAGATAGTATTTATGCTGAAGGCCTCTATTTGTTCCGAAACAGCACTCAGTACTCACCAAGGTCTTTCTTTTTTTTCACGAACGCGCCTAAGCATATATTTCATTAAAAGTAAAGCAGTACGACCAATACAAAATTTAGTAGGCAGAGGCTATTAAGGCAGATACAAACCATCAAGCAAGTGGCAGGATAACCCAACAACAAATAAGGACAGAAAGAAACAACGGGGGAGGAAACTCTCACGAACCTATAAACCTACACCCGACCACACTACTGAACCTGCAAAAAGGAACTACAACATCTAGGGAGCGGAGGTCGACAACACAACAAAGATGGCAAAGCATCCACTCGACCAACCAACCAAGGCGGTAAAGCATCCGCTCGAAGCGAAATCCAACCAACACGACGACGGCAGCAAAGCATCCGCTAGCGAAGAGAGGGGCAGCAAAGCATTCGCTAGATGATGACCAATGCAACCTAGACGATGCAGATGAAACTGAGCGAAGGCAGGCGCAGAAGCGTAAACTCTCCAAGAAGAGTAGAAGACCACCACCAGCAGAGTTTCTAAGACGACGCATTAAGGGAGGGAGTGACACCACAGACGCCATCATCATCCGACCACGTGATCAAGGCTTTCAACCTAGAAGCTCGCCGGAGATTAGGGAAGAGGTGGAAAGAATGACGCCTTCGTGAAGATAAACTACGCGATCAGACCCTACACTTTCGCCTCCACCCGGTTCCCTCAAAGCCGAAGGCCGAGAAAACGCCACCACAACGCAGGAGAGCCCGCCGGCCGTCCACCAAAAAGAGGCAGCCAGCGTACGCTGGAGGCCAGCGGCCGGCAACTAGCCCCCACAAGGACGGTGAGCACCGCCGGAGGCAGCGCACGTGAGACGACGGCTCCCCTGGGCGGGTGGTGGCAGTGGTGGCGCCGCCATGGGCCCCCGGCCACCCAGGCGCCCGCCATCAGAGCACCCCAGGGCGCGGCGCGGCCACAGGCCCCAGCCCCAGGAGCGAGCGGCGGCGCAGTCACATGCCCCAGCCTACGAGCGGTGGCGGCGCGGCACCAGAGCGCGCCGACCCGAGCGGTGGCGACTGCGGCACGGCCACGTCCCCGGCCACCGCGGCCCCCACCGTCAGAGCACCCCGGAGCGCGTGCGGCCACAGGTCCCGGCCCTCGGAGCGAGCGAAGGCGGTGGCGGCGCGGCCACGCGCCCCAGCCCACCCGAGCGGCGGCGGTGCCAGCCCAGCGTGCCGACCCAAGGGAAGCGGCAGATCCAGCCCAAGGGCCGCCGGATCCGGCGAAGGAGAGGCCGAATCCGGCCCCTGCGGCTGGCAGTGGGGCGTCGAGTCGAGGTTTGAAGGCCGGTGGAGGGGAATGGTGAGAAAGGGAGAGGGGAGGGGCGAGCCGAGCTGACTTCAGCTCGGCCGTGGGCCGCCGCCGTCGCCGTCCGGACGGTCACCGGCGACAGCGACGGCCACAGGAGGCAGCCTAAGTCGGGAGGCGGGCGGCAACGCGGGGGGTGGGGGTGGGGGTGGGGGGTTATCTGCCTCCAAATTGCCCCGGTTTTTCCGAGACTCAGCGTGGTCTCATCACCAAGGCCTTCCTGTCCAAGGAATCAGACCCGCCTCCTCATGTTACTGATAACCAAATCATTGTTGATCCCAAGATTCAGCATCAGTGCGACAGAGGTCCTAATTCTTCACCACATTTCAACATCAAGATCTTCTATAACAGACACAGAAAGAAGGTCATGTATGCTGAATGCAAACATGATTTCGTGGACCTGCTCCTCAGCTTCTTGACTTACCCCGTGGGCTCCCTTTTCAAGAACCTGGGTGGAACCTCCCATCTCGGATGCAGCTTGGATAATCTATACAGCAGTGCGGTTGATCTCGATGTGTCTAGCTTGTTGACAGGAGTTTGCTCGCCACAAAAGACGTTGCTTGACCCCTGCATATCCCCGTTTAATACTGTTTTTGTGAACACTTTGGAGCGAACCATCCCAGAATGGTTCAACTTAGGTCGCGTCGTTCTATGTTCCCAGTGTTCCAGATATGATGAGATCGTAAAAGGATGTGGCTCCTGTGGCCCACAGTTTAGCAGAGATGCCAACTATGTTGTTGATGATGATTTACTTATCTATCAGGCTTCAGCAATGCTGGTGATGAAGCATTGGTGTAAGGTAGACAAGGAACATGTTTTGGAGATGGACGTTGCAATCAGTAAACTAGAGGTAAAAGTCCACACGTATTCATGTGCTATTCCCACCCCAATTAACTATACTTATCCACCTGGAGGTTTTATCAGATCAATGATTGTTTGGATCAATCTTTAACAGGCTGTTGATCTGCTAAGAGCAGCCTTGACTTCGAAGATGGCATTGATGGATGTGTTCATCAGCAGGCTGGAGGAAGCATGCCAAGTCCCGTGATAGCGTTACGGTCCTGATGCTAGAACTTCAAGTTTCAGTGGTAGTGGGACTATATTTACCTGTAGGATGTCTCCATTAAGTTTTCGTCTAATCTGGTATTTCTATATATGATTCACCCATGCCTCGGCGGGCTACGAGGATGTCCACATCGTCAAAAATTATGGACATCCTCAAAAATTATTTCGCCCGTCCGACCACGATCCCACTGCTAGTGATGGACCGTTGCGGCCAACATTTTACGTTTAGGCCCTTGCATTTCTAGCAAATGGAACCCGTGGTCCTTGGGTCACGTCGTCAAAAATTATTTAGCCCATCCGATCGCGATCCCACAGCTAGTGATGGACCTTGCCTCCAACATTTTATGTTTAAGCCCCTACGTTTCCAAAAAATGGAACCTATGGTCCTTACCTCAAAAATATCTTCCCCTCCCCACACCGAAAGGGGCGAGCGAGGCGCGGGGTTAGGCGGCGGCCAGCGCAGGTGTGCAGTGGCACTGCAGGCCGCGTGCCTCACCGGCGTGCACACCTGCCGTCCCGCTCGCTGTTGGCTGCGACCCTACCCTCACACCACCGTCGACCCGCCGGATCTGGGCGAGGCAGCCATACCGGCGTCGTTGCTCCCTGCCTGCGGCCGGTCCGGCAAGGTGGCGTGTGCGGCCGGCCTAGCTTCGCCGCTCCTCGCCCACAGCCGGTCTGGTGGCGCCGCCGCCTGCCTGCGGCCTGCCTTGCGCCCCGGCTCTTCGCCCACAGCAGGCCAGCGGCGGCTGTCGCTCCCCGCCCGCGGCCAGACTGGCGCTGTTGATTCTCGCCCGCGTAGGTGGCATTGCCAGCTCAGCGCCGCAGCTCCTAAAGAGCGGGATGCGCGCAATCTCCCCGTCAGTATTGTACAAGCCTTATTCATTTCCTCACCCCATCCTCTCTCGCTCTCGCAACTTCTCGCGCTGATACTTCCTCTTTTTGCCGTCGCCTGGTTTGCGTCGCCTCAACCACCGTTGTTGCCACGCTGGCTTTGCCCTAAGGCATCACTATCGCTGCTGGGTGTTCTTGTGCTGGTGCTGTTGGGGGCTTTCACTCCACATTTCCTGTTCTGGCTTCGCTGCCGCTGCCTGCTTCAGGTTTGCTTCGTCTCTCCATTCCCCCACTTCCCCTCCCCCTTCCTCCCTACTGTGGTTTGATCTATTTGTTCTTGTTTTCTTCCTTGGTGATGCACGCTTGTTGGTGGTTGAAAGGACCTCAAGATGCCTAGAGGAGGGGATGAATAGGCTAATCTGCAACTTTAAAACACTTTTCAAATAGTCAGTAATTCAAATATCCAGATACTCCGGATATATGTCCGGATACTCTAGACTTGAAGTTTGAAGTTTCTGGATATTATATCCGAAATATCCGGGTATGAAAGTTCAAAGATAAACACTAAAGTAAAGGTGCTGGAAATTTAGATTGAGAAAATTTGCAAGTACCAGGGGTTCCTTCTAAGCGTTTCTCACAAGCTGGTTCAAGCTAGAAGTTTGTAAATAAGTAGATCAAGCTCAAATTCTAAAAAGTTAGTCTCACAAGCAAATAGACAAAAGCTTAAGTAAAGAGCACACGGAGAGACAGAGATTTGTTTCCCGAAATTTACTCCCAAAGGAGCTACGTCTCTGTTGAGAAAGAGTTCAAGAGATGGTGCTCAATAACTCATATGCTCTTCACCCAAGGGCGAGACCAACGCTCAAGCCCAAGGTCACTTACTATAAGTTCCTCCAAGAGAAAAGATGATTACAAACTTCCCATGATGCTCACAACTTCAGCATTCACGAGCACGCCTAGCCGTCTAGGAGCTCAAACCTCCAAGAGTAACAAACTTGAATCCACCGGTTTGACGAAGACTAAGTGCTCAAAACGATGGAATGGCAGCTTATTAGCACAGATTTCTTCTCTTGCAACACTCTCACTTGAATCTCTCAAGAAAATCTCTTAAGAAAGGAAGAGAGGGAGTGAGAGAGCTCTTGAAAGGCTTGTGAGTCTGTTCAGCTCGAAAAATGGGCAAGAGAGAGTTGGATGAAGGCGTATCGGAGGTATTTATACCCTCACTCATAAAAACTAGCTGTTGGCGAAAGGGTACCCGGATACTCTGGGTTTATATCCGGATACTCCGGATATTGTTCCCGGACATTCCGGACAGAAATCCGGAGACTCCGGTTTTAGCAGAGACACTCTTAAAAATATTATTTTGAAGTGGTTTTTGTGGCTCACAAATATTTCTTTGGATTCTCTTGAGCACTAGTTCTAAGTCCAAACGTGCAGACCAAAACCCCTCTTGATAGTACGGGGTTCCTATACTCAAAAATAAAATAAAAGTCTACTCTTCGAGTAAATTTCAACCACCACTTTTTCATTTTCTTGAGGGATCGTACTTCATCATATATTTTGCTTGTTCAATTTTAGCACCTGCACATATACTAGATAACGAGATTAAATGTACATGTGTTTTGTCATCTAAACACCAAAATCCACTTAGATGTCTAGATATCTTTCAGTGGTGCTGCTGGATCTAGCGAAGCTATGCTCGCTTCCTGCACTGTGCTACTCCCAGGTGAGGATATTTTGTCTTTCCGGTGCCCATAGCTAGGTGTATTTCTTTGCTATTATACTACATGCTGTGCATTGGTCTCGGCCTAATTTTATCTTACCTGTTTTGTTTGCCATTGTGCCTAGGTTTTTTATACTTTTGCTTTTTATTTACCCTTTTAAGCATATCAGAAGGTCAGGTAGTGTCTTCAAGGGTAGGCTCATGGTCTATGGCTGGCCTGTCCCGAATATGGGGACTTTGATATTAGCATCCAAGAATTCATTTCCCTGCTTGTATATCTAACTTCAGTATATATAAATACCTGGTTGTACATCCAATTTCATTGCTATGCATTTATGTATACCGCTTCTCTGTTAGTATTCCAACCTCTATTATGGTTCCTCATATAATTCGTGTGTTTATAGATGTAATGAAAGTGTTGCAGATTCATGTACTGATTGATTCGCCTTTCATGGGCAAGTTCAACTTTTGCTATATATTTCATGTTCAAACTTAATTGGTTTGCTTTTTATAATCCAGGTTCTGCTATGTGAAAGAAAATTTGATTTGCTTACAGCTTTACTGTAGTACTGCAGATCTGGAGTATTATCTTGCTCTGTGCTAAGGTGGTGGATTGTTTTCTTTATTTCTAATGCATTTTTCCCATTGTGAACATGTATTTGTTTTAGGTTGATTGGTTGTGCCTGTGGTTTGATTGTGAACCCTAAATCCTATTTTTCTTTGCAGAGAAAATCTTGGGTTGGATTGGTTGGTTTGTCAAGAGCGTAATGAAATTGCTAAACTTCTAAAAGTAATTGTTGTCTGGTAAGGAACTGCCATTGTCTCATTGATCATTGATTTGGTAAGCTACTGTTGCTGTGCTATCCTATTCCTCCTTTCCTATGTCATGTTGGTTTTATGATGCAGTATTTCCTTTGTTCCATCATATATACATATATATAGTAATATGCAAACATAAGACAACAAGGTATATGTATATGTTCATATGCCCATACATGTATTTGTGTGTGCCTATACAAATATTAAGGTATATATGTTTTATTTTTTCCTCAACCCTTTTAATAGGCACAGTTTGAAAATTAAGAATGGCTATTGGGCTGACATTGTTCTCTAGGATATTTTCTCTTAAAACAAAATGGTCTCTTTCCTCTTCTATGATTAGTATTTTGATATATTTGTTATTTTCTCCTTCTCTTCCTATTCAAATTGATCTCTTATCCACTTGCATACTTTTTTTGAATATGTTACTGCATTACATGTTAGTACTTTGTGATTCTTCGAAATTAATATGATGGGATCCTTTTTCTAAATCTGCTTCGATCAAATTGCATGCTCCCTGATCTCATATTGTTCCACTCAGAGTTTGTATATTGCTAATCATTTTTTCTCTTTACTTTTCTTTAATCTTTTCTCATTTCTTCTTCTTTACTACCTAACAGTGTTTGAACACATACAGGAAAGGTTAAGCCGCTGCCTACTTTTTATAGACTCAACCACTGCCTTCGCAAGTGCATCAACTACAACAAGCCAAACAGTATACGAACGCAGGATGTTTGAAGCCTGCGCCTGCTCCTTCATTTAAACAGCGTGTTCTGTCAGCTGCAGCTTCATTATGAGCACAAAGAAACAGCGTACCAGGTTCGTACAAGTACTTCTTCAACTATGGCCTCTATTCCCATTTCTCCTTCTCTTTGCAATGGAATCTGAACTTCTCATCTCCCAAGGAACTAACCAACTGGAATATGGTGAAGTTGGTGCACTTTATCCTTCTTCATCACAGTTGTTAAAGTAGATAAGTTTCCCCCTCTCATCTTTTTCATTACTTTGGAAGCAGTAACTGATTATTATTTTGTTACATGCTACCTAATTTAGTGTAGAGCAGAGTCAACTTGGAATAACTTTAAACTGTAGATGAATCTCTTTTTTTTTTAAAAAAAAGCTGGCAGTCGTCAAAGCAATGCTATGTAGACAACAACAGCCAGCAGTTTCAGTAAACTGTAAGTGAGTTTTATTTTCTTATTGTCACTTCTTATTCTCACTTGCTATGTACAGCTCAAGTTGCAATGTGACTTTTGATACACGACAACATTGACATGACTTGAGGCAAGCAAGAGCATGATTTACTGTAATTGAAAAGAAACAAAAATTAGACTACATGCATTTTTTATCTCTTCTTCATTGTAGTGTATAAAGGCAAGTTAATTTGTGATTGATTCCTCCTTTATTAACTATAAATTCTGACAGCCACTCTCTCAGCAAGTGTCCTGTGTTCCATTTTAATATAACTGCAAGTGCTAGAACTCCTTGTCAAGAACTCTTATATTTCGTTATAATGTAAAATGTGGATTTTTATTTGTCCTTCTCCTTCATAATATGGATCTACTAAATTTACAAATCCTATAATTCAAACCAATAACTAATTAACAAATAAGTTATGCTGATAACTGTGAAAAATCACTATATGGATTAAACATGAGCGCACGCCAGTCACTAGTTTCCTTCAATGTCTGCATTAGATAGTTGCACTAGCAACTGGGAAAGATTCAATCCATGCTTATCTGTCCAAGGCACAAAAAAAATGTTGCTCTATCTTAGCTTGTAGCCCCTAGTTTGCACTCTGTTTGTTTCCATGCTCGATTCTAAAGACATGCATTTCAAGTCTTGTTTCTAATTAATCGCCTGTGACACTGCTGCGCCGGCAGTTCAGTTCTGCATCTCTGACGAATTCAACTAGTTTTTCACTTTGCATTGCGACACATGTGACTAGAGGAAAAATCATGAGCGCAGCTGTATCAATCATAACAATTAAGCAAGCGATTCCGAGATGTTGAATGTTATCGTCGCGCTAATGTTTTAGAAAAAAGGTGGTTTACGAATTACATTGCATACGAATCAAAGTCTGTCCTTGCTAATGGTTGTTATCGTGTTCGACTCCCTTGCAGATAAAAAGATAGGTGCAATCCACCACGCTCAACCCAGATTAAATAAACCTTAGATTAGCTAAAAAAGCATGTGTCGGAAAGAATGTTGTTTTGCTCTTTCACTTCAAATCAAATTGTTTCAACCAACAAATGTTGTCAACTCAACTCTAAGAAAAATTCCCATATCCGTGAGCATTTGTTATGTTGATATGGGAAAGATTTAATGTTCTGCACATATTTCTGGCACGGTACGGTGACAGTGCTATGGCACTTCAATTCATACAGGATCATTTCCCTGATCCCGTGCTTATTCTTATAATATCATTGAGGGCTTGGATCGAGTTCAAAATCAGAAAAATTGCGTAATTTTTCTAGCTCCCATGGCATACATACGTGCACGTATCTCGATCCCAAATAGTATAATCGATGAAGAGCTTATGGCACCATTGCTGAAGGTAATAAGCAGGTCAAATTTTTTTTCAGACTCCGTGTGATCATGGTCTACTTCCTAGTATGATCGGATCCCAACAATTAATCCAAGACGCTCCGCACAAATATTCACATAATAAAAAATTTAACAAAAAATTAAGCAGAGGCAGAGAAGAAGAAAATCTTGGTGGTGCGCGCATCCTGGCTGGGGCCAATCAATGGTGGATCTGCACGTCCGCACGCAATGCATGAGCCGGTAGAGGTCGTAGAGAGCGGATCAGCGATCGGCGGCGGCGGCGGGGCGCGGGCGGAGGATGCGGCAGCGCTCGGAGACCTTCTGCTGGAGGTAGTAGGGGTGGAGCGGGTGGTCCGGTGCGAGGAAACCCCAGCGCCGCCCGTTGCGCGTGATGCTGAGCAGGCGCAGCAGCAGCTTCTCGGTGAGGTCCCCGTCCCGGTCCCGCGCCACGCAGCGCGCCACCCGCTCGATCCGCCGCTTCTCCTCCGCCGGCAGCGACGGCGCCGCGCGGTGGTCCATCGCCGCCGATGTCTCCATCGGTCGAATCGATTCGAGATGAATGGGAGGAGCGAGTCGTCGGGGTTAGGAACAATAATCGTGTGCGCTTCAGAGACTCTGTGTGCGCTATATATAGGACGAGGAGGAGGAGGGATCGGAGGCAGGCACAGCAGCACAGGTGGCTCCAGCCTACTCTACTCCTATGCAAATGCAATGCGTGCATGGGCGGATAAAAACGATGCAGAAACGGAAGGTCTCCTATTCATGGGGGAGAACCACCACAGGAGCCGTTGGGGTTTGCGCGTGTTCGTGCGCTTGGCGGGCTAGGTCTCCTGGAAGTTGTGGGGATGGGCTGAGGAGCCTTCCTCGGAGCCCATTCACGTCCTGCAAACCGAAAATGTCGCGATCGGATTCATGGGCCGAGTTTGCATAAGCCCAGCTCCAAACATCGTCCACCGGCCCTATTCTATCTACGTTGCATGCGAACCGGGGCCCGTTTTGTATGCGAGGCTCACACAAAACTGACATGATCCAAGCAGCATCGGTTCGGCGGCCCTCGGGGACCCGCCGCCGGCAATTCTCGCCGGTGATACGCCGCCTTCTCGGGCAAGAGCTCGTCGCAAACCCTGCCATGGTTCAGGCATGGCATGCCGAGACCACAGAAGACCAGGAGGCCGCCGCTTCTCAACCATGGAGATTACGCGACGTTTGCTGGATTCGCAACTCCTCCCGAGAACATGCAATTTGGGTATGTTTCAGATCTGAGGCATCCAGGACGACAAACACTTCGCATTCCTTGCTGAGAAAGATGAGCCCATGGCATTGCATTACAAGGTCGTGCGGCCAACAAATTTTCTACCTCACCCAGACACGACGGATCATGCTATAGGCGACTGAGCAGTCGAGGTGATGATTCAGAGGCACCAGCACCAGCAGGAGAACGAGGAAGGCGCGTGCCCGGTTTCTCGGATCTGAGCTGCCAGCTCTTCTGTCCGCGCTGCCTCTTGGCTCCTCCTCACCTCCGCGGCCTCCCTCTTTGCCTCTGCTCGGTGGCTTACTGCTGCCAGCTTGTTGACGAGCCTGTCCTGCTCGCACGCCCGTTTTCGTTCAATCTTGGCCTGTATTCAGAGGAACTTCTGTCAGAGTCTGCAAACTGAGTTTCCCTTCAGTTCTCTTGAACCAATATATCGAATTCATAAGGTTCATTCTTGTCCAGCAAAAGACATTGGAGCTTGGAAGTGCTAATGATGCAGACATCCAGTGGGCACTAGGCAACAAAAAGAATGTTCTGGAGACTAATTCAGGCATGGTATACAGTACTAAGTTACTAGAATTGGGCAAACTAAGTACTACTGCTTAAGTATTCCAGATTCAATCTTATTACAGGATAATGAGATTTTTCAAGGGCGATGTGCTTTATGGGGTTCAGCTGTCGCTTATAATGGAAACTGCATATATACAAGCTCCAAGTAAAAGTTACGTCTATGGTACCTAGATTATGAAGTAGCAGAGAAATCAAAATTTTACCTCTATCCTCTTTATTTCAGCTTCGATTTTCGCTTTCTGGTGATTTTCCCAAGCTTGGATCTTTGCTTCCTCCCTGTGAAACCTACATAAGTTCAAGGATTGGAGAAATAATTAATTAGAAACTACAAAAAAAAAATTGCAATCCTCCATTTCACGTGGCTTGTAATCCACACAATTTGCAGTTGTATACCATTTTACTATTGTTGGTTAGTGTGCTGTTTTCATGCCATGTAGTCAGCATTTTGTATCAAACCTTCTATTGTTCTAATAGCAATGCATACAAATTATGTGTGTTCATTGTTCAAGCAAACGAAGATATTATGAAGATAAACAACAGATGAATTTAGCCAACACGAATCAAATAACCTTGCAAGATACTTTGCCTTCTCTGCCTCCTGCCAATCTGTAGCTCGAGCCTCCCTGTTGATATCAACAACCTTATCGGTTGTACTACTTGTGAAATGTGCAGCGGCTTTCTCTTCCTTACTTGCCCATGCAGCTATAGTAGTCTTGCCTAACCTTTGGCCAAGATCCATAATTTCCTGTCTCGTATTCATTTGTAGCTCCACCTCAGACATCTCCTTCTTGTTAGAATCAATATTACTTAAACTGAATTCAGTAGTACGTTGCGGAGTTGGTGTCCGAGAGGATGTTGGACTAGATGCAATGATAGGCGTCCCAGTCCGAGAAGGCTCCTGGCTCGCAATTGGAGTCATTTCTGTTCCCATGTCCCTCATCGAGACTGACCTAATTGCAGCCTCTGGTTCGTCGACTATTGGAGGACTTTGTGCAGGTTTAGATAAATCAGACTGAGTGAGACCTGAAAATAGAGTGTAGCATAAATTTTCAACAAAAGCGCGCTGAAATGCACCAATATTCCAGTAATATAGAAACTCACGAAACTTCATTCTGTAAAATATCTGTGAACTTTTAAATCACAGCAGCTATCATCTATAAGAGAATGATGCAATATGCCTGAAATATATCCTGATCTGAAAGATGTTTAACCTTGTAGTCATTTCCCAAAAGGAAATAAGTAATGCATTTATTTAGTGAGCAGATTTAGGTAAATTTGACTGTCATCTTTATGTACTCCGTATTTGTTATAAAAAATTCAGGGATGGTAATGAATTACAGTTTAGTTTTTAAGGGCCGAAGAGCCTGCCATGATGAAAAGAACAGCTGAACAACAAAGCCAGACTTTTCTGCACCAGCAACTCGTGATGCTACACTTTACCTATCCCCAATTCAACCGCTCTAACATTTCAAATTTGGCAACCAAATATTCAAAATAGTCCTTAGCTGAACTCTGCACGCTACATTGTAAACAACTACTGATTGTTCAACATCCAAAGTACGGCATGCAAAATAGGCTGAAATCCAATGGCATTAATCAGAAATATGGCCCTCACAAGTCTCTAGGATAATATATCATACTAATATGAGTTGAAACATTAAAAAAGAACGATGGCATGGCAAAGTTCATGCTTACCATCTGAATTCTTAACCAAGGGTCCAGTGCTAATGGGCACATCCGCGACCGCCTTAGCAACGGCTGGTGGGCGGCCTCCATGTTCAGGAAATGCCAATGACGACTTCTTTGGCACAGTCCCAGTGGCAGGCCCCGCGCGGCCTGTACGGTTTGACGTCGGGCTGGAAATCCACTTCTCGGCGTCGTCCCACTTCGAAGGAGTTGGCCGGGAGAACGGCAGCAGCGCAGCCACCGCCGCGGACCTCTTCACAGTCGGCGGTCCCGATGAGCTGCTCTCGGAGTCGAAGCTATCGTCGTCCGGAGCTGGGTTTCTTGATCTGTGACCACTGTTGCTCGACATGGAGGTGGAGCATTCCAAGCTCCCTGTCGACACATTCACTATTCAGTTAGCGTTCAGCAATTGGTAAAGGTTGAATCACGAAGCAGTTTGATGGTTGTTCCGGCGGGGGACTTACTTCGGTCGTCGAGCTCGCCGGAGTCGTTGGCCTCTGGTGATGTGTCATCGCCGCTGCGCTGTTTCTCTAGCCCGCGAAGCATTGCTCGTAGCTTAGCTGGAGAGAATCCACCGGACTGGAGCATAGTGAACGAAGAATTGAGTCGGTGAGGCAGCAAGAACGAAGAAGGGTGAAATGTGGCGGGCGAAGAACCAAAATGGTGAAATAGAGGAAAGGAGGCAAATCGAACCAACAAATTGCCAAATTAGAACCGAAAAAAGCAGGAATCGCAACGGAACGTACAAGAAGATCCCAGCTTTTTAGTGAAGTGTGCACTGAAACGCCCGACCTATCCCAATCCCATCTTTGCAACCGCCAGCAATTGAAAGCTACGGAACAGAAAGGACCACCAAATTTGAGAACAACAGTGATGAGTAACATCAGATTGCAGGACAAAGCTGCAACTTTTCGGCGAAATGCGGGTCAAATTTAGCCGCACAAGTACCAAAGCGGCAGCCGAATTCGAAAGAAGAATGGAGAAGGAAAAAAGCACTTCAAGGAATCTGTCCAAACGGCAAAAATCCTGAACTATCATCGAATTCAGCAACGACAGGCGTGCCTTCTTTCCGAGAACTAATTATTAAAAAGTCACACCTCAAGTAACATAAACAGTATGGAAAGCCTCAAACTTTAGTTCAGTAACATCACGAACCCAAGACGAGCAGGCAAGAGCCAAGAAGGCACGAAACTTAACAAATCGAACGAGATCATCTGTGCCAATGCCAGGTTCCACTCGATCTCGTCACCCAACTCGGCATCAGGACGAGGACTCAAGCAAGATCCGGAAACGAAGCACTCAGAAAAGCAAATTCAGACGGGGATCGCGGCGACCGGCGAGGTGCGCACCTGACGAGAGAGCGGCTCGTGGATGCGCTCGTAGTCCATCAATGGCGGACTCTGAATCAGTGGCGGGGCCAGGTGGAGTGGGAGCTGGGGAGGCCGGATGAGGAGAAGGGAGGAGACGGCCGCCGAGACAGGAAGCTTAAGTGGGGATCGGGGGGCCGTGGACTTGTGATTTCGTGATGTCCAATTGCAATATTATAGTGGTAGTGCGCTTAGTGGCGGTGGGATTTATTAATGCTCATGCTCATGTGGAGGATTAGCAGCAGGAGTTTGTGCGTTAGCAATTGCAAGCAGAGATTTGGTTTTGATCCATTCCCCGTATTTCGTGAGATAAAAGAATTCTTTGTTTGTTGTTGCGTGTTTGGAAGGGTGCGAAAATTCAGAAATCTTGTGCAAATATCATGGGAAAGAGAACGTGCTCCTGGGACCAAATGCACCTAGCATCATTTTGCATCTTTTACTGCTGGCTGAGGTGAATTTGGTTTTCATTTCAGTACTTTTTTCGTCAGAAAAAGAAAAAATACATTTGTTTGATTGTTTTTCAATAACACAAAATTCTTCCAACAAGCCAAGTGAAAGCACGTTAGTAAGAAACTACAGTTTATTTTTACGGAATTTTTAAGTTGGCAGATTATTCAGTTGCAGTGCTTACTGCCTACTACAGTGCTTAGCCCGATACTCTCTGTTGAAAAGGAAGTAGTCAAATAGCTGATCAATGGCAGTGCTAAAGATTTGTCAGGTGATCAACTGATGACTGATCGTGGAGGAACATCTGCTTGATGCATGTCTGGATGCAGAGAAGCCAGAGAGAAGAAGCTTTTTAGGTTTCCTACATCTCGAGCTGTTCACCTTTGCCACTGCAGCAAGCAAACGCAGCAGATTACGTGCGCTGCGGTCTGCACGCAGCAATTGCTCTGAACTTCTCTGAAGCCAAGCAAGTCGGATAGCGTCTGCCGCAGCTGCCGCCGTTTCCGGGTTCGCAGAACGAAGCAAATTTAAAATTTCCTCCTTTTTTTCTACCACAAATTTTACTGAATGGCCCTGCAGCTATAAAACAACTAGTAGTGCACTGTGGTTACTGGTAAAAAAAAAGGATCTGGAAACTTTACTCTTGCTACCAATGGAGGAAGCTGTGACAGGGAAGGCACGTGTGGAGCGTACAATCTGAATCTGAGCGTTGGGCAATAATCAATCGAATTCCTCGTCCATTTGGCACGTACTAGGAAAAACTTGGAGATGTGGGCAAAATATTTGTGTCAGGCAGGCAAGTGGTGCACTGACGAGACGTGACAGGAGGACCCAACGGGCACACATGGCATGGGAAGTGTTCAGAAGGGGCCAATATCCAGTAGACAGTGCCACACATGAGGGAGTGTTCAGAATTCAGTCTTTTTAAGCTGGGTTACTGCCTTCTTCGGTTCTGTATCACACCCTGGGCAGGCAGATGTTCTGGTATATTTTTTTTGGTCCCCAGCTCGTGAGTGTCTTCAAAAGAAAGATAAGATCACAGGTTTGTTCATGCCAGGTCTGGGACTTCCTTGATTTCATGCACCAACCACACTTCTTCATGTGGAATTCAGGTGTTAGAGCTTGCCTTTTTCCAGATTACTAGAACTTTGATGAGTGCATCAATAATGGAGTGTTGCTTTCCTGAAAAAAGTGAAAAGGCCACAAGAATCCTGCAGGGGACACAGAGCACTATCCTGGTTGGCTGTTTGCTGATACTTAAAAGGCATGTCATTTCCAGATGACCAGGTCTCTCCTTTGGAGTTTTTTTGTTTTGTTTTTTGAAGTAAACTCAACCTTTGGAGTTGGACAGCAACAAGGATGTATGCAACGGTGCAACCACAACTGACAACTTAGACAAGCATAAGCTGCTCCGACAAAGATGCCCAATAATTCCGTGTCGATCGAGAGGCATACAGAGAATTGTCATCACTGCCCTAGTTGCATTTCCTGTGACCATTCTTGTCCCTGTGCCCCGGCCAAGACCGGCCGATGGTGCGTATGATTAGTGGGTTAGGTCCATGTAATTATGCAATCACGCGATGATATGCTACTCCATGCACACGACTTTGACCAACAGCAACAGTGTATGTGGTGTAGTCTACCTTGGCTTTGTTGATCGATTAGAGAAGGTGTCGTTGTGGCAATCCACTTCGTTGGCGCCTCAACCGAACAGGGGAAGGTATAATCACCTTCCAATTAGCGGTTGACAAGAGAACGGATTAGGTGCAATTAATCTGATTAAAACAACAGTACTAGCTAGCTGCAACGCTCTCGTGTGTCGTATGCCTGACCAGCTGGAGGTAATAGCTTCCTTCATTCAACAGCTAAGAAGAAATCTACCAGTACTAGCTTCCAAGCTGGAATCAGTTTGCCTGGCTCCTTCAATAATCAAAGAAGGTAGCTAAAAGAAGATGCATGGATCAGGCCTGCACCGCCGGCTACGAGAGATAGATAATTCAAGTTTAAGATTGATCCAGTTCAAAACGAAAGGTAGTGAATTCAGATAAGACCACCATTCTTGCAAACGCATGATCCCAGATCCGGGAGCGCAACCAACTGCTCCAAGATTGTTTTCCGTGTGGCTTCATTTGTGCGTGCTTTTGTAGGCTGCCATGTTCTGTGTGAACATTGTATCCTTTATGTTTGTTTGTCCATTTGCAATTGAAGCATATCAATACTGATGGAATAAATAAGAATTTCAGTTTTAAAATAATTTGAAAATAAATCATGACCATGACGATAATTGTGTACAGAAAACGAATAGATCTAAACATGCTCATAATATAATTTAAGATAAAATATTGCAGCAGCAAGATTAACTCTAACAAGATCATACTAGGTATGAAAGGCATAGTTAGGACCGGAATAACCAGGCAACGAAGACGATGGCAACGATCAGCACCTCCGCGCGCTTGACGACGCCGAGTCGCGCCCCACTGACGAGGAGGTAGACGAGCCGTGGTGACGAAGACGTAGAGGACGGCGATGTGGAAGCGTTCGAGCAGTCGCGTAGAGCGCTTCCCAAAAACCTTATTCGCCCTCTCCCAGTGCAGGATCGCTGAGGACGAGGTTCCGGAGACCTGCTCTCCCGATCGCCGGTGCACGCCGACGAACTGGATGAAGTAGCGTACGCGTTGGCGTAGCAGGCAGGTTGAGATGTGTTATGCGTTGTAGGTTTTCTCTCTTCTATCTGTGCCGCCACCCGCGCGTATTTATAAGGAGAGCCGCTAGGGTTCTGGCGTCCCAAAAACCTAGCCGGTTACGAGTTCTAAAATTTTGCGTGCGATATCCGTAACATATTCAAAGTGGAAAAAGGAAGCCACCGGGGAACAATCGGCTTTCTATAGCCGATTTCGGGACCTTTCATGCGCACGTCGCGCGCCCTTCGCCCGAGACCGGAGAGCCGATCATGGGGAACAATCGGCTCTTTCGCCCGAGATAACAGAATACAAATCTGCAAAAGAAAGCCGATTTCCCGCAAGAGTTGGACCCGGATTTTGGTGGACCATTCACGCGCACGTCGCGCGCCCGCGCTCTTCACCCGAGCCCGGCCCGGCGAGGCGAGCGAGCGCGCGCGTGTTCTTTCTTCTTCCTCTCACCCACACTTGCAAGAGCATGGAGAGCATCTAACTATTTAAGTTAGGTTCTCTTCACCTCCACTAGCAAGGTGGGACTAACTTGTTGCCATGCACCTATGCAGTATGGGCCTTTGAGATTTTATAGGAATTATTTGGATTTACATGGACTAGGCCCAAATATTCCAACAATCCCCCACCAGATCTCAAAGTCTCATTATAACTTCGCCTCAACCCACTGTTGTTTGATATACCAGTGTTTCAATGGAGACTGTTAAGTTGAACTTCCATCTAGAACAACGAGTTACACTTATTCACAACTTGAACAATGGACTAAGCCTTGAATTGCAAGTTTTGTGCAAATAAGTTTCACTTATAGTCAAACTGATACTTGACCTCTAGTAGGCTATTTCGCGGTTGGAGCATATACTTGACCTCCAGTAGGCTATTTCGCGGTTGGATCATATAGGTCGTACTCCCTGGTCTCTTTATGAGTTTAATAGAGATCACCCGAATCTCACAGACTGCGACTGTTCAACAGTCGGGCTCATATAGGTGTATTCTTTTAAGAACGTTCTGCAGGATAACGTCTTTGCTCATTAAAGCTAACAGAATACATTAAGGCCAATGCCAACCTGCCATGCAGTAATCGAGAGTATTGCATCCTTCTCGAGTGAGTTAAAAGGTTACTCTCATGCTAACCTCTAGCTTGTTCTTCCCAGATTCTAATTCACGGGATCTCCGATCACATAGGTTGGGTTTCCACTAGGGAATAGCTTATGCGGGTGTCAAACCCATCTCCTTGGATGCATTGTCTATCATATTGCGTGACAGCCCCTTAGTGAACGGATCAGCCAGATTTTTCTTAGTGTGGACATAACCCACAATGATAACTTCGGAGTTTCTCATTTTCCTGACTGATTTTAACCGTCTCTTGATATGTCTTGAAGACTTCATATCGTCCTTTGAACTGTCTACCTTGACAATCACCGTTTGATTGTCACAGTTCATCATTATTGCCCGACAATGGTTTCTCGATAATAGGTAAGTCCATCAAGAGCTCACGAAGCCAATCGGCTTCCACTGTAGCTGTATCTAGTGCTGTGAGTTCTACCTCCATAGTAGACCTCATCAGGATCGTCTGTTTGCATGATCTCCATGAAACAGCAGCACCGCCAAGAGTGAAAACGTATCCGCTAGTGGCATACAGCTCATCTAGATTCGATATCCAATTAGCATCACTGTATCCTTAAAATCGGAATATTGAATCCCATATTCTATAGTACCCACCAAGTAGTGCATTACGCGCTCAAGCGCACGCCAATGATCATCTCCCGGATTACTAGTGAACCGGCTCAACTTGCTAACAGCAAAAGAGATGTCAGATCTCGTTGCACTCGCAAGATACATGAGTGAACCAATCATCTGAGAATATCTCAATTGGTCTCTGCCAATTCTTTTATTCTTTCGAAGGATCAAGCTCGGATCATTGGGAGTTGGACTAGATTTGCTATCCTTATAGCCAAACCGATTCAACATTTTCTCCATATAATGGGATTGCGAAAAAGTAATCCCATTCTCTCCCTTGATCAGCTTGATGTTAAGAATAACATCAGTCCCACCAAGATCTTTCATATCAAAGTTTTGACACAAGAATATCTTGACCTCGTTGATTACATCAAGACTAGTGCCAAAGATCACTATATCATCGACATACAAACATAATATAACTCCTTAGCCCCACCATAGCGGTAATACACATATCGATCAGCCTCATTTCCTGCTGATATGAGTGTCGAGTTGAATTTCTCATGCCATTGCTTAGGTGCTTGCTTCAGGCTATACAAAGATTTACACAACTTGCACACCTTATCCTCATGACCCTCTACTACAAAACCATCAGGCTGTGTCATGTAGATTTCCTCTTCCAGCTCTCCGTTGAGGAAAGCTGTCTTAACATCCATCTGATGGATGAGAAGACTATGCGAGGCAGCCAGGGAGAGTAAAATATGAATAGTGGTCAATTTCGCAACAGGTGAGTAAGTATCAAAGAAATCTTCGCTTTTTTTCTGGGCGTAACCCTTAGCCACAAGACGAGCCTTGTACTTGTCAATAGTACCATCAGGCTTAAGCTTCTTCTTGAACACCCACTTGCAACCCATAGGTTTGTAACCATACGGTTTTTCGACCAGCTCCCAAGTTCCATTGGAGAGAATGGAGTCCATCTCGCTACGGACAGCTTCTTTCCAGAATGCCTCAGTGATTGTTTTTTGGAGAATCATCTATAAGATAAACAGTGAAATCATCACCAAAAGACTTTGCAGTATTTTGCCTCTTGCTCCTCCTAGGAGCATCACTGTGAATCTCCTCATGATTTGATTCAAGTTTGTGTTCATCATACTCAGAAAATTTAACAGATTCAGAAGTTGTATTCATTGTTTCATTCAGAGGTAATGAAGATATAACATGCGAGTCTTTCATAGGAAAAATATTCTCAAAGAAATTAGCATCACGAGACTCAAGCAGTGAATTTACATGCATATCAGGCACGTCAGATTTAACTACTAGAAATCTATAAGCAATGCTATGATGTGCATAACCCAAAAAGATACAATCCACAGTTTTAGATCCTAACTTGCGCTTCTTGTTGATTGGCACATTCACCTTGGCCAAACAACCCCATGTGCGCAAGTAAGAGAGTGAAGGTTTTCTCCCAATCCACTCCTCGTAAGGAGTCTTTTCCTTATTCTTCATGGGAACTCTATTCAGAACATGACATGCAGTCAATACTGCCTCCCCCCACCATGCCTTAGATAATCTAGCGGTGTCTAACATGGCGTTAACCAAGTTAGACAACGTGCGATTCTTCCTTTCAGCAATCCCGTTTGACTCGGGTGAATAGGGAGGCATCCTCTCATGAATAATACCGTGTTTCGCACAGAATAAGTCAAAATCATTAGAGAAATATTCACCTTCTCGATCGGACCTAATTAGTTTAATCTTTCTCTCAAGTTGGGTTTCTACTTCAGCGTTATAGATTTTAAAGCAGTTAAGAGCCTCATCTTTCGTTTTCAACAAGTACACATAGCAAAATCTAGTTGCATCATCAATCAAGATCATGAAATATCTTTTTCCACCTTCTGTTAACATGCCATTCATCTCACAGATATCTGAATGGACGAGTTTTAGAGGTGCCAAATGTCTCTTCTCTGCCACCTTGTGAGGTTTTCGAGGTTGCTTAGATTGCACACAGCTATAGCACTTAGAACCTTTGCTATGGAAAAATTCGGAATTAAACTCATGGTGGAAAGTTAAAACATAGAGCCAAAATTCAGATGACATAAACGCGAGTGCCAAACAGATGCATCGCTTTCATTTATACCATTAGAAATTAAGTTCACGGACTTATTACAATAATCTGAAACTGAAAAACGGAACAAGCCTCCGCACTCATCGCCTTTACCAATAAATTATCCACACTTAGATACGATAAATTTATTGAATTCAATCACTACTTTAAAACCATCCAAACACAAAAGGGAGCCACTAACTAGATTCTTGCCGATAGTAGGGACATGCTGCACGTTCTTCAGTTGCACGATCTTTCCCAAAGTAAGTTTCAGATCGATCGTGCCAACACCACGAACAGTAGCATGCGACCCATGGCTCATCATCACTGTAGAATCCCGAGCGGTCCGGTAAGAAGAAAACAAGGTAGTATCAGAACACACATGAACATTTGCACCAGTATCAAGCCACCAACTAGTAGATTGAAATACTGAAAAAACCGAAGGTAAAGAATTATGCCCACTGGTTTCCACTCCGGCCATGGTGACCGTGTTCGCAGTCTTCTGCTCATGTGAAGGCTTCTTTCCTTTGCGGTGTGGGCACTTCTTTGCCCAATGATCGGTAGATCCACACACAAAACAGCCTTGAACTTCTTCTTCTTGAAAGTAGTGGTAGGCTGCGGCCTAGTATTTTTTCCCTTGCCCTTTCCTTTGCCGTGAGACTTCTACACCATGTTGGCACTAGTCTGGCCCTCAGCAGCCTTAGATCGCCCATCCTTGGCCTGAGTTTTTTCCTCAACATCAAGGGATGCTATCAGAACAGACACTGATATCTCCATCCTCTTGTGTTTGAGAGTAGTGGCGAAATCCCTCCATGAAGGAGGCAACTTGGCAATGATGCCACCAGCCACAAACTTGTCGGGTAGGTTGATCTTGAGGTGCTCAAGCTCCTTGGTCATGCACTGTATCTCATGAGCCTGCTCGACTACAGATTTCCCATCGGTCATCTTGTAGTCATGGTACTGCTCCATAATGTAGAGCTCAGCGCCAGCATCTGTGCCGCCATAGTCGGCCTCCAGGGCATCCCACAACTTTTTAGCATCTGTATGATGAAGGTACACATCCTGTAGACGATCTACAAGTGTACCGATCACAGCACCCACAAAAAGTGTGTTGTCCTCGTGTGACGCCCCAGAAATTTCAAATTTAAAACTACGCGTTAAAGTGTCCCGACCAAAAATTTATTCGTCATAAAACCCTAACCCTAACCGGAACGCTGTCCCGTTCCGCATCGCTCGCTGACTTGCCGCTCACGCGCGACCGCCCGCCGCGATTAGCGCCGGCGTTCCTCGTGCAGCGCGCGAACCCCGCGCGCGCGTGGCCGACCGGCCGCGGTCACCGCCGCGACCGGCGCCGACACGCCCCCCTCTCTCTCTTTCTCCTTTTCTTTCTCTCTCTCATTTCCTTTCTTTTCTTTCCTTTTCTTTTTCTCTCTTCCCTTTCTTTCTTTCTTCTCTTCTTTCCCTCCTCCTTTTCTTTTTCCTTCCCCTCTCCCCTGCTCCCGAGCGCCGCCCCTCCTGCTTGGCACTGAGCCTCGGCCCGTCCTCCCTCGTGCACGCACGCGCCAGCCCTCCTCCCTCGCGCACGCACGCGCCAGCCCCCCCCCTGCGTCACGCACGCGAGCGTGCCCGTGCGCACCGCGCACCCCTGCCGCGCCGCGCGCAGGCCCCTGCCGGCCGTGCCACGACGCGCGCGCACGCGGGGCGCGTGGCCGAGCGCCGCGCCGCGCCGCCCGTCGCCCGCGTCCTCGCCCTGGCCCGCGCCGTACCGCGCTGTTCGCGCACGCGCGTGCCCCCCTGGCCCGCGCGCCGCGCCGCCCGCCGCTGCCGCGCCTTTCCTCGCCGCTTGCGCCACCTCCTGTGCTTGCACAGCCCCTCCCCACGTGCCACGCTCGGCGCCCTCGCCGCCACGCCGCTACGCGACACGCGCGAAGGGCCGAAGCGCCATTAACGGCGCTCCGCCCCGGCCCCTGTCGCGCCTCGACCTCCACCACCCCGGCCGCCTATAAGAAGGGCCGAGGGGCGCCTCCAGCACCCCACAATCGCCGCCGCACGCCTAGCCCTTCCTCTCCTAGCCCACCACGCCGCCACACCGAGCCCCCGCACCCGCCGCCGCCGGCCTCCGTCGCCCCGTCTCCACAAGCCGTCCCGGCCCGAGGTGAGGCCGGGGATCGGTCCCCCTCGCTCTCCTCCCCCTTTTCCCCCACCCGCAGGGCCGCCATCGAGCCCGGGCCGCCGGGGACGGCTGGCGCCGGAGCTCCCCTCCCCTCTCCTCTGTTTCCAGTAAGGGGAGGAGGAAGAAGGTGGCCCTTTTATGCAAAACCCCCTGGCCTTCTCTGTTTTTCCGAAAAGAATCCCCTTTTATGTGTCACTTTTAGTGGCAGGAACCCCTGCTCTTGGTTATTTAGAAAATAACCCCCCGCCGTGTAAACCAATGTCAAATAAACCCCTACGCCTTCCTAACACACCCCAAATAGTTCAGGAAATTACAATCAAGTCCTTTCTATAGTATAACTAATTACGAACAAGTCCCTGGACCCCGTTACAACCCTAAATCCCTCTTTAGCGCGTCATTTTATGCGCCAAACGACCTCCGATTGTCCCGAAACTTCACCACTCCGTTTCTAGTATAGTTCTAACCATGCCATTAAGAAACCACCCAAAAATATTACCCCTGTCTCCGTAACTAAATTATTTCCGATTCAAGCTCAACGATAAAAACTTTTAGTTCTTGCGCTTGATTGTGTGTCTGTTTGTTTGCGTCGTAGGACACGGAGTGAACGAGGAAGGTCCCGACTGTGATCAAGCGAACGAGGACCAGTTCTGCGACTCCGAGCCCGAGGGACAGTGCTACGATCAGGACCTCCCGCAAGAGTTTGACGATGGCAAGTTCAATTCCGCCCTTTGATGCATGTTTTTGTCCTAGTTTTTATAAACACAACCCAGTGGCCTGTTTTATAAAATTGCATGGTTTTGCTTGCTGAAAACATGGTAGGATAGCCACCCTTGTTTGTGATAACCATACCTTGACCACTTGGTTTTATAAAGAAAATGCGTGTGTTTGGGAAGGGATAAAATGTGGTTTTGAAAAGTGAGTTAGACGGGATGGATGGCAATTCTGTGTGAATTGCCGTTGGTGTGCTCGTACCTGTGTGGTTGAGCGTGGAAGGGAGATATCCATCTTGTCACCCCTAAGGACCGAGTTGATGTGACATCTCACCTAGCTTCTTGTCGTGCGAACCACTTGACCGTTGTATGGGCAACGGCTTAGCATAAATCCCACTAGTTAGTCTGGTAGCCATCAGGAGAGCTGGGAGCAACGGGTGATCAAGGAGAAGGGATAAGCTCTGTGTGACTTATGCCCCGGTTAAACCTCGGAGATAGGTCAAATGACCCCTTGATGGATCCTGTGGTGGCTAGTCAGGTCTAGCTAAGGTGGGTAATGGCTTTGTTGGGATCTGCACCGACACTAAGGTGATCGTGCTGTGGTACCCCACCTGTGGGTAAAGTTGCACACCTCTGCAGAGTTAAAATCTATTCGAATAGCCGTGCCCACGGTATTGGGCAAGTTACGGTGTGGTCACATAACTAGTGTTTCTCTCTGGGAATGGATGGGCTGGTGTGAGTTGTTTGGAAAGTGTCCGGCAGTTGTGCCGTGTGCTACGGCGGACGGGGAGTCCGGTAGCAGTTTAAAACTTGGATCCTGTGTGGATCAACATCGTGTGCCCCTTGGTATTGGAAAACTTGTTTTGAAAATGTTTTCAAAATGAACCCTTGCATATAACCGAGTTTTCCGCAAACAAACCCTAACCGCACCCTTGGATTGTCCTTTGCATTAATTTCTGTTATACCCCCTCCGTGGGTGTGATTGGACTTGCTGAGTACATTTGTACTCACCCCATTCCTATTTTTACAGTGGAAGACCCAGACTACGTCCCCGAAGACAACGAGTAGGGTTTCGTCCTGCACCCAGTCTTGCCTGTGGTTGAGGCCACCGTTGGATTCCGCATGGCGCAAGACTCTGATGATCCTCTTTTCGTAACTAGTGTAGTGGTGTGGGTTTTAGTTGTAATCCTCGCGATAGTGGCGCTTCATTGCCTATTACCGCGAAGAGTTGTACGGTGATGTACCATCTGTTGTAATAAAAGTGTTATCAGCCTCCTTGGACTGATAAATTCACACTTTTAAGTCTTCCCTGATGGGGGGACGCTTCACCTCGGTAAAGGCCTTCTCCTGCGTAGGGGTAAGAGGCCCCACAGGTTTGCCCTTGGACACCCACAGCACGTTCATGGTAAAGAGCCACAGAATCACTATCGTTTGCCATCTCTTAAAGTGCTCGCCGGAGAACTTCTCGGGCCTCAAAGCATCAACAAATCCAGCCATGAAATTGAAATTCTTATAATAAGGTTTTTGAATTGATGGAATAAATAAGAATTTCAGTTTTAAAATAATCTGAAAATAAATCATGACCATGACGATAATTGTGTACAGAAAACGAATAGATCTAAACATGCTCATAATGTAATTTAAGATAAAATATTGCAGCAACAAGATCAACTCTAACCAGATCATACTAGGTATGAAAGGCATAGTTAGGGATAGAAAACCGTACGTTTCTTGTCCGACCGGAATAACCAGGCAACGAAGACGATGGCGATGATCAGCACCTCCGCGCGCTTGACGATGCCAAGTCGCGCCCCACTGACGAGGAGGTAGATGAGCCATGGTGATGAGGACGTAGAGGATGGCGATGTGGAAGCGTTCGAGCAGTCGCGCAGAGCGCTTCCCAAAAACCTTATTCGCCCTCTCCCAGTGCAGAATCGCTGAGGATGAGGTTCCGGAGACCTGCTCTCCCGATGGCTGTCAGACCCGGAGCCACAGGACTGTGTACATAACGTAGTTTAAAGAGTTTTAAGATATTAAGTCCATCTTATCTCTTATTTATCTCGTTTATCTCTTATTTATCCCGTTTAAATAAGAGATAAAGCTAATCGATGCAGAAGGAATCTACTCAAGATATGTTCTAGTACGATTCCTTGGCTGGTATCGGTTAGGATTCTTGTAATCCTGGCCTCCCGGATATATAAGGAAGGATAGGGACCCTCTCAAAACAGGATCATCGGATCATTTTACACCAAAGGTAATACAAACCACCATACAGGACGGAGGGTATTACGCGCCTCGCGGCCCGAACCTGTCTAAGTTTTGTATTCCTTGCACCTTCAACTTCCTGATCTCGACATCTCCTCACCTAAAACTTACCACCTTGGGTATACCCTTCGGTGGGCAGCCGGTAAAACACCGACAGCTGGCGCGCCAGGTAGGGGAGCGCATCGAAGATCCACCGGCAAACTCGATGGTATCTTTCCAGTTCACCAGGTCAGTACCTTCTCAGGGTACAACTTTTGTTTTTGGCTCGTGGGTCTGCGTCGCAGATAGCGAGGGCGATTTCCGTCACTTCCTCATCGACATGAAGCCGAAGACCCCCGTGGCTTCTTCTCAAAGCGACCTCGACAAGTTCGTCGATGATCTCGACGATTTGTCAATTTGTGTGTCCGTGACAAGTATCGGAGAGGAGTCTGCTTCCAGCATGACTTCATCCGGCGCTGCGGTAACTTCCCTTGGGTTGGACTCATTCCAATCTAAGGATTCGCGTAGCCGATCCCGACTCGGTTCACGCAATTTGACCACTGATCTTCAGGAGGCCGACATCTCCGAGTCCCTCTATGCGTTAGGGAGGGACCTGGATTCTTTGCTCCAACTTGGAGCGCCCGAAGCCACCGTATGTTGGGGAGCTTCGGGTTGTTTTTGCGCCAGTGATCTAATGATCACCTCCACACCGGAGGGGCATTTCGTACATTGGAGGGGCATGAAGCTCTCCAATCTACTCGAGACTGAGGATCGACTTATGGCCCACCTCGAGCCTTTGCCTTTCCAGAAAGGCAGGCCGTTAGCGACCGTGGTGGAGGAGTCGACTGAACTAGTCGACGCGAGCTCTGATGAGCTCGTCTCCCGCCAGGTGCTAATGGCAGAAGAAGGCGAGGACGATGGCGATTTTCCCATCATCGAATTTGATGCAGTCTCCGAAGATGAGGCCACAGCCAACGCCGGCGACGAGAACGACGCCAATCGTGAGGCACGGAGGGCCAGGAACAGGGCCCGCACAATCCGACGGAGGAGGGTCAGCGAGCGCAGGCAATCTATGCATCGTGAGCTTGACCCTGAATTCGCGGCCATAAGCGAACGGGGCTTCAGAACCCCGATGGCCAACATCGCCAGGGTTACGGCCATACTCGAGCGCAGAAACGATCCGAATGTGTGTCAAGCACTTCTTTACACGCAGAGGGCCTGGATTCAGCTGGATCAGAAAAACCCAGCGTCTACTATCAGGGAGGAGCGTGTGGGCGAGAGTCGGAGCAAGGCTCACAGACGAACGTCTGGCGGTTGCCCTCGACTTCAGCCCAGCCACAACAACGACAATGCTCGCGGGAGCCAGGCCCCTGGCGGGAGGCAGCAGCCACCTCCAGGGGGTAACCCGCGACAGGTCAATCATTGACCTCCTCCAGAAGACCTGTGCCAACACATTAATGAAGGCCGCGATGCGCGGTCCGGGATCGACTCCTGGTGCAAGGTTCATGAAGAAGTCGAGACCGAAGGTACTGACTGCAGCGACCGTTTCCCAGCTTTCTCCGCGCGGTTCAGCAGCTACAAGTACCCTGAGGGCTTCAAGCCGATCGGCATCACCAAGTATGATGGCAAGCAGGCTCCTCAGCAATGGCTACATTGCTACTCCACGGCCATTGAAGTCGCAGGGGGCTCGAACATCACCAAGGTCATCTACTTTGCGATGGCTTTGGACCCTGCACCGCTCACATGGCTGGAGAGCCTCAGCAGCAATTCGACCAACTCCTGGGAACGGCTCAAGAAGGTCTTCATCGACAATTTCCAGGGAGCGATCGCTCGCGCAGGTACTCATCACGATCTTGCTCAGTGTAAACAGGCACGTAACGAGCTCCTGCGGTCCTACACACGTCGCTTCTTCAACGTTCGCGCTACCATCGCGAACATCTCGGACGACAACATCATCGATTTCTTCTACAATGGCATCACCGACCCAGGCATCTACAGAGACTTCAGGCGGAACAGGCCGAAAACTATTGCGGGCCTTCATGACATGATGCACGACTGGTCCGAACAGGAGGAGAAGATGAGGGAGCGGTTCCCGCGGCGCCAAGATAACAATCTGAGGCGTCCAAATGACAACCGCAACGACAAAGGCCAGCGGGACTACTCGGGTCCACCCGAAAATGCAGGCCAGATGATCTCATCGCGGCTGTGGATCGTCCTTCACGGGGTAAGAAATCGACAACGTAGGAGGAGTTTGAGAAGCTCCTACAGAAGAAGTACCTGTGGCATCCAGGCTCCAATCACGCGGCTATCGACTGTTACCACCTCAGGAGGACATTCAGCAACTCCAGTGGTGGCAAGAAGAACAAGAAGCGGGCGGACAAGGAACCTGAGGATGATGACCAAGAAGACCAAGGGCGCAACGTGAAGTTCCAAGATGCTTCGAAGACCATCAACATCATCTTCGGGGGAGATGGAGGCTTCGGCTCCAGGCGGGACCAAAAGCTGCTTCTCCGGGAGATCATGTCCATCGAGCCAGCAGTACCACGGCCACTCTGTTGGTCGGAGGTCCCCATCTTGTTCTCCCGAGACGATCAATGGACAAGCTTCTCGGAGCTCGGCAAGTTCCCCCTGGTCTTGGATCCAGTGGTGGCAGAGGTCAGGCTCACCAAGGTACTCATCGACGGTGGGAGTGGTCTCAACCTCATCTTCGCCAGCACTCTGAGGAAGATGGGTCTGGACCTCACGGGCATGCTGGTTCCGAACAAATCCCCCTTCTATGGTATCGTCCTATGTAACGCGGCGCACCCACTTGGTACGGTAGTTCTTCCAGTCACCTTCGGCACGAGGGAGAACTACCGCACCGAGTTCATCAAATTTGAAGTGGCTAACTTCAAATCTTCTTATCATGCTATATTGGGTCGTCCGGCACTCGCCAAATTCATGGCAGTGCCACATTATGTTTATCTACTTCTCAAGATGCCAGGACTAAGTGGAGTACTTACTCTCCGAGGTGACTTGAAGAAGTCATATGATTGCAATCAGGAGGCGATCCAGTATGCTTTGACTACTCATGTGCCAAATGCTTCAAGGGAAGTACTCGCGGCCGCGCAGTAGCTCTCCCAGTCCGGGCTTGAGATCCCTTCGAGAAAGGCCAGCAAGTCGAGCATCCAGTCGACTGACGACATGGCCCTCAAGACGATCCAGCTCCAAGAGAGTGACTCATCTAAGACCGCCATCATCGGCGTGGGCTTAGGTGAGAAATAGGAACTCGCGCTCATCAGTTTCCTTCGGGCTAACCGAGACATATTCGCGTGGAAACCAGCGGATATGCCAGGGGTGCCCAGGGAGCTGATCGAGTGTAGTCTGAATGTACACCCTAAAGTTGTGCCCAAAAAACAACACCTGCGGAGGTTTGCTCACGACAAGCGTGAGGCAATCAAACGGGAAATAGCTAAACTTCTCGCGGCTGGATTCATTAAAGAAGTAATCCATCCAGAATGGATAGCTAATCCCGTTCTTGTAAAGAATAAGAATAACGAATGGAGAATGTGCGTGGATTACACCAACCTCAACAAGCATTGTCCGAAGGATCACTTCGGGCTACCGCGCATTGATCAAGTCGTCGACTTGACGGCGGGATGTGTGCTTCTCTGTTTCCTTGATTGTTATTCGGGTTATCACCAGATTGCGCTCAAGGAGGAAGATCAAATCAAGACCGCGTTCATCACCCCATACGGGACATATGCTTATAAAACTATATCCTTCAAGTTAAAAAACGCAGGAGCAACCTATCAGCGTGCGATCCAGATGTGCTTCGCGGATCAGCTGCATCGGAACGTTGAGGCTTATGTGGATGACATGGTCATCAAGACCAGAAATCCCGACGGCCTGATTGCAGATTTGGAAGAAACGTTCAGCAGTCTACGCAGATTTCGGTGGAAGCTCAACCCAACCAAATGCATTTTCGGAGTGCCATCAGGGAAGTTGCTCGGGTTCATCATCAGCGACCGCAGAATTGAAGCCAATCCTGTAAAGATAACGGCCATCACCGATATGGAGGCTCCGGCCACAGTCAAAGATGTGCAGAAGCTGACAGGATGTATGGCAGCCCTGAACAGGTTCATCTCCCGACTCGGGGAGAGAGGACTACCCTTCTTCAAGCTCCTAAAGCGCCAAGATAAGTTCCAATGGATGGAGGAGGCCGAGCGGGCCCTGCAAGATCTGAAACATCACCTTCAGTCTCCACCGATCCTTACTGCACCATTGCCGGGGGAAGATCTACTACTCTACATCGCGGCAACAACTCATGTTGTCAGCAGTGCTATTGTAGTCGAGCGAGGCGAATAAGGCCATGCGTTCGGAGTGCAGAGGTCTGTCTACTTCGTCAGCGAGGTACTCTCCGAGTCTAAGGTACGGTACCCGGCGGTTCAGAAACTCTTATATGCAATTTTGGTTACTTCACGAAAGTTGCGCCATTACTTCGACGAGTACAAGATCACTATGATTATGGATTTTTCTGTTGGCGGATATTCTTTATAATCAAGATGCCACGGAACGTATATCAAAGTGGGCAGTGGAACTGGGGGCTTTGTCTATCGATTTCAAGCCACGCACTGCAATCAAGTCTCAAGCTCTAGTCGATTTCATGGCTGAGTGGAGAGAGAATCAAATTTCAACTCCAGTCGACAAGTCAGAGCATTGGACCATATATTTCGATGGATCTCTCAAGCTCGACGGCGGCGGCACAGGAGTCCTATTTATTTCTCCACGGGACGAACAGTTGAAGTATGTCCTTCAGATCCTTTGGGAGGTATCCAACAATGAAGCCGAGTATGAAGCTTTGCTTCACGGGTTTCGTTTGGCGATATCACTAGGGATCAAGCAACTACTTATGTATGGCAATTCTCTTCTTGTCGTTCAGCAAGTCAACAAATAGCGGGACTGCAATAAGGAGACGATGGATGCCTATGTATAGGAAGTACGCAAGCTGGAGAATAGGTTTTCCGGCCTGGAGGTTCATCATGTGGTACGGGAGCATAACGTTGGTGCTGACATGCTCTCCAAGCTGGGTTCCACCCGTGCACAGGTCCCAGCGGGAGTTTTCGTCCAGGAGCTCAAATCCATTAAGTTCTCACCTTAGGTAACCACTGATGATGGCCTTCAACAGCCTGATCGGGAGGTTATGATACTCGGGGAGGACTGGAGAGAGGCTTATATCGACTTCATTCGGGATCAAAAACTTCCGGCAGGGGTGGACGCAAGAAGCGCAGAGGCAACTCGTGTCATGTGCAGAAGCAAGGGTTTCATCCTGATCGACAGCAAGCTCTATCAGCACGGCGCACGATCTGGGGTGCTCATGAAGTGCATCACGAAAGAAGACGGCTACGACATATTGCGGGAAATATATGAGGGTGTTTGCGGCAACCACGTGGCTTCAAGAACGCTGGTGGAAAAGGCATACAGAGCTGGTTTCTGGTGGCCCACTGCAGTTTCCGATGCTGAAGAACTCGTGAGGAGATGCCAAAACTGCCAATTCTTCGGAAAGCAATCTCATATGCCGGCTCACAGTCTCATCACCATACTGCCATCTTGGCCGTTTGCTTGCTGGAGCCTAGATATGGTTGGACCCTTCACAACGGCGCCAGGCGGCTTCACCCATATCTTGGTGGCTATCGACAAGTTCACCAAGTGGATCGAGTACAAGCCGATAGCAAAGCTCACGCCAGATCGGGTTGTTGACTTCATCTCTGATATCTTGCATCGCTTCGGTTTCCCGACTACCATCATCACGGACCTGGGCTCAAACCTCACGGCTAACCAGTTCTGGGAGTTCTGTGAAAATGCGTGCATCGAGGTCAAATATGTCTCCGTTGCACACCCAAGGGCCAATGGTCAAGTTGAACGGGCGAACGGCATGATAATTGAGGGTCTCATGAAAAGTCTTTATGAAAAAAACAGCAAGAAAGGAGAAAAGTGGATACATGAGTTGCCACATGTCGTCTGGGGGCTCCGGACTCAGCCGTCCAAAGCCACAGGACAAACTACGTTCTTCCTCGTCTACGGCTCTGAAGCTATCCTGCCAGATGACATCATGTGGAAATCCCCACGGGTCGAAATGTATGATGAAGGCGAGGCGGACGAAGCGAGGCAGTTAGAGCTCGACTCTGTCGAGGAGGCTCGCTACACCGCTCTTGTTCAGTCACCCCGATACACAAGCTCAACCCATTCGTCGTCAAGCAGGTCACAAGACCGGGGTCGTATCGGCTACAGTGTCCCAAGGGCCAAGATGTTCCGAACTCTTGGAACATTCAGAACCTGCGCAAGTTCTACCCATGAGGAGATAGCCGCTCTCCGGGCGCTGAGGTGGTCATTTTCTTCTGAATCAATTTGGAGGCCTCGTGCTACAAGATTCGGATTGTAAATTTCTCTGCGAAAAAACGGAGGCTACGGCCACGTGCATGTTTTATATAAATCGACTTCTTGTCATGAGTTTTACGGAGGCTATGGCCACGTTCATGGTACATCGACTTCTTGTTGGATGGGCTCGCATACGGAGCTATGTCGACTACGCCCAGAGTCATTGCACTCGGGGCAATCTCGACTCCTTGCCAGAAGCATGGTAGTTGCGCGATGATGCTCACGTTCTTTCCCAACAAGATCGATCCGTTCGATTGGTTTATACCTCACTTGTTGGATGGGCTCGCGCATACAGAGCTATGTCGACTACGCCCAGAGTCATTGCACTCGGGGCAATCTCGACTCCTTGCCAGAAGCATGGCAGTTGCGCGACAATGCTCGCGTTCTTTCCCAACAAATTCGATCCGCTCAATTGGTTTATACCTAACTTGTTGGATGCGCTCACACGAGAAGCAATCTCGACTACACCCAGAGTCAGCGCACTCGAGGTAGTTTCATTTTCGTTGCCATAAACACAGCAATATCGCGACGATGCTCGCGTTCTTTCCTAACAGGTTAGACCTGCCCGATTGGGTTATGGCTAACTTGTTAGTTGGGGTTCCTACTTGGAGCTACTACGACTACTTCCAGGGTCGGTGCACCCGGGGTAGTGTCTACTACTTAGCCTCTAAGCCTGGATGACAATTCAGCTAAGGCACACACAAGTAGAGACACCAAATAAGAATATATACAAGACAATGAGTACTTGTTCTTTACACCCTAATCTTGCAGTACACTTTGTACTATCTATTCTACTACAGGTTAGGCTTCTTGGAGGTACTCGTTGAACTGCTCTTCAGTGCACTCCGCAGCCACTCCCTGCGCGAACATTCCCAGCGAAGCTTCTGGCCAAAAGGATTTTACAAATGCAAAGGCATGGCTGACGCATGCGACCGGGACCTCTGCAAGAAACTTGACGACTCTTTCCGGCGCCCCGCGAAGTCGTTCCAGCAGGGGCTGCTTGTCTGCTTCACCCTCTTCTGCTGGAGCCACCATATCCACGAGCGTCTGGGCGGCTTCCCTGAGAATCTCCAGTTCTTTCTCCCGCCGCCCCTTCTCCTCGCCCAGCGTCTTGATTTGCCAAAGACAGTCGGCGAACTATTCTTCAGTATCGGCGACTGCCTTCTGCAGCCTCTCGACGTCATTTGTACGGCGATACAGCATATTCTTCACGTTAGTAAGCAGCTCTTCTTTGTATTTTAAGGTTTTCCTAAGCTCTGCGGTGAAGATATTTTCAGTGTCCAAGGAAACCCGTTAAGGGAAAGTACTCGAGGGAAGCAAGGGCTTATCTTGGTGCGCTTTCTTCTGCTCTTTGAGCTGCTCCTGGTGCGTCATCTTTTGATCTTCGAGTTGTTTTTGGAGCTCGGAGTTGGCTTTCTCGAGGTTTCGCAGGTCGTTCTTGAGAAGCCATGTCTCTCGAGTTCGTTCCTGCTTCAGCATGTCGAGCTCCCTATGGAGATAGCAATTCTTCATCAGCTCTTCGGATATGCGCTTGTCTTTGGCAGCAAGCTCCCGGTGACCACTCACAACGGCTTTCAGCTTCTCGGTTTTCTTCTGTGAGTGAGTGATCACGTTCTGCACAGGGGGGAGTTTAAAAACAAGCCATTCGACAACAACTACAAGCAGAGGAGTTGTCACGTCTTACCATGGAATAATCGTACAGTTCCTTGTATGACTGCTTGAAGGTCTTTATATTACTGGCCGTCAGCATTGGGTCATCCACCAGATCCGTGGTGATGACATTCTGGTACCTGGGCCCGGTCATCAGCAGCTCTCTAGGAGTCGAGGTCCCCGCGGCTTCTTCAGGAGGCGATTGCTCGGCACCTGCAAGTCAGGAGGCTTTCAGTACATAACGCCTGGGGTCTAAGCAGCCAGCCCGAGGCGGTTAGATGTTTAGCTGTGCCATCCGTAGGGGTGGCATCAGGGGCCTCGACTTGTTCCTCGCCACCAGCTCTGGCTTCGCCTTGTTGGAGGTCGGGAGGCGGCAAGTCGGGCAGCGTCGCGTCTGCCTCGGGGGCTGGCTCCGCGGGCGTCGACTCTCCCGGGGCTGATGGCTCGGGGGCTGGAGTAGCCGTGGCTGGCTCCGTGGGCATGGACTCTCTTGGGGCTGATGGCTCGGGGGCTGGAGTAGTCGTGGCTGGTTTCGACTTGGGTGGAGAGGCACTTGCAGACCTAATAAAGCCGATTCAGCAATATCATCGTACAAGTCGAACAAAGTAGAATGTTCACTATGCTACAAGATGCAAACTTACAGCGTTGACTTCTTCATAACAGCCTTCTTCCCCCGCATGGCCCGTCGCGGGGTGCTCGTCGCCGGTGGCGGGGTCACACCAGCTGATGGCGCGGTGCCCGCCACGGCAATGGTCACAGTTGCAGAAGATGCTGGATCTGTTTCCACTTCTTCGAGCTCGGTCCTGGGTGGAGAAGCGGAAGGACTACAATTGGATATTGTCAGCGTGTAATCATACTAATGTTTGGCAATTCAACAAGTCAGCAAACTCATACCTGGAAGACTCGACTACTTCCGCTTTCCGCTTGCGCATCACCCGACGACCTTGCGGGACCTGAGGCAGAGTTCCGGTCAACTCCACGGCCGGTCTGGGGGAGTTGTCCTCCTCACCTCCCCCTCAGTTTCCTTCTCTGCCAGGGGGCTCCCGTCCTCCGTGGACTCACTGTTGTGCAGAGCCTGGGCTATCCGAGCCCTCTTTGCTTCGACAGCAGCGCTGGGGAGAAGGTGGTCCGGCCGAGGGATGTCGGGTTTCGGCGGGTAGCTGCGGTACAACTCTGTGTGCCCCTGCAGATGGTTTTCAGTTAGTAGCGGCAGAATAGAGTTTGTTTCCAATAAAAAGTAGTCGAATACTCACCGGTTTTGGAGGACTTCGCGCGAAAAATAAACCTGGGACGTAGGGGACGGCGTCCACGTCCAGCAGCACCCGCTTGACTCGGAGGAGTGTGGCGTCGTCTGACAGCTCCTCTGCGCACATGCGAGATGGATCTTCAGCGCCCGTGTACTCGAATCCATGTTTGTGGCGCTGCTGGATTGGCTGGACTCGGCATTTGAAGAAGGAGAACATAACGGACGTGCCGGTTACTCCCATCAGCTTATGAGCTTCTATGGTGTCTAACAATCCTTCAACTTGATCCATGTCCCCCCTGGAAAGCTCAATATTCCACTCCGGCCTCACAACAGGTGGATTATTTGATTTTTCTGGGAGTTGGGGGCATGGTTTTTGATATAGAACCAATGATTCTTCCACTCGGGAATGTTGGAGGGGAATTTGTATGATAGGTACTTGTCGCCGGTCTGCTGTCTCAGTTGGATGCCGGCGCTCCCTACAACGGATGGATTCTTGGAGGTGGGTTGAGGTTTGACCTGGAAAAGGAAGCGGAAAAGGTCCCAATGGGGTTCGATTCTAAGGAAGGCTTCACAGAAATGGATAAAAATCGAGATGTGGCAAATGGAGTTCGGGTTGAGATGATGGAGCTCAAGCTCGTAATAGTAAAGCAGGCCACGGAAGAAAGAGCAAGAGGGGAGGGCCAGACCCCGTTCGGCAAAATGGTAAAATGTGACGATTTCGTCAACATTTTCCATAAGAAAAGGTTCACGGAATGAGGGGCGCCAATTGACAAGATTCTTGTCTTGGAGCAACCCCTCAGAAAGAAGTCTATTGAGTTCGTTGAGGGAGCACTTACTGTGTGTCCACTCCCCGGTTGGCGGCTGCGCCTCTTTATTCTTCCCATCCTTCTCCGATTTCTTGGGCGCCATCTCTGGATCCGCTCGCCACGAGTTGCTCGGGGGCTGTGGGGAGAGGGGCGGGGAAGTTTGGGAGGGTTGGGGTTCTTCAAGAGGATGAAGGCGGATCGCTATTCTGTTTTGGGGATTTGGCAAGTTCTTGGCGGATTGCAGAATTGGAAGCACGGATTTTACCCTCCAAGTTACCGCGGCGTTAAATAACCGGCGGCTGGGTTCTGATTTACTGTTCCGAAAGGGAACGAATTGTCAAAGGGAATATTCGGAAGCTGAGGGGTCGTTTGGTGGATTTTTGGATACATTATTTGAAAGTGCATCTAGGCCTAATGACCTATTTTAGTGATTAATAACAATCTAAATGAGTATCTAATGTTTCAATTGAGTATAATGAGCAGGGGTCATGGAAACAAAAAGGAGAAAAGAAAAGGAGTGAATCCCAATGATTATTCAAATTTGGAGAACGGTACCGGATCAAGAAAAGGGTTGCAAGCGGAGAAAATTCTTTGTTTTATATTTTCTTGAGTTTAGGCATACCGTACTATCAAGGGGGATGTGGAAAGTATGTGGAAGATCACCAATAAATCAAATCCATAGTGTAAGCCTTGAAGCATTCTATGAAATTCCGAGGGCTCCTGGCGGACAGTCCGCCAGGTCACTGGAAATCAGCCTAACGGCTAGTTTCCAGTGAGGCAATATATATACCCCACGACCCCCAAACGAAATATACTCTTGCCTAACCAGTTAAACCAAGTCTCAAGCACATTCTAAGCACTCCAAAGCTCCCCAAAGTGAAACCCTAGCTTCTCCACTCCAAATCCTTAGTCTAGGGTTAGGTTTGAGCAAGATTCAAGCAAGATTCGAGTTCTTCCCAAGAGATTCACCTCTCTTGGGCATCTCTTGGCACTCTCCATCGCTTTCTACATCTATTACTCTTGGAGCTTGGCTCCTAAACGGTTAGAGGTGCTCAAGTACAACCAACTCGTGGTGTGATTGGATTGAGAAGTTTGTATTACCCCTTGTGGCTAGTAAAGAGCTCAAATTTGACCTTTGTGGTTGCTTGAGAGAGGAAAGGGTTGAGAGGAACCCGGTCCTTTGTGGACTCGTCAACGGGGACGTAGAATCCTTGAGTGGATTCGAACCTCGGGTGAAAATCTTGTGTCTCTTGTGCTTGATTACCTTACTTCATTCTTGTGTTTTTGTTATACTTACCAACGTCTAGCATTCTTGCCCGATCTACTTGTGTACTTACTTTGAGCTAGATTGTATCTGCATTTAATGTTCCTCACTTGTATTAGAGTCTTTCTATTCAAGTAGATTTTGGTATACAAGTTTTATCTTTCGAAAGATTGCATTCCATTCCCGAGACCTCCCAGCGGACAGTCCGCCAGGCAGCCTCGGACTGAGTTTTTGTGTGCAGGTTTTAAACGACGATCGCCTATTCACCCCCCCTCTAGGCGTACTTTCATTATTCGATTAATCATTTTTTCTGAGACTATTGTCCCGAAAAAAGAGGTTTTTCGAATTCTAGAAATCTAATTTCCATTATTTGTACCATCGCTCCAATTGTTTAACATGGGCACATTTTTTCACTGCATGCCACGGCTTTTAGATCCTTATTTCCAAATTCGAGAGATTTGGATTGAAGGCTCGGGGGCTGCGGGATACGTGGCATCGACTACTTATTTTTCAAATTTATTTGAAAAGTAAGGAGAATTTCATACTAATGCAACCCTCAGCCTGAGTCTACGATTCAACCTAAGGGTCGGGGGCTACTCTATATGGAGTGCGATTTTTCAATCGCACACCATATCAACGATATAATTCGGGGCATAAGCACCTCATAGCTTCGATGCAGCCAAGTGAGTACTTGAAGAAGGACTTCAAGACGGAGCTTCAGAAGAAGCCGAAGACTATTTCAAAAAGTACTCGATAAGCCTGCAGTACTCAGTTACAAAGAGCTCGTGGGCTTGTTAGACCCGGGGCCACGGGATTGTGTAAAATCCGTCTTATCTCTTATTTATCTCGTACTAATCGATGCAGAAGGAATCTACTCAAGATATGTTCTGGTACGATTCCTTGGTTGGTATCGGTTAGGACCCTCTCGAAACAGACCATACAGGACGTAGGGTATTACGCGCCTCGCGGCCCGAACCTGTCTAAGTTTTGTGTTCCTTGCAGGACCTTTCATGCGCACGTCGCACGTCCTTCGCCCGAGACCGGCTCTTTCGCCCGAGATAACAGGCGCCCGCGCCCTCCAGGATGGAGAGCATCCAACTATTTAAGTTAGGTTCCGTCCACTTCCACTAACAAGGTGGGACTAACTTGTTGCCATACACTTATGCACTAATGGGCCTTTGAGATTTTATAGGAATTATTTAAATTTAAATGGACTAGGCCCAAATATTCCAACTAGCGATTTTAGTAACCGTGGTACCGAATGAATAAGCCCGTCCATTTGTCTGTTTCAGTACGTCTATTTTTGCTCTGTTTTTCCAAGTTTGGTGGAAGGGTACTGTACTGTGGACTGACTGTTGTGTGTGAGGATCAACAACATTATTCACCGTCTGATTCCTCTGATCTACGTTACAGGTGGAGCGAGGCTGCATCGTCTTTGACCTTTCAAGCACCGTGTCCGGTGTACAGTACGACCGCACGAACTGCCGTGCTCTGCGTTGGTAGATCACTCGGAGGAAAAGTGGCATCCGTAGGCACGCACCAGCAGCATTGTTGTTCACGCACAATGCGTTTGATGGATCACTAAGCTTTGCTGCCAAAAAGAAGAAAGAAAAAAAAAAGAGCGGTAATGGATTCCCGGACGGCTGATTCGCCGGGCCTCCATTCCGGCTTCCCCGGGGACCCAAACGTTGCTGTCGAGCCGAGCGCGCCGCCGCTGCGCGACACAAAAGAGCAGAGCTGCCTCTCAAATTTTGAAACCAGCCGTCCGCGCACGGGTGCGTCGACACCGACTCGTGCTTCCGGCCGGGCCTGTCGTGGTGTGCCCCAATCATTTCGTCCCCAATTTCTGCCGGCGCCCCAGCCAGCACTGACACGTTTTCTGTTCGGAAAAAGAAATGCAAATAATGGATGCACCACACCACCAGCTAGTCAGAGTGGAAGCCTCTCTGAACAGGCGAGTAGGTAAGATGAGCAGGGAGACCGTTCAAATCCTTCCCGTTCCCCTCGGCTGTCCGCCGGCCAACCTGTTCTTCTGGTTCTCTGAATTTTGATGCTTGCTCCTGTGATTGGTCGTTGGACAGGTGTGTGCTTTTGTCTGTTTGATAAGCCCATCTATTCCTTTCACACACCGTGTGCCCACTTGCATCAATCAGTCTTAAGATGTGCAGGTGGTCCAGTATCTTCAGGTCCCATCAGAATTTGAGAAGCATCAGTTTAGCCATTGACATACAGACAAGCTTGTGTCAGTGGATGAGGATCAGGTTCAGGTCCAACCTCTTGGGATTGGGAGAGATGAAGCAATTTCCCTTCAGATATAAAGGGGTTGGATACAATCCCAGAGCAGCTATCGTTCTTCTGAAGTAGCCAATACTATCAAACATAATTTCTCCATCGCCAAAATTATCAGTCCTTGACTGTTCTGAAGTTTACAGATGGAAACCCGTATTGGCCGGTGAAACAGTTGTGTTAGTGACATTTGGGATTGCAATGACAGCGGGATTTTACAATTTTAACAAGCTATATTTGCAAGACTTCAAAAAGCTACTAACCTACAAAAAGGTACTAGAACATATCTCACATTTGATCTTTTTTTCTTTAACAATTGGTGGAACTGTTAGAAATGGACCATCAACGTTACTGACTAATGGATTGGATGGTACTGTGCGATCCCACGTTTTGGCGGTAGTTTCCTTAAGATGAACAGCACCAAAGACGATGGTACAATCTCAACCAGCTGTAAAGACAGAATGAACACAAGCAGTAAATAATATCAGCAAGTGCAATGATTGATCATAAGAGATATAAATGATATCACAAAGTAAGTTCATACATGCTCCAACAATACTGCTAAGTCTATATGATTGAAATGCCCTAACATTTATATATTCATAACAAAACCATCTCCTACAGGACAGCAATATCTAAAATACCATCAAACAAATGAAAGTGAAATCTGAATCTGCAAAGCAATACCAAGTAATCTGAAATAAAATTGCAGATACTAACAGTTCATGTGAGTGAAAAACCTACCAAGTAGTAAAAGAAGTTCAGGATTGGATGGTTCAGAACATCAAGATCAGCTCCTTTATCAAATGCACTAAAGCACATCTGCAAGATAGAGACAGTAAGTCAGTATGCTATTTGTTATTTCAAAATCTAAGTGGGCACTGCATAGGATTTACCATTACACATCTGATCAAGAAGCAACCAAAGCATATGGTAGTCACATAGCCAACCTACATAAAAAGGTGACAATGTTAAACATACAAGTAATCTAGAAATTTCTAGAGTGCAAAACAACTGGTAGCAAAGTACCTCATTCAACTTTTTACGCCGACCTTTTGACTCAACAGGGAAACGCTGCAACATCAGGAAGAGCCTACAAAGGATATACACAAAGTTATTAATAATTTCTCTGATATCAAAATGATCAGCACAACATAACAGAAAACTACAGGCCCATAATTATTTGCATTGCCACATTTTACATAGGCACCTGACGCATTTAGTGCATGGGAAATAGTTATAACTTTGCAAGCACCCTCATGTAGCAGAAATCAAGGGACAGACGTATACAGAAAATCTCTTGCTCTTATACTAGTGTGCAAGCTGATTTTCTTGTTTTCTGTAGCAGCTGTTTAACCATAATGCTTAAGGCCAAAGGAAAATAATATCTAGTTTCTTCGATGGCATAGTTCCCATTTGATAAAGAACCATAACATATCAAGGAATGAGTTGTTACCTCCCTCCGTAGAGAAGGAAACCAAAAGCAGCGAATAAGGATGTAGCTGAAAAGTAGCTCCATGTTAGTAGCAGAGATAAACAAGCACACAATATAAAATCCTAGACTGCAATATAATTTGCTTCAAATAACTCAACACACAAGGAACTAAGGTTACAAATGTAGTTTCCGGAATTTGCTAATCAGGTATTGTTTACTATGTCCAAATTTTATACTTCATGGTGCCCCAAAACAATAATAATTCATATGGTTTCACATTGCACAGTATTTATTGCTCTTACAGTGCAAAACATAGTGCTGCAGCCTGCAGGGGAAGCCAAAGGAAATAAGTACATTACCTGCAAAGAACATCTTTGACAAAATGATCACAGCTTGAACCGGTTTCCACCACGTGAGCAGCCACAGTACTATCTGAAATTTTACAAGTCAGTTCATTCAAGAATATCACAAAAGAAATAAGAAGCAGCATCTCATAATAATTCCTTGATTTTTAAATACCTATTGAGAAATACTCTACAAAAGAGTGCCACTTGAGAAGCTATAGCAATATAGCATATCAAGCAATGAACTGAATATTGTGCAGTAGTATATAAGGTTACCTGGGCATTCATGCAGCAGTGACAAGTAGTCATTACACTCATCACTCTCGTTTGGACAGTCCAGTTAAACTATAGCATTTCCTTAATTTACTGTGTTATTTTTGTGACATCTTACCATATAATAGTCCCAAAAATTATAAACGACGAAACCACTGTAAATAAGACATGGACCAGAACTTCCTTGATTATGAACAATCAAGCATCAGGTTGTCATACTCATTAGTTCTCTAATCTATAAAAGTGTTCCCAAGTGGTCCATGTAATCAGTTTACTTTTGATCATCAGCAGACTGATTACTGACACCTTTTATCCTTTGACATATAGAGATTAGAGTCAATATGAGAAAAACTTAAAATTTGTTATAAGCCCATCAGTGAGAAACCCGAATATGCAACTTACCTGAATGGTGTAGACAACTCCATTGATCGTATAGAAAGCTGGTCGGAGCCCATCAGTCGACATTGCACGTGCCTAGCAAACATCAGCATGAAACAATGAGCACAGAAGTAGTCATGGAACAATACCAAAACACCTTGAGTGAAACCTAACCTGATAGTAGATTTCAGCCCAAAAGAGCACCAACAGAGCATAGGTCGTGAAGAATGCTAGGCCAGGCAAATCAATAAGCACATGTTGGAATATCTACAATACGGTATTATTACACATTACTCCAGTTGTTTCCCACCAACTGATAGAAGAGAAACATGAATAACCTCCTTCCACAAACCTCAGGGTGTACAAGGTGCACATTCCGCCGCAGTACAAACACAGTTGACCTCACTACAAACATAAACACAAGTTGGCCATAAATCATGGATCGGATGACTATGGTGTACTGAGTAAGCAGTGGGTAAGCACTACAATAAACTCACCGCTGTTTACAATGAAGTTTAGGAAATGAAACACCTTCTGTGTTGTCCACCCAAACTCAGGCACCCTACACTCGATTCTTATCAGTTGGACCTGACAAAAATTCATATCAGATGACCTAATGAGATCGATAACCATCGTCTTAGTTTCCATCACATTTGAAATATACATCACGCTAGATGATTCCCGGACAATTTCCTAGGTTCAAAACCGAGTGTAAAACCTATGCGCTGGATTCAGAGTTCAGAACATTTGAAACTGCTATGTTCAACCGCACGACCCCTCATCCTCACATTATCTCATAGTTCAAAACTAAATCCAGCCCTAATTGGATGGGCAAGCTAAGCAGGAGGGTAAGATCGAGTGGGGCTGGTTTGGACTTACTAGGGCTACGACTGCGACGACGCCGTAGAGCAAGGCGAGGGCGTGGAAGGTGCGGTCCTGCCACAGCGGTGAGTTGTTCACATCGTCCCACCAGGCGTCCAGGGACGCCGCCGCCGCTGAGGACGAGGCCGCCATGGCCGCGCAAACACCACTACGCTCGCCTCCTCCTCGGAATCGGACCGACCGGTAGAATCAAATTAAATCAGATCAAATGCTAGGTTAAGCGCGCGCATAATGTGAAGCAAACGGAAGCGTGCGAGGCGATTGGAAGGCCCGAGCTGGAAGCAATCGAAATCCGTTGATGCGGGTTGGTCGGGATCGGGGAGGATTGGGGAATTCGTGAGGCTTCGTTCGCTGCAGAGGCGAGAGGAGGCTTGCCGTGCGGTGAGGAAGGAGACGAGACAGGCCAATCCCCAGCGCGCAGCCGTGAACCCGGTGTATGGGCTTCGGAGTGCTTGTAGCCGTCCATCAGAGGATCTGCGGATGTGATGTGGCAGGCGGTGCAAGATGAGTCTGCGGGCGTTTCGGGCGGGGCTTGGTCCAGCTTGACATCGCCATCAGGCTATGGTGGTGCCGTCTGCCTGTCTGGATTGTCCACCAGGCGATGCCAGACAGAGGCAACCTTTTGGCCTCTAGATGGAATCGGATTTTTTGGCGCGCTTGGCTTGTTTTGGGTTGTGAGAGCCATTTTGAAGGTGGAATAGCTATTTTCATTCCTGAATAATTAACTGAGGTTCAATTTCATCTCTATACTATCAAAGTGACTTAGTCCTCAAATTTTTATTTTGAGTTCAGTCTCGTCCCTCATCCTACGTGGCATGCCACGTGTCACACCTCATAAGCACATGTCACACCTCGTCAGCAAAATTAGTATTAGAGGGATCACACCTCGTCAGCAAATTTAGTGCTACAGGTATCGATTTGTATCGTTTGTTCGGTGTTTTCAATTTTCACGTCAATTTGCGCAGCTTGAACGATTGCTATTGCTCGAAGAACGTACGGAGAAATGAGAGAAATCAGGGGGGGCAATAAAGAATATACATATGTTCTTACCTTATGTGGGTCTAGAACTCTAGATGGAGAAATAAGGAGGGCAAAAGGGTCAATTTTCATGCATTTGCTAAATCAGCTAAGTGGACACTTTGCTGACGAGGTGTGACACGTGGCATGCCATGTATGGTGAGGAATGAGATTGGATCCAAAATAAGAGTCAGAGGACTAAAGCTGCTATTTTGATAATTCAGGGATGAAACTAAGCTTTGGGCAATAGTTGAGGAATGAAATAAAATTGCTATTTTGCCGATTCTGAACTGTGCGTCAAATAAGAAATTCTTAGTTAGATTAGTCTGTAGCTTAGGATTTGGATTTAAATGACATGAAAGGTTTGATTGTTTGAACGGGAATCAAACAAGAATTCTCGTATTTTTTTATTCAGGATTCACCATGTTGGTGTGACTGAACTATCAATCGAGAAACCTGACTCATGTTGTGCATTACAGTATTGTAGCCTACTGTTGCTGGCGGCTGCACTGTGGTGCAGTTTATCACATACTCCAAGAACCCTAGCTAGGCTTCCCAGTTCCAAGGCTTTCCGCACCACTAGCCACCAACCAGCTTCCATCGAGCCTTGCAGGCCTGAATATTTAACCGGCGTAGCAGCGGTAGCCACGATCGCCGACGACCAAACCTATTAGCTACTGCGACGTCTCACCAGGCTCCCAGCAGCAGCGCGAAAATGGAGCAGGAGGCAGGAGCACACTACTAGCTAGTACTAGTAGTAAAAGGCGCGCGCCTTTCGCTGTAGCTGCTGCGGGTAGGGAGATGCTTTGGCGTCCCATTGGCTTGTCTGAACAATCGGGGAGCAGAGCACGCATGGCTCTCGCCTCTCGGGGTATGGAGTGGATAGAGAGAGCGTGCGCGTGCCCGTCCGCTAGTTTCGCGTAACCCGGAAAGGGGAACCGCTACTCATTCCACATTGCAACTTGCGTCCATCTCCATCATCCATTTGTTACATGCACGCGCGAGCTGATGAACACACATGCACTGCTTGCGACTTGACCTGCTTGCTACTAGAGAGGCGCCCAACAACACTAGAGCGAGAAGAAACACAATGATCAAACTGGTGACTGGTCGTCGTCGGTCTCCCAGCAGCTCGTCACGAGTCGTGGTGGTCTCCACGCGCACGCTGGATCGATCGGTTCTTGCCGAGGAGGCACACTACGCCATTGGCCATTGAACATTCCCATGGCACACTACTACTAATGTGCGCTACATGACGGAGCATGCGTTGACGTCGTCGTCGTTGAACATGTTGCTGACGGGGTCTGCGCCGCGTTGGGGCTCCGGGAGGTGGCCGTGCTTGTCGCCGTTGTAGCCGTGGCGGTAGTAGTTGTAGGTGCGGCGGTAGGACTCCTCGTCGTGGAAGTAGTCCTTGGCGGAGGTGAAGTGGAGCGGCAGGTTCGGGTTGGGCCAGAACTCGGCCTTCTTCCCCGCGCGCCGCACCTCCTTGAGCACCCGGTGCCGGTCCACGTACCCCGTCACCGTCACCTTCTCCATCTCCACGTCCACCTCTACCGAGTCCACGCCGCGCAGCCGCGTCAGCGCGTGCTTCACCACGCGCTCGCAGCCGGAGCAGCACATCCGGACCTTCAGCTCCACCGTCTGCAAGCAGTAGATGTTGTGATCGAGGTTCTTCATCAGTTCATCTTCATTATGATGTTCGTTCGTTCTTGTCTCGATCGAGACAAGGAGAAAAAACATATAGTATTTTACTGGAACAAATTTTAACAGCACGCCGGGCCGGGGTAGTTTACTGGTTCCGACAGCGGCGCCTGCAGCAGCCGAGGAGAAAGGCTTTTCTTTTCTTATCCTATTCCTAGGTAGAGCAAGTTCGTTCCTCACCTCTAGTACGCGATGCGAGCAACCTTTTTCCTCTCGATCCCTTTCTCGCCTTCTTTTTAGGACGCATGCACGAGGTCCCTGCTGTTCTCAACAGGAACATCCGCATGCCTCGTCGTCACTGTGCTGCTACCGTGACTGCACAAACATGCACAGTACTACTTCTACGGCTACCGCACCTCACGTTTCATGTATGCAATTCTAAGGAAAACTTTCAACGAAAAATATTGGTGGCGGGCAGAGAATAAATCTGGGCATGTCACGTCGCACTCGCATGGCCAAAGTTGCCGTACTTGCATTGCATACACCCGGCCTGCCATTTGTTTCACATGCAGGCCCTGACGATGCCTGACTGACGGAAAGAACAGAGCACGAGCTGAAGAGAACAGCAGGGCCAACGGCCGACGCACCTGCAGAGACAGCGGCCTGCTGCTCCGGCCCATCCTGCGCCCGGCCAAGGGGCCCTCCTGGTAACCGTACAGGGTGTTGGCGCTCGTCGGGTGGCTGCTGTAGTAGTAGGCGCCGGCGCGGTGGCCGTGGCGGTGGCCGCCGGACGGGTAGAAGCAGCACAGCAGGAACGACGACAGCGCGGAGGAGACCGACATGGCCGGCTAGCTCACCGGAGGCAGCGACTTATACACGAGCCTCCCCCTCGGCACAAGCGAGCTGTTGGCGACCTACCCTCTCGGCAAGTTCACCGCAGCCTTGGCGAGGGAGGTTTGCTAAGCTTGGGTTGGGTGCCGGAGATCAGGAGATGCTGCCTAGCTTGCTGCAAGGGAAAATGTCTGCGGGGCTTTGCTTGCTCGCTGGGGTTGAACGACACTGGAGGGAGGGAGGGAGTGCCTCTCGCCTCTGGAGTCTGGCCTCTGCTGCTGCTTTTATTCGCTCGCCGCCGCTGCCGCGGCCTACCACCCGGTGCCGTGCATTAGTTTATGGGCGGAATGGTATCTTGGAGCGGAGCAGAGGCTGCTCCGTGCTCTTGCCTTTTTCGCCCTCGTATTACTGCTTGAATTCTGGGAGACTGGGAGCAAGGGGGGCAGCAGCAGCTGCTGCTGGTCAGTCCGGTAGACATGTTCTGCCACCTCAGCTGTGGATCAGCACTATAACACTGTTTAAATTAATCGAGAATTTGAAATTAAGCAATTTGAGATATAAAGAGAGATCACCAGCGATGTTCTGTTGCAGGCAGATGAGATGAGCTAGCTGCACAATGATGCTCATGTCGAGCTCTTTTCGTGGGCATCATGACACACATGAATGCCAGCCCAGCAGTGAGCCAGCGACCCCATTTCGCAATTCAAACGTTCGGCAGAACAACAACAATGGTCAGAATCAAGCATGAGTGAGTGGCCAGGATTCTTTTCTTTTATCTTTGGAATTAACGCTCAATTTGAATTTATGATCATTCAACAACACTATCTGAAAATATTTCAGCGCAATTATCTAAGGACCTATTTGGTGCGGCTCCAGCTGCCGGCGGGAGCCGCACCAAACACATCGGAGGGGCGAAGCGCTTCTGCGGGGGGTTCAGGGAGAGCCGGGGTTGTTTTCGCGGGCGAACAAACGTAGCTAGCGGAGCCAAAAAGAAATAGCTCCGCCTCTGCTCCGGCTCCCCGGTTCCGCCCTCGCCGAGCGCTGCCAAACACCCTCTAGTTCAGTGACATTTCTTCAGAGAGGAAACAGATTGCTTGCTTAGTGACCAACACTAACTGATTAGTCGTGGCAGAAGACAGGAAAAGTGTCCGAAGGCGGAGGAATATATGTCAGGTTGGGGGCAAAAGCAGGAAGAGTTTCAGAGATAGATATTCTGAAAAAAAAAATCTCCTTCTCCCTCTGCGCCGAGCTGGAACGATTTCCAAAGCTCATGCCTCCCTCGATGATATTATGCCTTGTGCTTATTCTGTCCAGGCTTTTGTACGCGCAGCGTGCACTACTATTGCAATGTTCTCCTAACCTGGTCCACACCTGTCAGAGGAATTGTCCTCCTCTTGCATGCTCTCGCTGTGCTGACACTGCGTGCATGCAATTCGATACGGTTTCAGAATTTTTCGCACTTGTGCTTATTCCAGCTCTTGGAACCTAGAACAGCATTGATACGACAATAATGCCTCGCAAAAGGGTATCTAGCTAGCTATCTAGATAGTCTTTTGTTGCATCATACATAGGGTTGACAGGACGCTGGTAAGTTAGATCAAGATCATATATAGTGGCCCAATCAGCATAACATGCTGGATCACAATTCATACCTCAGACTAGTGCAGTACTCTGTTAAATCATTTGCCTTGCCTACACAGGGTGAGCTAGTGCTTAGACCAGGAAATGCGCTACACGTAATCGCCCTGAGCGTAGTGACAAGCTGACATGCGGCGCCGAGAATTAATTAATGCGGCCGCGAGAATTAGACTTTCTATGATCAAGCCGTAATCCACTATTAGTAGTATATGTATAAATTTGAATCCTGCGTTGTTGTTTCAAGTGATCGATCAACAATGGTCAGACTGTTAAAGAACAGTAGTGTCTGCCATAGCAAAGGATTATCTGACTATAATAGGCCCAGCTGCCGATTCTTTCGGCTAGAGACTGCTTGTCCTCATTACGACCACTAATTAGGAAGCTTAAATCAAAAGGTGCTCTTTTGACCACTGCCCTGCTGCCTGTCTCGGTCTGATAAGACTTAATCAGGGAGCCTGTCTGTCTCATGGCTCCCATTTCATGTTTCTTCAGTTAGATAGTACTAATATTTATTCAGATAACTCAGCCACAAAGCCGCACTTTTTCGGCGATCTTTGTCAGTGCAAGAATTATGCTTTTGTCAACTTTGAGTAGTAGCCATTGGTGTCTAATTGCATATTGCCCACCATAATCATTGTGCATCACTCATTTAAAACTTCCGTTTGAGGCAGAGTATTCGAATCGGTCGGTAATGAGAGGTTGGTTGTGATCGATGACCCATGGATTTAACTTGAAATGATGAGAGCTGGATTGTTTATGGATGTACGAATGGTTCTCTGATTAGGAAAGCTGTGGAAAGGACTGGATAACATTCAGCCTTCGCAGCTGGTCCGGTGATTGTGTGCTTGTAGAGGACCTTGTTTAAGCTCCAGCTTTACGTAAAGAAAAAGAGAGAATAAGTTTTAGTTTGGTGCTAGTCATTTACAAACCAAACAATGTTACTATATTGCTAGTACAATGATGAAACTTGATTTGCTTGAACCTGCATTTTGAAGGTTGGTACTTATTAAGGATGATAAATTGACAAGTTGTCAAGGAAAAGGGAGCTAGATTCTGATGTACTGATGGTAGAATCCAAAATGAACCTGCAAAAAAAGAAGAAGAAGAAATTATTCCTTCCGTAGTAAAGAATAATTTTGTTATATTTTTTAGCTCTGGGGATAGGGATAAAGTTACTACTTTCCTGGTAAAGATTTTTGCCCATCCTTTTCCTAATATTCTCTGCTTGGTCCTTTGTACGATAAGTGAGCTTGCTGAGAGAATGAAAATGCTTTACTTTCCGAGTAAGTAATTCTACCAAGATCTCTGAAGGAAGGTAACCAAACCACACTCTGAAATACCAATGCCGGGAGTTGCAGGAATCAGATCTGAACGCGAAGTCAGATTTAAGAGGAAAAGCTGGTGCTTTTGAAGGAACACAAGTACTTGGTTGAGTGTCAGGAGTCAGCACTCAGGAACTCTGGAGGAGCTGTAAACTCTAGGAATAAAGTCGACATGTATCCCAAAAGCTGAGAGAGAATGACTGGGAACATCGAAAAGCAAGAAATACCCTACATGCTTGCTGCTGAAGTTGCTCTCACGAAACAGCTGCAGGCAGCATAAAAAAGTAGGGGTGAAACAAGAGGAACGTCGCTGCCTCTGTCCTTTAAAATATCTTGTGGTTGTCAGATTTTCCTTCTGATATTTTGTTGAGGCATTCGGTATTCCGATTCAGAAGACCACGGTAAGCTCGAGACAAGTTGAAGTTCAGTGATGTTTCAGAAGACTTTCAGTTGCCACCTGTCCATGTCCCCAACTGGTATTCTGCTTGTTACTAGTTGTAGGGCGCAAGAATAGATGTGATTTTTCTCCCGCAGGGGATACGGTGCTGATTATGCTGGGAATATGTCCAGATAATAATAATAATAATGCTTATTCTTATCTTCAGACGTTGCGAAAATCCTGCAGACTAGGTAACCACTTGCATGAACAGTTGATTCGATGTAAACCAGATCAAAAAGATGCAGATGAACAGCTCACCGCACCCATTTTCCCTAGTTGCTCGAATATGTGGCAACAAAACGAAAGGCGACAGATCGACGATTAAGTGACTAATCTTCCACTAGTAACGCATCACTTGTAGCGCAGCTTGCTTGCTATCACATCCATGATCCTTGCATTCCGCAAGATGTCTCCCTGCCCAAGCTAGCTTGGTAGCTAGGGGAGAATGGAATCCATTCCTTATCCAGAAGCCGCTCCGCCTCTGAACCGGATCATCTCGGCGATGCAGGCGAGCACGGCATGGCCGCCAAGCTCTCTGGCCTCTGCCGCTGATTGATCGACTGCCCGATCGATCGATCAGATGGATGGATGGAGAGACAGGATCGACGGTAACGCAGGGACATGTGATTCGGACGGATAGCTTCGAATTTACAGGATGCCGGCAGGCCGGCCGTGAGATTCCCGGCGCACTGGCCGCGCGCGGCGGGCGAGAATATGTGGAGACGAACCTACACGCACGCAGCCCGCCGCGCGCTTTGTCTTTATCCCGTCTCAGTCCGCGGGTGCGATTCCTTGGTTGCCAAGGAGGAAGCGGATTTGCTGGTCGAGGAATTTGTTCAGAGAGATCGGAGGTGGACGGGTGAGGAAGAGGAAGAAGACGACGACAATCCTGCCACGTCATCCCCCCGGCCCCGCACCCCCCTACGCCCCCCCCCCCCCCCCCCCCCACCCCCCGGGCGCCGCGTCGTTGTCGTCTGTCCGCACAAAGGCCCAAGCAAACAAACAAATCGGACTTCGTTAATTTGGTTGGGCCGTGCACTGGGCCTAAATTGACTGGCCCGTATTAATATTGGACTCTGATGCATTCATGGCCCATTGGACGGTTATCTACTCAGAAAATGTTGCCAGTCTCGGCCCACAAGGTTCCAGTGGTGGTCCAGACAGGCCGCAAGAGCCGCAGCCGGCCGCCCGCAGCAATCTTTGGCAGTTGCAGCCGCCACCGTTCCACCGCCCTCCCCGGCTGCCCGCCGCCGATCGTCCCCGACGCCGCCCGCCATCCTGAGCGTTACCCCGTTACGCCGTGGTTGCACGGGTCCCCATCCGCCGCCGAGTCATCATACTCAGGTGAGTTGGCGACTCATCCCTTTGCTGCTTGATCTGTGTTGGTGTTCGTATTCTGAACTTGTGATATGCTCGTAATAAGTCGTACTTGATGATCATTAGCAATGGTCTGCGTCGAGGGGGTAGGTGACGCTACCTGCATCATGCTGGGGCGCAGCCAGTGCAGAGTGATCCAGGCCAAACAGTCCTTAAATCGATCGATGCATGTGATGCGCCATTGATCTCCAGTGGTCATCAGGTTTTCAGGACCAGGAGGTCTCAGGCTACAACCTGGAGGGCACAGCGCTGTCCCGATCTGATAGACATAAGAGTGGGTGCGTAGGATTGACGTGGTATTAAATTTTAGCCCTATCATATTAAAAGAAAATTATTATTTAAAAGTATTAAATAAAATTTAATTATAAACTAATTGCAGGATCTCTAGACTAATTCGCGAGACGAATCTAACGAGATATATTAATTTATAATTAGCGGATGGTTACTGTAGCATCGCTGTTGCAAATTATGGATTAATTAGACCCATTAAATTGATCTCACAAATTAGCACCTATCTGTAAAAAAAATTATAAATAAATTTTATTTAATACTTCTAAATAATAAAAAAATTAATGCGGTGGAAAAATCTATGTTTCCGCTCGGCAGTTTGATCGAGATTGGTGGACATCATGGCTGGCTTCAGCTAGCCTTCAGCTCATCAAACCCTTGTTGGGGTGAGCGTCTCAGCTGATGGAGCCCCAGCCCCAGATGCGCGCGCGCTCGAGCTCGGTCGCCTAGCTGGTACCCGGGCCATACGCCATACTGCTCACCGCGTCAGCCCGTTGCTCCTCCGGCTTGCATTGCTTCGTGGGTGGGTCACATGCCTGCGCAGCGTGCAGTACAGATTGCAGAGGCGAGGTGGATAACGACGGCCGTCACTCACATGTTGGCGCCATGCATCTGAGACGCCAAGGCAAGATGCATGGGTTGATCACGGCAACGATTCATTTGGAGTTTTGTTGTTCAGAAGGTTGTGCAGGCTACATACAGTAGCTCACCGGTCCGGTCGACTAGGAAGGGATGGATTACCCTGCCTGTTCCATCCTTAATTACCTGGCTCTGAGTCCTTTTTTTTTTGAAAAGTTGCTCTGAATCCTTTGGAATCAACCAGCACGTCCAATTTGAACAACTCAAAAGGCAAAGATGTGGATTCTGTTTTAACAAATTACTCGTCCAATTTTCAGCAGCAAGCACAGTGCAGTGATTCATGCGAGCAAAGGACAGAAGGGGACAGCGTGCTCGCCATAGAAGAAAGAATGGACCACCTGGAAAGCTCACGGTGATTACAGAGAGGATGGCATGCATCAGCCATTGTGATATATGTCTGCACAGTGGCGGAGTTATTGTCAATGTTTAACGTCCAAGTCCACCGAGTGATACCTCCGAGGTGGTAGATTGTAGCTAGAGTGTCGCCGAGATCAGAAACTCAAAGATGCAAGGAACACAAGATTTAGACAGGTTTGGACCGCCGAGAGCGTAATACCCTACGTCCTGTGTGGTGGTGCCTTAAGTGTTAATGTGTTTTGAGGGGGTCTCTACCCGCTCTTATATAGTCTGAGGGGATAAGGTTATATGAAAATTCTAGCTAGATACGAGCTCGGGAGTCTTACCCAAGTACTACTCGGGTAGTTTCCTTCTGTTCCGACTAGTTCTACTACAGTACGAGTAATTACAACTGATATAATACGTGAGGCATGTTCCATCTCTTATCCTAAAATATGTACGCCATGTGCGCAGTCCCGTGACTCCGGGTCTGATAAGCCTCCGAGCTCTTCGTAGTTGAGTACTGCAGACTTTCGAGTACTTCTGAAGGCATCATCAAGTTCTCCCGAGTACTTCCTTAGCTGCATCGAGCCTGTGAGGAGCTCATGCTGCGAGTAGTTTTCAAGTCTTCTTTTATATGAGGTGTGATTAAACTCGCACTCCATATAGAGTAGCCCCCGAGGCTCAGGTTGAATCGAAGAATCAGACGGGTCAAATTAGTCTTGAATATTCCGTCATTATCTTCTAAAAGTTTAAAAAATAAGTCATCGATGATACGTATCCCGCAGCTCCCGAGCCTTTAATCCAGGTTCTTCTTCGTCTTCTTTTGCTTTGCAGAACTTAATAATATCATAAGAAATAAGGAAGACGAAATCACCGACTTGAAGAATCTTGTGTACTATCATGCAGATGACGCCGAAAAGTTGATTAGGGCCCTCCAGGATGCGGATGTACAGCTCGTGGATTGTATGACCCAAATCAAGAATATGGCCACTGAAAAGGAGCTAAACAAGAAGGAACTTGAAAAGCTCAAGGATGCTGTCCAGGTGGTGGTCGACATGGTGGATCCGCCAGAAGAAGGGGTAGTGAGCGACAAGATGTTGTTGGAGCGACTTCGCAAAACCCCCAGAAGATAACCAGTTATATATCAGAAACCACCAGGACCTACGTGGAGCACGTCCTTAGACTTGTAAAGTCCTACTAGACCAGTTATATATGTCAGCTTACTGCATCGAAGATAAGTTCATGAAACTTGTTGAGGAAGTGAAGCTAGTGGCCCAGAAGTTAGTCGACAGCTTAGAACAGGAGTAAATTCAGATAGAGATATTGAATACTCTGTCATGATTATGTATGACTGTAAACATGTTAATAGCTGCTTGCCTGTTGATATTTTCGGCGTAGAGTAGGACTGAAAATCGTAGGACTTATCAATAGTAGAGACGCCCATGTAGAGCTACCCAGAAGGCAGCGCTTTCGAAGGTAGTCAGTCGGGAACCAGTAAACTGAATATTACTGGAACTATGTGAGCGAGGCCTCTTCAGCAAACTACGCATAATACTAGTTGGGAACTAATAAATGGAGTATTACTGAAGGTACAGGAGCGAGGCCCCTTTAGTAAATATAGGGTACTAGTCGGGAACTAGTAATCGGAGCGTTACTGTAAGTATAGGAGCGAGACTCCTTTAGTAATATAGAGTATAAGTCGGGAACCAGTAATCGGAGTAGTATGGGAGCGAGACCCCTTCAGTAATATAGAATACTAGTTGGAAAATAGTAATTGGAGCGTTATTGGAAGTATAGAAGTGAGGCGCCTTTAGTAGCATAGAATTCTAATCAGGAACCAGTAATCGGAGTGTTACTGGAAGTATGGGACCGAGACCCTTTCAGTAAACTATGCATAATACTAGTAATCGGAGCGTCACTGGAAGTATGGGAGCGAGACCCTTTAGTAAACATATAGTACTAGTCGGGGACCGGTAATCGGAGCGTTACTGGAAGTATAGGAGCAGGCCCCTTCAGTAACATAGAATACTGGTCAGGAACTAGTAATCGGAGCATTACTGGAAGTATGGAAGCGAGGCTCATTCAGTAATATAGAATACTTGTTGGGAACTAGTAATCTTAGCGTTACTGTAAGTATGGGAGCGAGGCCCCTTCAGTAAACTACACGTAGTACTAGTTGAAAGCTAGCAAACGGAGTGTTACTGGAAGTATGGAAGCGAGGTCCCTTCAGTAAACTACACATAGTACTAGTCGAAAACTAGTAAACGGGGTATTATTGGGAGTATAGGAGTGAGGCACCTTTAGTAAACTATGCGTAGTCCTAGTCGAAAAGTAACAAACAAAGTGTTACTGGAAATATTTGAAGAATAACCACGTGGATGCTTTGTTCGGCAAATTAACGGGTTCCATTACTCATTGCCAAGCAAAGCGCCCACTTTTGGTAGTCGTATGGCTTGACTACGACATGGTTCCTTGACATTATCTTGAAGAAGTTGGATCAGATCCTCCGTTTCCAAGCCCACCCCATCGCCCCTATCCTTAGCTCCCGAACGTTGGTGAAAAAGACTCGTGGCGTGAGCTAGGAATAGGTGGTAAGAGATCGACCGGAAAAAAGTTGTACTAAGTAGATCAAACATTTATTGGGCAAATATAGTGAGAAAATCATAATTAACCCGATAGATAATGAAAAATATAAATGGTGACCCTGACTAAGTGGTAAAAAAAGGGGGCTTTTCAGTTTACAGAACCTCTTATTTCGAGATTTAATCCCAAAATAATGGTTAAACTTAACATCCAAAAGATTCTTAGAAAACCTCCTTGAATTGTTGAATCGGATAATAATTTATGAATAAATCATTGTTCGAGCAGTCCTATGCCTTTCTTCACAGTCTACGTTGAGTGGTGGAGCTCCCAGGACCCTCTGAAGGGTTTGGTATTCGAAGGTGGAATGGTTGCTCTTCGAGTGCCATGGGCATCGCTTGTGAAGAGCTTTCTCGAAGCGTTCCTTTGAGTTGAGGGTTTTCTTTCTTCAAGTTGGTTGTTCCCCGACTTTGGCTTGTAGTTCCGAGTTGTACCCAGGTAGTCGTGGGGGATATGATAGTTGGTGGGGTTGTAGGCCTCCACCTCGTCATGCTCTTGCTGCCTGGCGATGATGACGTTGCGAGCGTCCTGGCCGTCGTTGAAGATAGTGCGGAGGTTGCTTGTGAAGCGGTCGTAGAGGTTGCTAGGCTGATGTTGGAGCTGTTATAGTACATGCTGCCTGCACGCAGCATGCTTGTCGTTCCTGAGCTTATTTTGCTCTTTTTGGACGTCGTCTTCATCTTCGATCTTTGCGGTTCCCACAACGTCAAGAGCACGTATAGGTAGATCATGGCGGGCGAATACCCTGCGGCGTTTGGGTCTAGACCGGGTGTGTCGGAGATGTAGTCATCATCGTCGATGTAGTAGTCGTCCAATTGATTGTACTCCGATCCTTCCTCCCCTGCATCCTGGATTTCCTCGATGAACGCCATGAACACCTCGCGATCTGGTGCAAAGCGTTTGGTACCCGCAGCCCGACCTTCATCGCCGAAAGAAGCGAGAGGTCTGTCTTCTTGGAACCGGAGTTCGCCAGAGTCAATAATGGATCGTAGTGGGCTTGATTTGAGGAATTTGGAGGGCTTCGTGCCCTTCCAATACACCAGCCTGCCCGATAGAGTTGGTCCTCTAACCAGACCCTGGCGGTTGCCGCAGTGTGAGTAGCCGACTCCATGTAGTAATCAGAAACGTCAGCCCCCCGACGCACGATGGCTTCTCGTTCTCCGAGCTGTAGTAGATGATCCAAGTCCTCTTTCAATGCGGAAAGGATCTTGGGTAGGGCCGGCTCAGACTAAATCAGACTCGGTCCGGAGGTTTCGAGTTTGCTTATGAAGTTGCCGAAATCGTAGTCGAATTCCTCATGCTCCCTAGGGGTGATGTGATGTAGGACACCTCTGCAAAACTAATGCAATCCGCAGTACCTTGGTCAAGTCGGTCGATGCCGGAGAAGATGTCGCCGGTGGTGACAGAAGGATGGTGAGGAGTCTCAGGGCGGTTCCGTGTCGAAGACGCCGGGTCAAGCTGATGGAGAGCGGATTCCGTGATCTTGATGCATTCGGTGATGCCGTCATCCACATGATCTATCCTGGCGATTAGATCGTCAGGGATGATCGGGTAGTTTTCTTCTATTCTAACTAGTTCTACTACGGTACGAGTAGTTATAATTGATGTAAGACATGGGTTATGTTCTATTTCTTATCATAGAATATATACACCATCTATGGTTCCGGACCTGACAGTTATATCTACAGGAACAGATCAACAGGACGCGGGGCCAGTGTGGTCTTCTTAACGGAGGCAGGCGCAGCAGAAGCACGCCAATCAATCGGGCCACGTACATTGATGTGTTGCCATTGCCACAGCTGGTGATCTCCAGCTCCGCAGTTCTTGTAGATCCTTAGCATATCCCAGTTGGCTGTTGCTGCAACACAGCAGCAGTGGCTTCAGATTTCTGCTCCCCCTGCTATGGTAATACTGATCGGCAATGTGCAGGGTCAATGAAAGAGGAGGCAGCGCAGCTTGCTTTTTTCACGTGATGCTGACATGTGGGCCCATTGTCAACGCTATTTTCTGCAAACAAATATGACGTCCACAGTGATATATATATTTATATACACACGGTACTAACAAATATCTATTTTTCCTGGAGTAAGATGCCCAACCGCAAGGATATGGATTGATGGTAATTGCTCGAAATGGCAGTCCATTTCTTTCCCTACCGTTGGTGCGCTAAGATATTCCTCTATCTTTTATATGTGTTGCGAGGGCATAGATATTTTCCCTCGAGGGAATATTAGCGGCACTTACACTTAGGGTCTGTTTGGATCCGCCGGACTAAAGTTTAGTTCTGTCACATCGGATATTTGGATACCGATTAGGAGTATTAAATAAAGTATAATTACAAAACCAATTGTAAAAATGGAGACTAATTCAAATCATGGACTAATTAGATTTAATAGATTCTTCTCGTAAGTTAGCTTCCATTTATGCAATTGATTTTATAATTATCCTATATTTAATACTTCTAATTGGTGTCCAAACATCGATGCGACGGAGACTAAAGTCAAACAGGCCTTTAGTTATGGTTTTTTATTAGCTGCGGAGAGGTGTTCACTCAAGAAAACTTTTGGAAGAGGTTCGAATCATTCCTGTCCTAATCGTCCGTTTAGAATGTCCTATGTGGAGTATATATCACTTAAACATTTTCATTAGCCAGCCATGTACGCCAGTCATGAGCTCCTAACTTCCAACCATCACAAGCTGCTTCGTACATGATCCGTGCGGTGGAGAGAGGACACGCATGTGATGGGCAAGGAGGCGGCAGGGTGTGCAGATTGCAGTACGCAAACGGACCAAAACTGCAACGGTTTTCGCAGGCATGGGACACGGCCCACTGGGGCCCACCCAAGCTGCTGGTACAAATCCCTGAGGTTATTTATCCAGTTTTCCCATATGTAAGGACATACGATTTTCTCTCATGCATGAGAGAAACTAATTAAAGGAGCCTGCAGCAGCAACATGTGATGAGATGCAGAAACATCAATTGCGGTTTAATTAATTTGCTCAATAAAATTCCCAGAAAATGGTGGCCGGATGCTAGTATAGTACTATTCGTTGCACTTTCGGATATATCCTATATGTAGAATCATCGGTCCAAGAATGAAAACTACTTTCATTATTACCCTAAGAAGAAATTATTCCATTGGTCCAGCATCTTCATTGATCCTACTAGTACTTTTCATTTGTTCATTTTATGTGCTTTGGCTTAACTTCTTCTTCATCAGGCGGCTTTATTAGTGTCGTTTAATTTATTTTTGTGGGCTTAATTTATCTTGCCTTTAGGAAAACGGAGACAGAGATCATTTGACCAAGCTAGCTGTTTTTCACTCCCTTAATAAGTGTACCTGACCGTACATATAGTTCTACGAATCCATGGTTTAAGTTGGGCGCTCATAAACATGTGAAGTACTACAAATATATTGGATTGGAACTAATAAACATCTGCAGAGGCTATGCTTAGTTGTAAGAGATTTTCATGCATCTAACAAGATCTCGAGGCAGTTGATTGGATGAACAAAACAAATATCCATCCAGCATCTACTGCTCACCATTGGGCTTATTATTTGACCTATGACATCAAGCAGCAGGGACTAGTTACCTGAATGCCTATATGCATACAGGGGTCAGCTAGCAGTTCGCATTTGATTTCAGATGGATTATTGGTAAACAAGAAACCTATCAAACCGAGCCATGATTAGACTAGCTAATAATCAAGCTGATAGACAAGATACGTAGGTGCTAAAGACATTAATGCTTAAGACAATGCCATCTCACCAAAGAACAATGCATAAGCGGAACTGCACGTGAGATTATCATGGATACCCCATCTAGCCACAGTGCAGTCTGGTAAAGCTAGCACAAATGATGTTAATTTAGCAACAAGTCCAGGAGAGGTCCCCTATTAGCTTACCTTTCACCTCCAAGGCAAGAAGCCATCACACCCCCACACCCTGGCTACCCTAGGTAGGTATTCTCAATGTAAGGACCATTCAAGCATATTTTTATTTCTTCAAAGGCAATTCAGTATTTCTAAAAATACTACAAAATAACCTACTACAATTTAATTTAATCGCCTATGTGTTGCCCGGTCCCCCTACATTATAATATATGCATTAGACGATGCATGTTTGATCTCATCAATTTCTTTCACCTGCAATATATATAATGGGTTTATACTATATGATATATATGTATATCAACTGATTTATTTCCTCACAAAAAGAGGTAACTATCAGGTCAAGGTTTTTATTCCAAAGGGGCCAATAACCTGACTACAGTTAATATGTGTATAGATAAATAGAGGTTGGAACTAGCCAGGATCTGTGCCACCAGTCCAAAGACTTGCATGCACAAACTGGCACTGCACAAACAAATGCATCTTCCTGCATCCATAGGACATAACATCTACCTCTCATAAGGATATTTAAGCATGCGCATACACCCACACATGCATGATAGATGAGCTAGGATGATAGCCAGGACCCAATCCAAAGGCCTAGCTAGCCAGGACCCTAGCTCTCAAATAAGCATAATTGGGGTGGTCCATGCATGGCATTGCATAAGCCCTAGAAAAACAACAGAAATGTGCCCCCTCTATTGGCCAAAGATACCTATGGTAGTATGCGTGAGAGACAGGGAGTGTAATCCTAATCAATATCTTGTTCATGCTTGCATGCCACCATAACGCATGTGCACTGTACCATTCCCTCGCTCCCCCTTCCTCACTACTCACTCCCTTCTTCACCAGCCACGCTCTGTGTCTCAAGTGGGTGGGGCCGGTCCCCTCGCCTCCATTACGTACGATATACTAAATGCCACACACACACACACACATATATATATGTAGCTCTCCCCCACCGTAACCTCCAGCCATGGCCATGGCGAGCCAGCGTCGCCGTGACGGCACGCATCCCGAGCGAGCCCCCCCACCCACCCGCCCCCCAAAAAAGAAAAACAAAAAAAATCCTTCATATGTAAAGACTAAAAGAGAAATTAAGGGAAATTTTTGCCCTAGTAGTGGAGCTAGGCAGAAGGTGCAGGGTCGTAGGGGTATGGGCCTCTAAATATGTGCATGCACGGTATGTGTCCCTTGCAAGCCCTGGGGCCACCACTTGGCCTCCGGGGAAAGGCAAAGCTTATGAGGCATGCTTGCAGAATAAGATGCAAAATGTGGTAAGCAAGGCCAGCCAAAAACCATCTAGCTAGGTTTCCATGATGTGCCACACTGACGTGGTGGTGATGTGATCGATGCTTGCAACAACTGATATATATCTCCGGAATCAGGGTGTGTTCGTTTGCTGGGGTCTAAAGTTTAGAGGGGTCATATCAAAGAGAATCTTATCATTTAGAAGTATTAAATAAAGTCTAATTACAAAACTAATTGCAGAACCCCAGTGCTAATTCGCGAGACGAATCTAATGAGGTATATTAGTCCATGATTAGCGGATGATTACTGTAGCATCACTGTGGCAAATTATGAATTAATTAGGCTCATTAAATTTGTCTCGCGAATTAGCACCCAGCTGTGCAAAAAGTTTTATAAACAGATTTTATTTAATACTTCTAAATAGCAAGATTCTCTTTGATGTGATGAGTCTAAAATTTAGAGGGTAGGAAACGAACAGGCTCTCGGTAGTATGCAGATTCTTTTTTATCCCCAAACCATAATATCGTTGTGACAATTAGTAAACATGTGGTGTATTCTGCCGGTCATTAGCTGACAGATAAGTCCATGCATCGACACTGATTTACTGAAACCTTCCCTGTCAAGTGTCATGCATGCACATGCCTGCTGTATATCATGCTCTGATCTGGCCATACTGCGTGCTTGAACAGTGTGATTGACAGTGCTATCAATTAAGCCGAAGCTTTGACAGACACATGCATGTAGCTGTGCCTATACATGGATTTTTCATATAAAGATGAGACACCATGAAAGGCAAAGGGTAGCAGAGGGCATGCGGATGCCTAGCGAAATGCTCCTTTTGGCCATGCAGCGCAATGGAAAGGGAGGAGGGCTACACTACAGAGGCTACAGCTGATCTCTGCGGCTATTCTGATCTCTTCTCTTCTCTAGCTTCTCTTCTCTTTCTGGAGGCCTGCTGGGCTCCCTGCTATGGCCTGCAAGCAGCTTCTTATCTCATGACTAGCCAGAATGAAAAAGGCTGCAGCCTTTCATTAATTCTCACCTGCAACTTTCTCTGCCGCCCGCATTGCATTGCCAGCTTGTTACTGCATGCAGACAATTGTGTGAAACAGGCCTATCGATCGACATCTCTGCCCACTTCAGCTGCCTCTCGACACCCCCCCCCCTCCCTCCCTTACTTAACTACTCCTATATGCATGTTTGTGTCTAAGCACTATCATTACAGGGTGTTGGGAGGCCTAGAACTGGTAGCATACTAGCATACGCTTCTAGCTTCCCCAGTGTGTTTAAAAACTCTCTTATATTACTAACAACTACTCTCTCCATCCACAAATACAAGGGATTCTTAGGGTGTGTTCGTTTCCTGGGGTCTAAAGTTTAGAGGGGTCACATCAAAGAGAATCTTGTCATTTAGAAGTATTAAATAAAGTCTAATTACAAAACTAATTGCAGAACCCCAGGGCTAATTCGTGAGATGAATCTAATAAGGTATATTAGTTCATGATTAGCGGATGATTACTGTAGCATCACTGTGGCAAATTATGGATTAATTAGGCTCATTAAATTTATCTTGCTGTGCAAAAAGTTTTGTAATTAGACTTTATTTAATACTTCTAAATGACAAGATTCTCTTTGATGTGATGGGTCTAAAATTTAGAGGGTAGGAAACGAACACACCCTTAGTTTATTATAAACCAAACTATTCTAAGTCTGAACAAATTTATGAGAATGAAGGATTAACATCTACCAAATTAACAAGTAAGCTGTGAAAATATATTTCATAATAGAACTAATAATGCTTATTTGATATCATAAATATCATTGTTTTTATACAGACTTGGTCAAACCTAAATCATTTATATTCAGACAAAGAATATCAAGGTGTGTATGTGTTAAATTATGCATGTATGTGCATCGTATATTCGTATATGCATTTATTTGCAGCCTTAGCAAGAGTAGTAGGGGAATGGTACCACCACTACTCCACCAATGCACCGATCGAGAGGTGTTTCAACATGAGCAGCTAAGCATGATCGAAGTCAGCTATTGAAGAAGAAATGTAATAAAAAGTGGGGGGAATCCAATATAATTAACGCGGGATTATGAGATAAATTGCGCTTAGTACAACTCATCGACCTTGTCCATTCATGGAAGACTTCCTACCTTGACCATCGTGTAGTAGTCATACTAATTAAACAATACATGTTATGCTCTTCTGTAACAAGTTGTTGAATTGATAGGTTCCATATGTATATTATTGCACAATGCTTCGTGTGTATATATGGGTAAAAAGTCAATGGACTTGGATGTGACACGGAGAGCGCGCGTGCGTGCATGCTGCAGATAGCAGTGCCCTGGTCTTCATGGCGATCAACTCTTGATACATCTCCCAGGATCGCAACTGATGCATGATGAATCCAAAGCTTTCAGAATCTGCAGATCATCAGCGCATATATCCCAATCCATCTTTATACACAGATATGATCCGACTTGTCGTTATCAGAGGCAGCATGTACGCATGCACAACTGGTTAACCAGAGTCAACATGGAGTAGTAGTCCTGCTAGTAAGCAGGAGATTTGTTGTTTTCTTTTAGTTTGTTCCCCTCCCCCCCCCCCCCCCCCCCCGGATGGAACGAAGTGGCAGGGTTCACATCATGAAGACATGTAGAGATGGCAATGCATCTTCTTTAGTAAGTGGTCTATCTAGTTAGCCCTCGTCTAGTCGTTTTCCTGATCTTAATTGCCTCTGCGTCCTTCTTTAGTGTTAGAGCCTTCGTCTGAAAGACAACAAACTAAACCACGTACTCCGTACTTAATTCGCCTGAAACTTGTAGCACTCGATGATTAGTGAAATCTCGCGATAAGGCACATGTGGCCCTCAATCAAGTACTAGCTAAGTGTTATATGATGTGGCAATAATACTGGAGAGATACTGATGATGCGAGACAATAATGCATTGGGATTTGCCTTAATTATTACCATCATGCAAGCCTTAATAATAACGAGCAAAGTCATTTCGTACTGATTTGCTGAAAAGGGGGTATGTATGATGTATGGGACAGCCTAATGCATTGGAGAGCAAAGTCATTATATTTTTCAGCGGTAAATTAAAGGATCGATAGAGATCGTCCTAGCAAAATCACACCTCATCATGTACGACTCCACCTCAGAAAAGCTGTCTTCTACTGTAGGATAACAGTGAGCACGCGTACGATTTGTGCCGTGCCTACCTCCGCGCATGCTGTGCACAAACGCTTTCCGTTTCCGGAAGTATCTCTCTCAGCTCGCTCGGCATGCGTTTCGTTCGTTTCAGCCATGGCGTCGACCGATCAACAACTTGGGGTTTTTGCTATAGCTGGCCGGTCGGGGAACCAAGTGGCAAGAGGGCAAGGGGGTCTTGGGATTCGCCTATCTTTGACCCTTCTCATTGGTCCTTCTTGGTGTCGTCCTTGCTGGCTAATTTCCATGTGCTTTGAGCATTATGGTTTCCTTTGCTATTATGGATAGTTCTTACTGGTTGAGTTGGTAGCTAGGGCATTCTTCTTTCTAGCTAGTAAAGCACTAAGGCCAGTCTCAATGCATGGTTTCATTGCATAGTTATCAAAAGCGGATAAGTATTATTGGGATAAGTATCCTGCCACATCAACAAAATTTAATTTAATGTCCGTGAATTTTTTACGAAACTCCATTGAGACTGGCCTATTGAATTGATAGGCCACAAATTCTGTAACAGTAATCTATAATTAAATTACACACACCACGGCCTCTACATTGGACCGATCGAAGGAAAAGTAGTTAAAAGATCCAAAGAAAAAGAACTTCTCAAAGTCACCTACAAACTTAGACCACCAAGGACCTTTCCTGAGCCTAACAGGCCAACTAACCCTCGGGGCGGCCACCTCCAATTCTCCCTTAAATAAACCTCAAAGGAGAAAAAAAGAAGAAGAGAGGAACCACTGGCGGTACATTGCCACCCCCTGCCTCCTTTGCCCAGCTAACACCCAACAACATGTGTGTGTGTGTGTGGGCACCATATAAATTTTAAAAAAAAATGCCGCCGTCTACCACTCTACCGGCAAGTAGCTGCATGCACATCGCATCCTATTGTATATATGCACCACATGTGTATGCGTGTGCACATAAAATAGGCGCCTGCCTCTTCTCTCTCCTGGGGCCGAATCAGAGACCAGCAGCCATGCCGATGGCCCGATGCTGACCTGATCTATCTCTCTCTCTCTCCAGGCGCCAATGAAATTTCTAATGCCAAGCAGCTAAGCAGATAACCTGAAATAAGTTCAGGGCCAGCGTGGACTAATTAAAGAAATGGCATTTCAGATGCACATTGCAAATATTCTATATGGGCGCATACGTGGCTCAGTTTCGATTCGCTGAGCTTTTTTTAATGTAGAAATTAGCTAGCTAGGGACAAGAGCAACAAGCAAGGCAGCGTACGATTACTGTGCACGGGCTCGCGACCACCAGCAGCGCAGGGGATCGACGCCACCTGCAGACTTGCAGTACGATCGACCATCTGACCATCCACGTCGAATTAAATTGGTATGAAGAAAAATAAATGAATTGAAGGACATCTGCAGGTTTCAGAGGCAGGAACTGTATGTGCAGGATGTATCTTAAGCATGATGAGATGTGGGCACCATCAGTTTATTAAGGTGCCAAACGTTAGCTAGCTCGATAACTAAAACAACAAAAAAAATATTCTCTTGCTTCACCTGAAAGTGCAGGGAAGAAGCTTGAAGTGATAATATATATAGGTTGACTTGTGTCAACCATGTTTAATGTGCCCTGGACAGGACCATATATATAAACAAAACCGGGCGCAACTAAACTTGGTGAGCGATGCAAAATTGCCCGTTAGCAGCTTAGCCTGTATACACATAAGTATGCTTTCCTCTCTGCAAACTAAATTAACCTGAAAAAAAAAATCAACTTTTCTCATCGCAAGATTGTATAAGCTAAGTGCAAATCAAAGTGGAATATTTATACTTGAAATAATCGCACCGTGCATGAGCTAGAGAATTACTACTTGACACTGCTGCCAATCAATAATAACATGCAGGCAACAACTGGCATTTTGAGGCTCATCACCTGCCTAACTCACATAAAGGCTCCCCCTATAGCATGACAAGGACAAGCTCACATGAGCTCAACCAGATAATTCGTGGGGCCCACCCTACTCTCCCCCTCTCCCCACCCCCTCTCATCTCATCCCTTTAAAAAGCGAGCTACTTGTATCGTACCCACCCTTCCCTCCCTCCCTCCCTCTCTACACCTCATCATACATACATACAAACATACTTACCTGCAACAACAACACATATAAACACAGTGGCTAGCTAGGCCAATTACCTTTGGTGGCAAGCCAAAAGTAAGTATCCATCCCCTTCCCCTTTTCCTCCCCCACCCCCCCACCAAGAACCTTCATAGTACTGCTACCACTCATCACATCTCCTAGCCAGGCACTTCCCCCTCCTCTCTCCCCCCCCTCTTCATCCTTGCTCTTCCTCTTCCTCCCCATCCCTCTCTCCTTTGATTTGAGCCCTGAATAAGTCCCATACCACAACAAGCTAGCTAGCTAGCTTGCACACGAACCCTTGCTTATTCCTCATCACAATTATTCATCCCTGGCTAGGTAATTCAATTCACCAGTAGCCCCAACAAGCTAAGCCAAGAACAAACCAAGAACCAAACCCTGCAGTTCTAAATTATTTCCCAATCCTAAGCCGTCCACTAATATATAACGATCCCCAAAGACCTACACCAACTATAGTAATAGCACACCACTGTTTGCCATCCAGCAGCATACCATAAGCACATAGTATACTACTGGTCAAAGTTCAAGGCAGCTGGCCGGGCAGGAGACATCGTCTATCGGCGCCTACCTACCTCCACGCCTCGATCGATCTCGATCGCTAGCTGGAGGCGATGGAGTTCACCGCCGGCCCGACCCGGTCGGGCGGCGGCGGTGGCGAGGAGCGGGCGGAGCAGGCGGCGGCGGTGGAGAAGGAGCACATGTTCGACAAGGTGGTGACGCCGAGCGACGTGGGGAAGCTCAACCGGCTGGTGATCCCGAAGCAGCACGCGGAGAAGTACTTCCCCCTGGACGCGGCGGCGAACGAGAAGGGCCTCCTGCTCAGCTTCGAGGACCGCACGGGCAAGCCCTGGCGCTTCCGCTACTCCTACTGGAACAGCAGCCAGAGCTACGTCATGACCAAGGGGTGGAGCCGCTTCGTCAAGGAGAAGCGCCTCGACGCCGGGGACACCGTCTCCTTCGGCCGCGGCGTCGGGGAGGCGGCGCGGGGCAGGCTCTTCATCGACTGGCGCCGGCGACCCGACCCGCCCCTGCAGTACCACCGCCTCCCGCTCCCCTCCATCCCCTACGCGCCGTGGGCGCACGCGCAGTACCCTGCCGCGCTCGGTGCCAGGACGACGGTGCTCCACCTGCCGCCCTCGCCCTCCTCGCTCTACGACTACGACTCCCACCGCCGGCACGTCGGGTACGACGCCTACGGGGCCGGCAGCAGGCAGCTGCTCTTCTACCGGCCGCACCACCAGCAGCATCCGCAGGCCACGACGATGGTGCTGGACTCCGTGCCGGTACGGATACCGACAACGCCAGGGCAGCACGCGGAGCCGCCGCCTCCCGTGGCGTCATCGGCCTCGAAGCGGGTGCGGCTGTTCGGGGTGAACCTCGACTGCGCCGGCTCCGAGGAGGAGAGCGGCGGCGGGAGGACGGCGCCGCCGACGACGCAGACCCTGCCGCTGCAGCTGCCGTCGCCGCCGTCATCGTCGTCCTCCTCCTCCGGGAAAGCGAGGTGCTCCTTGAATCTTGACTTGTGAAGGCGGATATGATGGAGGTCGTGGTCGTACGATCTACCGCTACAGCAGCTACTACTTCCCGACCACTTCTGGCACAAATGCTCGTCGTGGAGAGGATCGAGATCCAAGTAAACAAAGGCGGCGGTGGCCGGCCGGTGCAAGGAATTGGATCGGAGGAGCAGGGACGGAGCACCCAGCAGGCCAGCTACAATCTTCGTAACCCGTATATAGCTCATCTCTCTTAATTTTCTCTAGCAATTTCAGCGTGAGGGGAAACAAGAAAATTAAGAACAAAGCAGCAACAAAAAATTATTTCTTGGTGGTTAATTTCTTGCTTCGATCGATTCGCTGTGATTTCCTTGTGTGCTTGGTTATTATAAGTGCCTTAATTATCTCCAGCTGCTCGATCTTGTCTGCCTGGTTCCTGGAGACTAATTTCCAGGAGCATCAGAGGGGAGGGAATTCGATTCCTTGCATTTCTGAAAGGTAATTGTACAGTAGAATTACCATGGCCAAGCCTAGGAATTGAAACACGGTGTGCTCCCCACATATGATAACAATTACTACTAATACGGGCTGCACGGTATGGAGTAGTATATGTGTTTTACTGTGCTGCATGCATGTATTGTGCACATGGATTGTTCTTGTTCTTGCTGCTGCTGTTGTGATGTTTGGGCAGGTCAATTGGGGGGCTCTCCTTCCAAAGCAGCTAAGCTGTAGGGAAGAGAGGGGAGGCAGGGTGGTGCCTTTAAAATGTGGGAGCGAGCTAGGCAGCCAGCCAAAGCCATGCCAGAGTCCAGAGACCAGAGCCTGCCTCTCTCTCTCTCTCTCTCTCTCTCTCTCTCTCTCTCTCTCTCTCTCTCTCTCTCTCTCTAGGACAGGCAGTTATGGGAGGAGTGGAGGTCAGATCCTAAATCCTTCTCCTGTTCTACAGTCTACACATGCTGCACACACTAGTTCGTAAGCTTGCTCATCTGTTTCATCTCTCACCCCTCCCCTCTCGTCTCTCCGTCTCTCTCTCCGCGCATCTCTCTCTCTCTCTCTCTGCACATACTGTTACACTTCTTGATTTGGTTTGCGCATTTGTCTCTGGGGCCACTCCTTCCCTGCAGTTTCTGTTGCTGCTGTCTCTTCTGCACCAGCAGTTCTGTCTGCTATACAGTGTGAGGTGTTCATCAGGCATGCACACGAAACATGAAAGCCAATAATGCCAATATTTGTGTATGGTATCCTGCCTTTCTGCAAGCAAAGATAAAAGAAAAAAAGAGAGAGAGGATGAAGTTGCGCATTGAAAAGCACGCAAGACATCCTTTCCTGCTGGGTCAGATTTTTCTCCTTGATCTTTTTGGTGTCAGAGTTAGGAAGATAGAAGAATCGCTACATGCATGGTAATCCTTGCCCGCCGCGAATTCGAAATTGCAGGCCACATTGCATTGTAGTGCACACTGTACAGCGCATAACCTTGTCGCGCATTTGCATGAGGCAATACAAAAAACTTGTGGGGGCACAAGTACTTCGTACTAAGTAATATTATTTGAATGATCACCTTGTTCTTCTAGTCTGACTCCTACTCATTTAGGGACACGTACTAAGTATACTGGGTAGTAATTAAGTTACAAGTACCTGTAGTCATATGTGCATGGGAGATGAGACTTTTTCAGCTTTACCCGTGCACGAGCAGGCTCTGCCATTGCTCGGCGTCACTCATTATTAGGCCTTAGTGCAGGTTACCTAGCTGTTCCCGAGATCATGGAAGATTTGCTGATAATTATCTATCGATTCTCTCTTTGGTTAGTACAAGTCCAGGCTCCAATGCCTTGTCAGAAAGAAATGCAGTATATGAAATAAACATAGCAGCGCAGCTTTGATGTTGTGTGTGTTTTCTTTAGCGTACTCCATCTTACCACTGTTGAGAGTAATTGGAAAAATAACTCTGATATCAGAAGGACTCAGGACCATGCATGCATTGGGTTATATTAATACTTATAGAGCTCTTTGAAGATTTAGTACTCTACTAAACATGGGATCAGATCAAGGTCATACTTTTAATATAGTAATTAGAGACTCGCTACTGTGCTCCATCATTTTGCTTTGCTAGCAGTCTTAAGCAGACTGTTTATCCTTCAATTTCTTTTGGGAGATGCTTTGTTTTTTCAGGAGTCAAGATTTTATGACACATGCATGCTGGTTTTTGAGCTTGAAACTTCCACTACCTTTTTAATGTAACTATTGGCTCTTCTCGTTGTCACATTACTTTATTTATTGTCATATCTCAGTCGTTTTGTGCTGCATTCACATGTCAGCATATAGCTCGTATATAGTTTGCCTAATTAAGGCGATTTGTTGACGTAGAATTACGTCAACCAATTGATCGGTTAGTCTCTTTGTTCCTAGTATATATGTACCACTACTGGAAAACATCAGCATATATATAATGCTTGGCTTATGCACGATTGGTATACAACTATAGTAAAGCCCTAACACTTGTAGCTTGTTATATACAGTCTTATTTACAAGATCTTATCAATTTGGTATATATATGCACAAAAATATTCAAATATAAAATCCTAGCTTGCAATTGCTTTGAGTTACAGGTACAATAATCTCAAATGATGCATATCCTCGTTGCAACGATATCCAGGTTCGGGTTCAAGAAGGCTCTATGGTAAATTATCAGAGTTATACTGCATATATCTTAGCTTCGTTTCTAATTATTAATTACCTGCACTTCGTGCACTAATTTTTTTCTTTTTTAGTAAAGGGAAAGAACAATGTTATTAGCAGGGTAATTATTTATTTATGTTCATGAATTTTCGAATCATCTAAGTAGTATTTAATAGCTAGATAGAGAGCTGTAAGTTTGATTTATAGAAACTACTTATAGAAACTAGAATGCTAGTATGTTTTCTTGGACACCACTGCATTTGAGAGCTGTAAGTCTGATAATATTCTCGACACCACTGCATTTGTTAACAAAATAACGATACTTGGCTGTTTACTTCAATGGCTCAAACTTTGATCAACAAAAATTTATCCTATTTAGTCAGTGCTAAAACGAAATGATACAGAGAGTAGTTTATTCTAGAAGTTACCTTTACAATTAAGGGAGTTTTTGTCAGTTGTTGCTTATTTGTAGCAAGACCAATTGGAATGACATGCATTTATTTCATCGAGAAGATCATCCAATTCCATTGTAGATACATAGTTCCTTTGCTTGCCTTAACTGTAAACAACCGAATTGTTTATTTTTATTGATTAATATGAACTTCATATGGAAATATTTCACAGTCGGCATGTGCCATAAAAACAAGCAGATATTAGGGAAAAACTGCCAGCATATGTACAATACACTACAATAAATGATTTCAAGTTTGATTTAAGTTGATGAATCGATATTGTTGAACTAATAGGCTGGTCGTAGAAACATGTCAGGAACCATAAGGCAAGAACTTTTCTAAGAGATCACATTTGGGACATTGGAAAACTGCTTGTAATAAAAAGTTATTTTTTGAGAGAGAGCATCCATGGGTACTTAGCGATCCGTTTAATGTTCATTCTTTCTCACTCCAAGCTTATTGGCATGAGTTTTATTATATATCAACCTTGAAATTCACCACTAATAATTATGACCCAGGAGGTTCTAAAAATCAGTAGTTTCCGTACCAAACTCATTATGATCTTCTTACCTCTTCTCATCAAGGACTACAAAAAAAAATCTGTAGGAATATATACTCATGTTTTCTTTAGACATGGAAGCATGATTGTCTGATGATGTCTGGCCTATTTATTTCTCGTGTGGGCTATTATGAAGGGCCGCACGAGCTTAATAGGAAAAATAGAAATGTCCTCCTCATCTGAGTTGGGGTCTTCTTCCATCAAATTTTCTATCAACATCATGAAAGTGAGGTGTGAATATATAGGTGAGTGTAGCTACCTAGCTAGCTAGCCAATGTCCACGAGTAAGACAACGACCCGCTAGCCAATCCACACGTTTTCTTTTGCCCTTTTCAAATGTGAATCGATGCATATATGGCGATCGCAAGTGCCGCGGGTTTGATTTTCTATAGGAGTAGTACTTGGAATGTGGATGTGTTCCTCCTTTTTTTTTTAATTTCCTGACGGTCATTTGATATATATTTAGTTTAACAACATCTGAGTTCTATTTCTCGGTTTCTCATAAGCTAGCTAGCATTCATAGAGCTAGGTGGAGCATGTGCTGTGCGTGTATACATAGGGATGAGTTTGTTTCTGTTTCTTAGATATATGAAGGGGGTGCACCATTCCGGTCATGGTATCAAATGACCATATCGGAATCGGTATAACCTGCCACGACCAGTTAACAACCCGTCTGTGATGTATCGTCTCCGTCGATCTGGACTTTCACATGAAACTATATGCTCAGACCTGCCAAAGGATTTGAGAGAAACTAAAGGAAAAAATCCCAGTTCTAAACAGGCCGTAGTGATAGAGAGAAGGAAATTAATTTGGGGCTAGTGCTGATCGAGTCGCAAAGGATCGTCCAGCATGCAGCTAGCTAGCCGGTGGATGGGAATTGGGATGATCATCACCAAGCAGACCATGGGGGAGCGAGGGAGGGGGGAAATTACGTGCCGTGCTTGTTGCCGGTGTCCTTTTCGCTCCCGAATCGCCATACGGTGGTGCCTCAGCTGCACGGACCATCCTACCTACGAGCCGAGCTAGAATATGGGGAGAGCACGCTGGCTATCTAGCTAGCTAGCCTACCTTCATCTAGTAGGCGAGCAAGTACTAGACACACACTAGCTACGTGCTGTGGGGCTCACCCTATATATCTTTAGCTTAGCTAGCGACCAAGAGGGCCAAGCGGCTAAGAACGATCGGTCGCCTTCCATCTTGCACACCTCGCGCCCGACGTGCCGCCGACGGTGCCGCGACGGCGCGCATACGCTACCGGCCGCCACCAGCATGCGCAGCCCAGATTGCCATGCGCGCTCGGCCGCGGCCGCCGGTGTGGATGCGCTAGCCAGCCGCGCCGCGTATCTCCATGTGAGCGCGCGCCGCCAGCTCCAATCATCAGCTCACATGCACACATCTCTCTCCTGCGGCCTGCGGCTGCCCAACAATACAAGCATGTCGCCGCCGTGCGCTGGCAACAATACAAGCATGATGCATGCACTGAAGAATTCACAGTGCGTGCATTGCTGCTGGTAAAGCTGACAGGGGTGAAAACCATCACTTTTTTTTCTGTTTTGCCAAAAGTGGACCTTGGATTACTGTTGCCGGGCGGTACGATCAGTGGGAAAGCGCTTTAGTTTTGGTACAGGCCGTCAAAAGATAGGATTTAGAGCTTGGCAAGAAAGTTGGGCGTGGACAGTCCGGAGCTACTAGCTAGCTGCCAAATAGAAAGTGGAGAAAGTAAAAAGGTGAAGGGGTTGAGAGAGTAAAAACTGTCTTAGTTGTATCTTTATCCGTCCACACATCATGGTTCTTGCAAGTCCCTCCAATATTACTCAGTTCGTCGCGTACATGTGGTAGCTAGCTAGTTTAAATCCTATCGAAAATGCCTACATTTCCTCGTGCTTGTGTGGTATATATTTGCTTGCATTGTCCATGGCTGCACTAGCTGTCTGGTTGCTTTCGAATTTCGATTATTGGCTTCTTCCATCACATCCTGATCCTTGATGGTCGATGAGCTAATTTACTTGCCGGCCGTCTAACTAGAGAACCCCTGAGAATGTAAACGTGATCGACCGGCACCAATTTTATAGAGCAGTACGTATGCAGGCAACAAAATGTACTACTACTAGCTAGTGCGTGCCGAAAATAAGCATGCAGCATCATCATGGATCTCCACCAAGTAAACTAGTCAAAAAAAGCTGCATCGTCCCTGCCTGACTAAGCAATCAAATTAAGCCTCTTGCCATAGCACTTTCAAGCACAAAATCGTGTGAGAGCAACATGTTTTCCGTGCGATTGGCGCCACACCTTGCATGGACGTGTCACCTGTTGTCGACACACGCGTACACCTTGGGCCTGACGACATGATTTTGCAACTGCGACAAGTTTACATGCATGAGAAAAGTCAAATCTTAACCTTATTGTTATTAGCACGCATCAATTAAAGCTGTAAAGGCCGGCAGCTCGGATGAACGTAGCTCTACTGTAGCTGAAAACGGCAGGGTAGATGGAAACCGAGCAGAAACTATTGCATACTGGGCAGGACGTGTGATGTGTGTGCCTCTTTGACAACCACGTACAAACAGCACCCGGAGCTGTGTACAGTGGGGTCACTGTAGCTCACAGCAGGTGAGCAAAAAGCCTGCTCGGATTCGACATGCCTGCTGAGTAGTTGCATTCATAAGGATATAAATAAGTAGCGCATTATATTGTTGCATAATACTGATGTGGCAATGTTTTTTGAACTTTTGGCCGTTCTTTCCAAAATTTGACGGGGGCATCGAAATTGGTGACGGATACCCCAAAGAAAGATCTTGACGGGTCTGACCGAAATATACAGGCCACAATCAAGCGGACCGTACTGCCAGCGGAGGGCCGCGCGGTAAGCAGAGGCCCAAAGTCCGACCCTACCGTCGCCGGGCGCGTGGCGACCTCCTGATGGGGGCTCGGGAGGCAAGCAACCCACCAATGGCCGGGTCCGACGCCCTAGGGGCAGAGCAAGGGGACGAGCCCGTGGGGAGCATTAAATGCGCCTTGTTTGACAGGCGACCCAGGGGCGCTGCTCAATGACCAGAGGTCCGGGACACGCGTCCCTGATCAGATGGACCATCATAACGCCACGGATCAACGTCCACGCCGTGTGCACCCGCCCCGTTAGAACGACGGGGTGTCCCGTAACCCCTCTCCCCTAACCATCAGGCGTAAGGCAGAGGGGGACGCCGAGCTAGCGGGGCCCGCATGCAGCACACAATCAAGACCAAAACTGGGGGAGGGAAGCCCGACCTCCCAACCCCCTCGGCGGACGTCGACTTCGCCAACGGCACAATGGAGCCCACACCATGTCCTGCCAAGGGGATGGCGGACACGACCAAAATCACGTCAGGCGGTACCGCTGTCCAGGCGGACGAGATTTGGCTTCACGAGGAGGCAAAACAGAACCAACCGGAGGCTCTAGCTAGAACACGCGTAGAATTCCGACCTTCTTGCCGGGATGTCAACCCCAAGGGGTGAGGTACTCTTCCTCCCTTCTTTCAAGAAATCTGAACACTCTCGACTTACACACCCGCATGCTTGCAAGCACTCCCGTTGTAGGCAACCAGCGCTCGATCACAAGGAACACGAACATGCCACCCACACTGCACGTAGGGCAGTTGTCCGAATCAGTCTAATCCCTTATTTTTTAGCATTAGCTGTCAAGCTACAAGAAGCGCGGCGTAATTTACTAGCCGGTGTACGAAACACCAACAAGTAGTGAAGGTCAAGAGGTCATATCTTCAAGTTCATTATCTAAAAGAATAATTCTGTTTCAAATTTTAGTTCATAGATTTTTCTGTGCACCTAAATATATACATCTAGATACATGGTAAAAAAAATCTAGAAAAACTAAAATCACTTATAATTTGGAATAGAAGGAATAACAAGCTAGCAATTACACTTATATATATATATATATATATATATATATATATATGCAACTCTTTTGTTGTCAAGGCTGTTTTTCAAGATATTGGGCAATGCTTAGAACACAAGCAAGATAATAGATTCCACAATTTATACATACATGGAGGGATCACTTAGTAGAAAGACTAAAATACACTCTGGGTCCTTCGTATTTTTAATTCCCACCTAGGTCTATAAACTATAGAGCTGATACTTTAAACATGCTCACTCTGAGTTCAAGTATAGATCTCGGCTTTCACTTGAGATGAACCGCTTAAAAAGTTTGAAGAAACCATGACCTCGCTTAAGAATTTATTATGGATCTGTATGAGAATTCAGAAAAGGACAAGTATTAGACACAAATTGGTACTATGTCCTTGTAGTGGGTCCCGTTGTGCAGGCACCAGCAGAGGCGTGCATTGGCAGTGGGCAGGGCTGGCAGTGTCGGCGCAGGCTCTCATTCTCTGCTCACCTGTGACGCCAATAACTTCGGTTGAGCTGGCGCGCTAACAGAACGCTGCGCGTCCTCTACTCGGTGGGACCGAAACTATCTCCAGGCCCACGCGCCAGCGAGTAGTGGGTGCGAGCTTTAGTACGCGAGGCTTGTACGCAAGACAAAACTGGGCGCTGCAGACCAATGAAATGAGCAGAACGCAATGTCATCTTTGTCATCATCTCCCGCCACGGTGGCCCCGCTTTAGTTTCTGGGACCACAGATCAGTGACCCCGGATTAGGCTCGACGATCGATAAGTGTTTCTGCACTTACCTGCATGCTGCGTTGCCGCGTTTTTTCCCCTCCGTTAAGCCTTGCCTCTCCTCCAGCATGTAGTTTAATTTTTTTTTATAAAAAAAACTCCCGTCTACACCTTTGAGCTAAGCTATTATAGGAATCTGATTTTCAACTTTTAACTACAAAATCGGATAACGGTGATCAACCAACTGCTACAAATAATTGGTATTGCTGCTCCCGTACTGTGCGGGCATATGTCCAGCCATTGTGTGATCGTGTCCTTCAAATGGAGAAGAGAACTCTAGCTCCATGGATGTGTGCACGGTAGAGCTGTTCAGCTGGTGAGTATATGTGAGGACAACATGCGGTGATACATGTGGCGGAGTACAGTATCTGGCAATTCTGGATCTGGTCCTCCTTCCTATTGCACATTTTAGACACTTAAAAGGAATTATGAGCTCGTGATTGCACACTCTAGTGGATTGAAGTACAGACAGGTAGGTGTCCCACTCACTCCTACACCGTCTGTTGCAAAATTAAAGGAGGGCCTGATGACTCCTAATTGCACAAGCAATCCAATCAAGGGCAATTACGCACTGCGACTAAGGGAAATCACCATCAAAACAGCAGCTGCTGCTGCCAAAATTCAACAGAGTACTTGCACAAGTTAATCGCTGGTACCTAGAACGTAGGTGCGTGGATACTTAGCACCGCATGCATAGACCCAACCCAACCCTCTCCGTGCAACTGGAAATGTGGCAGCCACGGCGGCCGGGTGGCATGTGATGGCCCCTGCTGCTTTTGTAGCATGGAGAATTGGAGATCGAGCGTGCCTGCGCTGCACGGCACGGTCATAAACAATTAATGGCACGAAACCTACGTGACCCGATGACCGCGAGCACGGGCCATGGCCGCTAGCTAGGCCGGCTAGCTAGCGAGCTCGCTCCCAACAACAACGTCAGGTCAGGTTCAGGCCCATGGACAAAAAGGTACTGCTACTACAGTGGCAAGTGCAGACACGTCACCTGGATGGGACGGCGCCTATCATCTCTCTCTTCCATCGTCCTCGCCTCTGCCGCGCTGTCCTGTACAGGGACGTCTCATCGAAAAGACAGAAACGAACGACCGGAAAAGATAGAGGAACAAAGCGAAGCAAAGCGACGAAGCAAAGAGAAGCTAGCTAGCTAGGTAGGCCGGGACGGCGACGATGACTTTTGACAGGGGCGGCGGATGGATGGATGGATCCATCGAGATCGAGCTGAAGCTGCTGGTGCCTGGTGAAGCTGGGGGCAAGGCAAGATGCAGCGCGCGTTGCGAAATGTGCGTCCCTGCTGCTGCCAACCGTCACTTCAGAGCGCGCTGCAAAAGCCAAAAAGGCGGCCGCCCGCTCATGCCACACGCGGAATCTTATCGCTTTGTTAGTTTACTGTTCATGCATGAGCTGCAGCTGCAGAGAAGCTGAGGCGCCCAGTGAAATAAGCTACTAGGAGAAGAATCCAAATCAGAGAGAGACTACTCCGTCTAGTTCGTCGTCTATGACGGAAGGAAGGAAGGAAGGAAGGAAGAAAGCCCTGTCAAGTCCAGAATCCAGATGATTCCCAGGCACGCTACTGTGTATTGTGAGTAAGATGCTTGTTACTAGCTAGGTCCGGTCAAAAGGAGATTACAGCATCGACGGGGACACTACTGCACGGTGCTTCTGGAAGAAATCACACTGGGACGACGCAGCGACGCATGCACGCGTATACGGCAGTCCCTTGGAATATTAGCTCCAGCAGACGCACGGTCTCCACACATGGAGCTTTCAGGCTAGCAATTTGCTTGCACTGCCCACACTTTGGGGGGGGGGGGGGGGGGGGGTAGGGAGAGCAGGAGGAACCGTATGTATCGGCCGAGGATAGCATATACATAATCTTCAGGGAGATGTCTCCGTGTCATCAACATCCCAGCAGAGCGCGATATTCTCTGCTTCAAAAAAAAAGAAAAAAAACTGGAGAGACCAAGAGTAGCTAGCTGGAGACCAAGAGGGATCGGAGACGCAACGATCTCTCCGTGCCCCTGTCAGCTGGATCATGACTTGTCGCAGAAGCCAATACACACAGTGCGCGGGGTTGAAGAAACGGGCCCCGGCAGTGGCAGCTGACTGACGGATCGACTCATCCGTCCGCATCGACAGGTACTTCTCTTTCATCAAGTCCAGGACCGAGAGCACCGAGCGTGCATGCGTCTCCGGCATGCTTGGCTGTCTAGCCAATCAGCTAGATCACCTTGAGATCTCGATCAATTCCAGACTCGATCTCGAGCGCACACAGCATGATGGAAACAGCCGGCGGCATGTGCCGGAAGCTTCGGTCCGATCGCGTACAACAGGGATACCGACACCAGTTAAGCAGATTAGACAGGGGGGTATCTCTGAACTATGTGTGAACAGCAACCAAAAGGGAAGGGTCTGTAGCAAGAAAGCAGGCACTGTGCGAGTGAGTGTGTGGTGCGCTTGGCCTGCCTGCCTGCCTACCCGCACCGCCATGATGGATCGACGATCGGCTGCGAGAGAGAGAGTGGAGCTGGAGGAACTCCGATCCCCACCACCACCGCTACCAAGGCGATCGACACCTGTGCCGGCCGCCGCAGTGTGCGGCATGCCGGCGATCGTGCTGGCGGCCGCGCCGGCGAGCGGCGACATGCGTGCATCGGTGCATGTTACTACCCCATGACGAGTCATGCGTGTGTGTGCAGAGACGACAGATCTGGCGCTGTGCGGTGGTGCGGGGGCGCGAGGAGACTGGAGACCACCGCATCATCGGCCGTGGTACGCGACGCCGCTGTAGCGGCCAGCCACTGTGCTACTCCACGCTGCACAGTGGCCGCCTGGACCAGCCGGCCGCCCAGTCAGTCCTCCAGGCCTTTTTCCACGAAGCGTGCTGCATCCTGCATGCATGGGTGGGCCATGGACCCTCTCTCCTCATGGTCATGGGTGGGTGGTGGGTACGGAAAGTTCGGCGGTGCCATCGTGCATGATTCTCTGTGCCCGGAACGTGATGGATGCTCCGTGGGGAGTTGTAGCAGAGACAAGTAGACTGACCAAAGGTAGGAGAGGCATTTCATCAGACGAGAGAATGAAAGGCGGGGGATACTATAAACTGGCCCAGATTGGGGTCCAAGTCCTGAGGCCCGGCCTTGTCCGTATGGGCTCATGTAGGCAGCCCAATTTGTCAAGGATCTTTGAGTGCCCCACTGGGTGGGCTTGTTGTACACTTCCGGCCAGCCCACTACATATCTTAGCCCATCTGAACCGATCAAGACTTCTCTCTACCCGCCGGCCCACGACTAGCGACGAAATCCAGCAAGCACTCGTAAGCAGGAACACTTGGAGATCCTTAGATGTACAGTTCCTTGCTGTCCTCTGCCTCATGGTTACATGCAAGTACACAAGCTAAAAGAATAAAATAAAACTATATATATCTCATCTCATCAAAACCATAAAAAGTATAAAAAAGAAAAGGACAAAAAATGTAAATAAAAAAGGAGGAGACCAACACTATACGTCTTACTCTTACACAACTAGCACGATCGAATCATCGCCATCATCAGACCAACAATCTACGCCGTTACATACATTTTAATCACACGGCCCACCCAATCAAGACACCACCGCCGATGGACGGACGGAAGGACGGATCAGTTGGCGACCCGGCAGGTGGCCCGGATGGTGCCGGCGGTGCCGGTGAGCACGCCGATGGCGCCCATCTTGACCATGGCGGCGGCGAAGTCGGTCTGGAACGTGTCGGGGCTGTTGGTGTACCCGACGACCTGCGCGGCGGTGGTGGGGTCGGCGAGGAGCGCCTGGTCGGAGGCGAGCAGGCCGCGCTTGGCGACGATGGAGGCGTAGTAGTTGGTGTCGAAGGCGGTGGGCGTGACGGGGTCCATGGCCACCGTCCCGTCGGCGCCCGCCGGCTGCTGCGGGCACTGCTGCGCCAGCGCCGCCAGGTAGGTTGGGTCCATGCTGGGGTCCTGCCCCGCGGCGTTGGGCCCGTACGAGTAGAGCCGGCTGTCGAACGAGCTGCAGTGCGCGTTCCCGATGGTGTGCGCGCCGGAGAGGGCGACCATGTCGGCCTGGGTGAGCCCCTTGCTGCCGAAGATCTGGTTCAGCTGGCTCACGCTCGCCGTAGGGGGCGGCAGGTTGCCGTTGGTCTCCTGCGCCACCGAGACGTTGCCGTCCCGTCGCCCCGCGGGCACCTGGTACGCGTTGCCTCCGACCTGGTACACAAACGATTCATTCGGTCAGCACCAGTCGTGCAATGGCCGGTCATTGTGTGAAAATTGGCACACACACTAGAGAGTTCAGATCATCAGAACAAGACGAGCACAGATTTCTGGGCGTGCCAGCAGAACATCTAGTAGCTTGTCCCCCTTGTCACTGTATCAAATCCGGCTATTGGCGAGCGCTAACTCAGCAATGACAGGGACTGGGCACGAAGGCACATGGCCGGTGACAGGGCACGGCTCAACTGCAGGCATGGGAGGGAGACAAGCTGGTGGCATGTGGGAAGGGGGCGTGCCGGCCACATGGGTGCGCCACGGATCCACGCCCCCACCCTGTTACCAAGACAAGGCCCAAGGCCCTCGTCGTAGCTTTCGCTCTTTCCTCGCCGGGGGTTTTACTGATCCGTCACGGGACATGGACGTCGAACCGCCAGCCGCCCAGCTCCGACGATGGTATTGCGCCGGCTGGTTTGTGTCCTTCTCACGCTCTGTTTCCAGCTGCAAAACGGAAAGTTCTCTGTCCTACGCTTCCCTGCAATGAGCGAGTGACAATGATCTCGGCAGCTGGTGCTGCATGTGCACGCACCGTCAGAACGGGACTGCACCAACTTTCAAGCTCAACTAACTGGACTTCTACTAATCCCATGCTATTAGTAGCTGACTTAACAGTATCACTGTTTTTAGTACTGCTATATTGCGTGCCCAGGTACTCCTAGTTCGGAATGTAGCTGACCAGATGGGACCCAGCCATAGCGGCTGAAGCCAACTATTAAATTACTAGTGCTGCTGGAACACGATAGAACTGCAACGGTCGTATGACCAATAATGCATCAGAAGTTCTCCCTACCACCACCTAACGGCATCTGAACACAAACGCTACAACAATTGTTTGAATCAGAGCTGACCATCACCGCTGTGCATAAAACAGCTCAACTTGCAAGAGACTGAACCTTATTGCAAGCGTAAGAAGAAATTTGGAAACGCTGGACCTGCACTTCCTTAAAGAAATGTCCAAAGAAAGAGAGAGCCTCGGAGATCGGCTGCACTGAATTACACGGGCTTTTTGCGCGGAGATCGGCGCCTGAGCTTTGGGGAATGATTGGCACTGTGCATAAACCGCACTGACTTCTACCATTGCTAAAAGCCCCCACTGATTAGGCCAGAGTGCTTGCAGAAAGCAAGCTTTTTCTCATCTCACGACGTTTTCCCTCTAGCAATGCACTGGACACATCTGTTGCCTCGCTGGACTGTACTAGCTAGTCAGTCCCCTTTGGAGCCTTCCTCCGCCGCATCTCATCAGAAAGGAGATTAGGGAAAGGGAGGCAGTCCTCTTCCTGATCCTAGACCTTTGAGCGCGACATGATCATGTGCCACTCGCTGGCTGTTACGGACGGACGCCCAACGGTAGCAACCGTGCCGTAGCGGACCGGCGTGTACCCAAAGAAAAGGATGGCTCGTGGCTTGGCTCCCTGCCGGATGCACGGGGGCCCCCATGCCGGCCGTGCGTGCGTCGCGTCGCGTTGCTTCGGAACGTAGCCATGGCGCGGTCGCACCGGATTCCCCTGTCTGGATGATGCCGATGGCGACGTGCTACGTGCAAGGTTGATTCGGTGGACATGGAGTCAGGGGCTCAGGGCTCTTGCTTTCTGTGAAAGGCTTGGGATCGCTCCCAGAATAAAAGGCTACGGGATGCGCCGTGCCCGTGCCCGGCGCCGTTTTATATTCCAAGCCGCTCTGCTCGGTGGCATCCTAGTGAAAGAAAGAAAGAAAGAAAGCACCGACGGATTGGCCATGCCTCCTCATCAATTGCGTGCGCCGCGCGCGCGATCCAAGACAGAGCTCCCCACTTGCTAGTACTACGTGGTGTCTGTGGTCTTGGTAATCGTTTTTACTATTGCCGAAGCCCAAATTGGAGAAGAAGAGGATCATGGATGGATGGACGTACCAGCGCTAGGGCGTCCCTGGCGGCGAAGGCGAGCACGTCGGCGCAGGAGACGACGCCGAAGCAGGCCTGCTCCAGCCGCGTCTTGGCGCTGTCGATGACCTCGAAGCCGCGGAGGCTCGTGTTCGGGGGCGCGTCCTTCTCCGCCGTGTTTCCCGGCGTCGAGTCCAGCAGCACCGACGCGTCGCAGCCCTGCAACCAGGCCGTTTTAACCAACGATATAATAATCAGTTGCTTTTTACTTCATGCAATGCAACGAGGCTGTAAAAATTCCAGCACCCGACCCTGCCCACCGGTGCTTGATTGCTGTAAGAGAGAAAAAAGAATATGTGCGGGAGCAGGGGAAGCAGAGCAAGGCGCACGGCGAAAGAGGCAGGCTCCACGTGCAAGCCAAGCACATCACGTTTGCATTGGATCACTCCAAGCCACCCCCCCCCCCCCCCTCTCATTCTCAATCAGGCAACGCAAGGCACCCCGTCCCCGTGGCCTAGGTGTGAATCGAAGCAGGCGCCATCGATGATGAAAGCGAAAGGGTCGGAGGGGAGAGCTAGCTAGCTCCGGCGGCACCAATGCACACGCACGTACCCTGACGAAGCAGTCGTGGAAGTGGAGGCGGACGAGGCTGGCGGCGACGCCGGGGTTCCCGGACACCGCCTTGCTGACCTCCTCCTGCACGATGATCTCCGCCGCCGGGCACAGCGTGTCGTAGAACCCCACCTGCAGCTGCGCCCGCGACACCGCCGCCGCCGCCACCAGCAGCACCGACACCAGAGCCACCCGCAGCTGCAGGAGCCGCGACCCGGCCGCCGCTCTACTTCCTCGCGCATCCATCTCCTACCTGCCTTCGCCTTGCCTCCGACTGGTCCGGCGGCTGCGGCTGCAACAGTCCACCGCTTCTTTTTATTTTTCGCGCGTCGCTAGCTAATGCTTGGTGGGACTCTGGTCGGTCGCGGCGGTTTTATAGGGCAAGGCTGGGTGGCCACTCCATGTGCGAGCGAGGGCCATCGTTAGTGGAGGAGAGACGGGGCCCTTTTTAGATATGATTGATTGAGGCGATAAAAGGCAGGCCACAGATTATGCTCGAGATCTGTAGAAACGATTCAGGCTTTTGGTTGCCATCAGCTGCTGTTAGCAGTAAAACGTCGATCATGCATGGACAATCGGACTCGGCATGCAGAGGCCCCAGTGATTTCAGCAGCACAAAGCTATGGATTGGACTGTATGCTAGGACGAGCTCTGGGAACCGTCGTGATGATGATAACCGATGTTCTTTTCCTCTTCTCTGACATGGAACTTTCTAGTGCGTTCTCAGTTCTCACCCATGCTCAGATGGACCAGGCAGCAGTACTAGTACAGAGATGGTGGATGATGAATGGGGAATGGCTGTACAGTGGCCTGCCGGCTTAATTATCGTCTGCCAAATGCTGGTGATTCAGCTGGCACTCCACAATACGGGCAAACTCCTGGCGTGCATTCAGGGAACCACTGCACTTTCTCAGCAGTTCCATCATTGTAAGCCAGGGCACCTCCCGTGTGCTACATGCGGACGACGTCGTCAGTTCAGTGCCCGTACAAAAAAATGCTGGGTTGCTTCAGTAAGCAGCATAAGCAATGGCAGTCAGTGCTCATGAGCAATCATCTATCTCTTCATGAGTTGCGTCCCGGAAGCAAAGATCGTCAGCACTCAGCAGCCGCGAGGAACGCGCAATCATGCCAGCTAGCCGCGCCGTCTGTCGTACTCGTACGGGATCCACGGGCACCCAACATGCACTGCATGATTGATCGAATTGCTTCATGGATTGGATTGTGGATTGGGCTCCAGTCTCCTGCCGCTTACATGGAGTGAAAGCCTTTCTAAAGACGCATGATTGGAGCAGTTTTTTGTCCTGGTAGTGGTAGTATACTTACTTAATTGCCAAGAGAAGTCTGTGAGTACTTGAGTAGTGAAGCGTGGTTAGTTAGGGCCAGACAACTCAGGCCAGATTCAATTCTGTGGCTGGCTTCAGAGAAAGAGAGGCCAGATCGTAGTGCCTTCCACGTTAAGGAGGAGAAGCTTTCCTTCAGCGGAGCCATTCCTTAAAGGTGATCAAGTGCCACGAGTCCCACCGCGTTTAGATCGGATCCGTCAGTGCAGAAACTTTACCGAAAGGGAACCTAATGCAGAGGCTGCAGGGGCGGGCCGCAGTTGGTCCATGCAGTTTCTTGGTAAAGTTACTCAAAGCTAGCTAATCTCTGAATACTGCTGAAAGGTTCTGACCGAGGTCTGCATCGCTGGCTCACTGTGGAACTGGGACTAGGAACATTCTTCTCTGTTGGTTTCGCGGTGAACTCTTCATCGTGCGTGTCACAGTGCTGTAACATCATCACTCAGCTTCGACTGTAGTCGAGGGAGGTCTCTCCGTCTCTGCTTGGTATTGGTGTGGTAAAATTCTGAAGGGGGTCCCTTCAGGGAATAGCACAAACTATACTGTCATTCATAGGATCAGAAATGTGTTTTTCACTGTAAAGTGGGATTTTTTTTATTTGCCAAGTGTAGAGTGGAAATTTGAAAGAACATCGCTAGCTGCTACCTACCACCAGGTGAGGTCCATTCTGCAGGCTGCAGGAGGGGGCTGCCATGCCAACGCGCTCTGGCGAATGGTGGCTGCACATGCAGGTCAGCAGTGTTGGGTGGATGGACGCACAAATCGGATCCATGCTATCCGTAGCTAATCAGTCAGTAGATCATGGCTGCTGTCGGTTTGACCGCAATTCCAGGAGCAGCTAGCAACCATGTCACAGCTCAGAGGAGGAAGCTCCAATTCATCCTGCTAGTTGGCACTCTGGCAGCCCTGCTGACAAAAGAAAACAAAATGCAGCCGGCTTTGTGTTCCTCTCTTCTTGAGACGTCTCAATTTGCGGATCAAATACGGCATGGAATCAATCTGCAGAGGTCACGACCATCCTTTTTTCTAGTAATTGAAAGGAAAAAAGCTCACGTTCATCTTTTATACGAGGAGGAAAGAAAGCCTTCTTGTGTGCTAGCTCCGGGGGCTCTGGCTCTGGCCAAGTGGCCAAGGCCAACCACTAAGCCCCCATGCTGTTGGCTCGCGCTGCAAAGTTGGATTCGCTTTCATCGCGTCGCAAGCTTTTGCTCCTTTTCGGCCTCGGCTTTACGGGAAAAAAACTAGCATTAGCGCCAAGAAAGGCTCGAGCTCAGGCCCCCTAATCATGCGGCGTTTTGGTTGCATTGGTGCTTATTGTTCAGAAGATTGTTAGGTACGATTGTGCGCGGCACATGACAAAAGTGGGTACGCACGTTGGCATGGCGGCACGGCAAATCCACAACCCTGAGGCCAGAGGCTGTGGGCACCGCCCCTACTAGCGTTCTTAATTTTTCCAAAGACACCGTCTGGAACCTGTGAGCTTGCATGTCTCGTCCTGCCTTGCTGTTGCCGAACAACGCAGGCGTCCATCTCACATTCGCACGCGTAGCACAAGTACTTGTATGACTCAGATTTGCACTTTTATAATTTGGGAAGAAGACACTCTACAATCGTTGGGAGAGGGGGGAGAACAGTAAAAAGAATGGCTGCCGCGTACTTAATTCACAGCCCTGCAGTTGGCTGCCGGTGCGCACCTGGATGCCGCCCATCTTGGCCATGGCATCGATCGCCGAACCTGGCGGCTGAGAGGTAGAGGCTGTAGGCTGTAGCCTGTAGGCGTTCTGCGCCACCAGCGCGGCGGTGGCGTTGTCCGTCGTCAGGGCCTGGTGGAGGTGAGGAGGCCGCGGCCGTCGAGAAGATTCTAGTAGCTCGGGTCGAACGCCCCCGGGCTGCCGGCGTCCATGGCCACCGTGTTGTCGTCGCTCCCCGGCGGACACGCCGGCTCCAGCTGCGCCGCCAGCCCGGCGTCCAAGGCGGGTCCTGGCTCGTGCTCGAGTTGTAGGCGTAGAGACGCGAGCGGAACGAGCTGCAGCGCGACACGCGCGGGCGCGCGCCGATCGGGTGCGCGGTTCTCGTTAAAATAGGCCCATGGCGACGGCGAATGAGCTGGCGGTGGAGCCGACGAGGAGACGAGAGGGAGGAAGAGAACCAGTTGCCCAAAACAGGAACCTTTAAGCCCCCGATTCGGATCGCGATTAGTAATCGCGATCCGAATTAAGGGATTTTGTGTAAATTAATAATCCAAAATAGGGTGGTTTATATAAAATATAGGATCACGATTATTAATCGCGATCCGAATCAGGGGTTCAATTGCAAAAGTCTATATTAATTTCGGGCGGGAGCCATGGCCGCCGGCGATCTCCGCTGCTCCGCCGCCGTACCTCCCGCGCGAGCCTCCGTCAAATCCTCGCGAACTAGAGGTTCCTCAGGCCACGCGCGCGCCTCCGCCGCCGCTCACGCGGACGGGGCAAGCTCTGCCCCCATAGATGCTCCTGCGGCTGCGGCGGCGCATCGAGACCGCGCCATGGGCGGAGTAGACCGGCGCATCCTCTATTCCATGGTGAGGCGACGAAGACGTACGCCGGCGACGGTCTGCTGCTGCTGCTTGCGAGGCGAGTGCTGGCTCGGCTCCAAGCCAAAATGATTAAACTCGTGTTTCGTATCACACTTGTAATTAACTCGAAATCATTTGGCAAAAAAAAATCAGGCCAATGATTTTTAAAAGCAGATTAGCTTTAGTCCGCTCACAAGTCACAAATTAAGGTCTCTCCGGCAGGGATTATCAGACTACAATATTGTACCGCTCGGACTGAATAAACAGACATCATCGAACTATTTAGAAATCATCATGGGTAATGTTTGAGCAACTTTGGAAAGGAAAAGTCAGTTGTTGGACTGTCCAGGCCTGAAAAATCATGTCTCCTGGCCGTTAGTGTTTGATTGTTAACTTGCTATCAGAGCCCAGACTACGGCAACACAGATTACAGCGGCGATGACCGACAAGACTATGCCCCAGCAAGAACCGCCTTTCCTCATGCGCATGTTCAGTTTTTTCAGCCTCTTCATCGCACGCTGCAGGCACACAAATGACAACCAACATGTCAGCTCATCTAAGAACAGTGGCACGTATATAGGTCTTCTGAAATATGCATGCATGGCCATGATGAGATGTCAGCTACTATCTTGGAGGAAGTTGATTAGCAGTTTAGTTTGGCTGTGGAAGGATGAAAATTTCGAAGTAGGTGAGGCATATATACCTCTAGTTGAGTGCTTGTGTCTTCAACACTCTCGTCCAAGTCGTCCTGCAACGCTTTCAGGTGAGAGTGATTTAGAAACAAGTTTTTTCTGAAAAGGGCAAGTTGAGCCCAGGTTCATTTTCAGGAAATACTGCTGGCAGGCTTGCACTTACAATCAGCCTAGTTTGCAGGTCCAGCTCCTCGTTAATCGCCAGCGCAATGTGCTTCGTGCTGACAACGGTCTCCTCCAGAATCTCCAGTTGAGAATCCTGCTCTGCACCATGTACAAGGAGCTCATCACTTTAGCACACAAATGTCTCATCTTCAGGTGATTTCAGTGATGCAATGATATTACTAACTAAAAGGGGAAGGCGGAGCTTTACCTTTGATGGCCTTTCTCTGCAAGTTGACCATCTCACGGTTGTCCATATCGGCAATGCTGTTCACATCTATCTTTGCGCTCTTCTCGCTCGATCCACACAAGTCGTTCCTGAAGATTCAGGAGGAGGAAGAATTTGCTCGAGGTTCAGTCTTGCTCTGAAACAGAAGCAGAAGATGATAGCTCTGAACCGATAGCAGAAGATTAACTCACCTGTCGGACGAGTACTTCACGGTGAACTGCCCGCCAACTTCCTTCGCCTTGGAGCTCAGACCGGAGAGCTTCTCGGCTAGCTTGCCCAATTGTTTCAAGCTTCTGCAATTCACGTGAAAAAAACTTGTTACTATATATATTCCTGTAATGTTTTCTTCGTTCTTGTTGCCATCATCAGTTGCAACAAATAGAGGAGAGTAACTTCACGAACATGTTTTGCTTCTTTGGCAGATCGGACAAGTCCTCCCGCAGCATGTCGAGCCTGGTCCCGAGGATGGCGACCTTGCGGCGGATCTCGGCGGTCCGGCGCTGCAGCTCCCGCCGCAGCGACGGCGGCACGGACTCCCTCTCGGCGATCCGCTCCACGACGTCGTCCACCAGCCGCTCGGCTTCCTGGAACCGCTTCGTCCACTGGTCCAGCGGGGAAGACGACGATCGAACATCACCTCCGTGCGGGTTTGTGATTGGAAGCATTGGACGCGCCATGTCGCTGGCCTACGGACGCGGCGGCTATGCTGGGAGGAGCCTTTCTTCTTGCCTTGATTCGCCCTGCAGAATCCCGGCGGGTTCCCCGTCGAAATTGGTCCTCGAGGTGTTATTACTCCGATGCATCGCTCCATGAACGGGGATTTGGTGCCGTGCTTTGCGCGATTCGACCAGGAGGGAGAAAGTTGCCACGAGCACGACTCGAGTCAGGTTTCCTTTTCTAGTTCCGATTCGATCACGACTTGGAGGCCCATCTGAAGGTGTTTAGGCGATACACAGTCCAACAAGCTCTTTATCATCCCCCACTGAAATCAGACCAGTGATTTTCAGAGAACACCAGCTTATCGCGGCAAGACGGAGGCGCCCCAGGGCTCCCCGTCCGCAACGCAGCCAGCGGACGCCCCGTCGGTGGCCGCGGACCACAAGACCAAGAAGCCGTCGTCCTCAGACGCGTCGCGGCCGATCGGCGCGCTCGCCGCCGCGTGCTCCGTCGTGCTGGCGTCCCTGTTGTTGTGATGGAGCTGAACACTGGCAGCACATTCAGATTCAGTGTTGCCTGACAGCTCGCTTCCTTCACCAAACACAATACTCCGGTTTCCCTGTGATCTTTTCCTCCGTCCTGTGCTCGGCCGTTCGTTGATTGAATTTGTTGCTGCATTGAGACCCCTCTGTGTAATTTGAGCAAACACTGTAAATTATTTTCTCTTCCTATTTTTAGTGATAGTTTCAGAAGTCAGAACACATTCTCTGGTTGCAGAGCAGCAGTGTGCCATTTCCAGCATCCCCTCCAGATGATGAGCATCAGTGTGCCCTTAGGGTCTTGTCTTCTCTTCCGCTGAATGAAATATTCAGACTTTCAACACTTCCTCTGAAGTCCGAAACTCTGAATATTTCCAACTGTCCTGTCTTCTCTTCCGCATCACACCTGGATGCGGCTTTTGCAGCGCCATGCATGTGCGCTGCTGCCGGCGTGGTCGCGGATGACGGAGCGCGCGGCGGCGTGGTATCTGGTTGCTGCGCCACCCCTACCGCCGTGAGAGCGCCTGACGCATCGCGACGCCGCGAGCGGCCCTACCCACATGGCGTACGTGGAGAAGGGGGCGCCGGAGATGCCTGGTTGCGGTCTTGCGGGGACGGAGGTTTTCATAGTCTCGTCGTCGAGGAAAGATTGTGCTCGTGCTCCTCTCCGGCTCTCCCCCGCTCCCACGCCGCCTTCCGGATCTCCGGCGGCCCAGAGATTTCAGAAAGCAAATCCGAATTCAGGGATCTTTATGTAAAATACGGGTACGTATTTTTATATAAAGACCCCTAATTCGGATCGCGAGTAGTAAGGGTTATGTGAAAAATACGATATAGTATTTTACATAAAACCCCCTATTTTGGATCTAGGGGGTTATTTAAAAAAGTGTGGATCAATTTCGGGCGGGCGGCATGGCCGCCGGCGATCTCCGCTGGCTCCGCCGCCGTACCTCCCACGCGAGCCTCCATCAAATCCTCGCGAAGTAGAGTTGCCTGAGGCCCCGCGCACGCCTCCGCCGCCGCTCACGCGGACGGGGCTGGCTCTGACCCCACAGATGCTCCAGCGGCCGCGGCGGCGGCGGCGGCACATCGAGACGGCGTGAAGGGCGGAGGCACCGACGGATACGATCACCCTATAATCTACAGATCGAGTAGCGGAGAGGCGGCTCCCGCGGACTGCGGCATCGCGGCACCAGCATACTACAGAGTAGAGCGGAGACCATCGATCCTCTGTTCTTGTCTCCTGCTACAGCTCCGACCGCAGCCGTAAGCTCCTTCGGCGGAGCAGGGTGAGATGACGAAGACACACGCTGGCGACGATCTCCGCTTGTCCATAATGGCACATGATCAACATGATACTGTCGCAACAGTCATGAACTGTTTATTTATTTCCACGACCAGAAGCAGCAGAACAACACAGGACGACGAAAAATCGATGGAGCGGATGCTTCAGTTGACGGCGCTGCACTTGGCCCTGATCTGGCCGCTGCTGCCGGTGAGCACCTGGATCTGCCCCATCTTGACCATGGCTGCGGCGAACTTCTGCTTCCACGGGTAGCTCCCGTACGCGCTCTGCCTGACCTGCGCGGCGGTGGGCGCGCTGGCCAGCAGCGCCTGGTCGGAGGCGAAGAGGCCGCGGCCCCGCAGGACGCCCCAGTAGTAGAGCGTGTCGAGCGCGTAGGGCGTGCGCGGCTCCATGGGCACCACGAGGCCCGGGTCGACGCCGCCGCCGGGGCCGGTGGCCGGGCACGCGTGCTGCAGCTGCGCCAGGAACGGCGGGTCCAGCGCCGGGTCCGCCGCGCCCGTCGCGCTGAAGTTGTAGAGCCGGTCGCTGAACGCCGTGCAGTGCGCCCGCCCGATAGTGTGCGCGCCTGCCATGCACCGACCGACACGTTTGAACGTCGCTGAACGTGACAGGCACTGTGCGTAGGTAACGTAACGCGTACCTGAGAGGGTGACCATGTCTTCCTGGGTGAGGCCCTTGGCGGCGAAGCTCTGGGTGAGCTGGTCCAGGTTGAACGTCGGCGCGGGGATGTTGTCGGGCACCTCCGACGCCATGGACACCGTGCCGTCGCGCCGCCCTCCCGGCACGTCGTACCGGGGCCCGCCGCTCTGCGCATCGATCCATCCATCCATGGCACAGACAGGTCGTCAAGACTAGTGCAGACACACAGCTAGCTAGTGCAGCAGAGATGTTACGTTGTTCTTGTTTGTTTTACCAGCTCGACACTGTCCCTGGCGGCGAAGGCGAGGATGTCGGCGCAGGAGACGACCCCGGGGCAGGCGTCCTCGAGGCGGGCCTTGGCGTTGTTCACGGGGGAGTCCCGCTCCGCGGTGTTGTCCGGCGTCGACTCCAGCAGCGTCGCACCCCTGCAACGCAACCGAGCAGCGATTGTAAAGGGCTCGTGCATCGCTGCTAGCAGAGTGAGGGATTGATATGGTCGAGCAGTAGCTAGTGACGACGCCAGGTGCGTGCTTAGCTACCCTGACGAAGCAGTCGTGGAAGTGCATCCTGACGAGGCCGGCGGCGAAGCCGATGTCGCTGTGCAGACCCCGGATGACCTCCTGCCGCACGATCATCTCCGCCGGCGGGCACGTCGCCCCGTAGAAGCTGGCTGCAGTGCCGCCCCGTTCCCGCCGGCGCACATCGCCAGCAGACTGGCCATCGAGTGCACTACTGCCACCGTGATCCACCACCCCATCTTGTTGCTCTCCCCATCAGAGTACAATGGAACTAATGTTTCTCCAACACTGAAGTGTCTCTATGATCGCCGGCTTGCTGGAGCAGTGAGTTGACACGAACTTGGCAAGTCAAGGTGCATATATATAGCCAGCCTGATCCTGAGTTCTGACACGTGCCAATTCGTTCGTGCATGTTGTTAGGTGAAGTGGCACTTGAAGGCTCGATGGCATGACCTGCAAATGTGGGTGTTACGCAGGAGATCACTGAGCTGCCCAGCTGCCGGCGTCTGCCAGCTGAGTGCAAGCGATTGGCCTAGTAGTGTAAATTAACTCTCATCTATGCTTGGTGTCATCTAAGATTTGGGCATGGATTACATATGCTCGGCAGCAGCTAAGTTATTAGTGAGTAGTGACCACAGGAATCAGACCGGAGCATCAACATGTGTGCAGTGCAGAGCTCTGTTCCTCGCCCATCTACACTCCACTCTTCAGTGCTCCACTCCACAATGCAATTCAATTTCCAGAGGGATTTGCACGAGCAGCTAATGGAAATTGCATTAGCTGGCCAACACCAAGCAAACCTCCCAAACTATTTTATTATACTGCACAGTTTGCTACGAGACCCTGATGGGCCGCGTTCGCAACAGGCCGGCCAACACGGGCTGGAAGAGCCCAGCTCGGGTGGGTACGCAAGCCCACCACCCAGCGGGCGACGACACGGTTGCGGATAGATAAGGCCTGCGCCGGTCTCCGCGCTCGCTCGCTCACACTCTGCTGCTTCCCCGCCCTTATCCTGAGGCCAGCCAGCACCCGTTCGTTCCCGTGCGCCACCACCGCAGCAGGTCGCCGCTGCGCCACCGCAAACCCCGTGCTCGGTCAGCCGCGGCCCAGGCAGGATGGTCAGCGAGCAAGCGCCGCCGGCGGAGGTGGAGAAGACCGAGGCGGCGGAGAGCGAGGAGGCCGCGCCCAAGTCGGAGCAGCAGGCGGCGGACGAGGCGCCGGTCGTCGAGGACGTCAAGGAGGACGAGGACGAGGACGATGAAGACGACGACGACGACGACGACGCTGATGAAGGTACCATGTGTTTTTTTATCATGTTATAAGATTGATTGGCCTCTGTTTGCTGATTCTGTCTCCACCGCGCGCGTGGAATCTTCTCTACTCTTCTGGCACTGACAGCATGCCAGTGTGAATGTTTCAGTGTTTGAATTGCTGCAATAGTTATAGATTAGCACCTGCCGAATGGGGAATCTTACGTGCAGTATCTGCTGTGCCCGCGTGCAGGTGAGCTCGGTGCAGGGGCAACCGAGGGCTCCAAGCAGAGCCGGAGCGAGAAGAAGAGCCGCAAGGCCATGATGAAGCTCGGAATGAAACCCGTCACCGGCGTCAGCAGGATAACCATCAAAAGAGCCAAGAACGTAAGTCAGAACACAAGCAAGCTTTTGTCCTCCTTGATTTCGTTCGTCATGAAACTCCTAGCTAGTCTTCTGTTACTGACAGCCGTTCTTGTTCTTTGCTCCAGATACTGTTCGTGGTGTCGAAGCCTGACGTGTTCAAGAGCCCGACGTCGGAGACGTACGTGATATTCGGCGAGGCCAAGATAGAGGACCTGAGCTCACAGCTGCAGGCCCAGGCCGTGCAGCAGTTCAGGATGCAGGACCTCAGCAAGGCGATGGCCAAGCAGGACACGGCGGCCGCGGCGCCGGCCGACGAGGAGGAGGAGGTGGTGGACGAGACCGGGATTGAGCCCCGCGACATCGACCTCGTCATGACGCAGGCCAGCGTGTCGCGGGCCAAGGCCGTCAAGGCTCTCAAGGCGCACGACGGCGACATCGTCAGCGCCATCATGGAGCTCACGGCCTAGAAGACCCTTCCTCGCTGCTTGCACCCTTACACCCGGTGGAATCAGATGTTTTCATTATTTTTGGGGATTTGCAATAAGATGTTTTCGTTGCTCACCTTATGGACGTTGCATCATGTCAGTTTCCAGATTAGTGTCATCATCATCAAGTTGTTAATCGAATTATTATTTCAGTATCTTTCTAGACGAGTATCCCAGAATGGACTCCGCAGATTTATTAATTCCCTTGCTACCAGGTGGCAAGGCCATTCTATCCATATTCCAGCGCAAAGTTGACAGTTTTGTTCATGCATGATGCTACATAGAATGTGAGGTGCTGTAAGCAGTAACTAAGCACTGAGAAATAGATACATGATAAACATGTAAGGTACCATTATAATATAATCGTACTATAAGTTTATTGGATCAATGCAATGCATTGTGCTGTAAACACCTTATACAATCGACGAATGGGAGGCCAACAATATCCTATATCAACCTATCCTTTCTTCTATTGCAATTTGCAACCCCTATTTGTGACACCTCAATACCTCACCAGTAAATACCTAATAGTAACCAGCGGCCTCGACAAAATAATCCTCTAATCTCACTCCTCAGCTCTGCTTATGTTTTTATTTGTCAGGGCTGAAAAGCACTGAATGGGTATAAGAATGCTGAATGCCCCCACCAAGAACATCAACTAAACTATTTGCCGTCAGGCTTGTGTTGGTAATTCCTATTCAAAAGCTCAAGAAGAAGAACGGCAGCAGAGTCCTTAGCCTTCTTCACACTCGGCATTGGCTCTCCAATGCACTCGTCAGTCCATCCACGGTCAGATGTATTCACCCTTACTGCATAAACAAATCTTTTGGCATGGGCAGGGCCGCCCTCGTTTACGCACCTGTATTGTGGCATTGGCCACTGCTTTCTCAAGCAGATGTCGTTCAGGGTCTGCCTAGTGAACATCTGAGAACCATTTTTCTTCTCACCGTCCTTTTCGGTATCTTTCTTTGCTGCGGTTTCCTTCTCCTTCAAGACAACAAGCGCATTTCTCGCTGCCAACTTTTGTGCCATCTTCTTCTGTGGGTTTTGAGCTACACCAATCTGAATACCATCAACAAAGACTTCAACGGTAGCTACATTGCCTGTGCGGGATGCTTTGTATTCTAATCCTTCAGCTTGCTGCTGGCAGCGCTCTTGGAGCTCCCTAACAGGATGCATTGGAAGGGTGTCTGGTGTTACCATTGGATCAAGTAAAGGCTGAAAAACCTGGCATAACAGTTTAATAAAAGGAAACTTAGTATTTCCACATGAGGATGGACACAACTTTGTTTCAAGGATACAGAAACTAATTACCTTCCAGACTATCGAGGTATCATACCCACTATCCAGGAATATTGCACCAGCAATAGACTCAAAAATGTCTCCAAGCACCTTAGGAGCCTTACAATCCCCAAGCCCAAAAGAATTGAAACCTGGTTTTGAAAGCTCCTCCTGGACATCCTTTACGAACTCCCGAATCTTCAGAGGATAGAGATAAATAGTCAGCATTGCTTCCAAAATGCAGCAAGAATTTCAACACAACCCTACTCCAGTCCAACCATCACATCATAAAAGACAAGGAAGGTCGCCGCTGAACAAATAAAGAGGGACCTACCTGTGTCTCCAATGCAGACGATCCATGGCGAAGATGTACATGCAGCTTATGCTTAACTGCAACCCTTGCAAAGTTCTCATTATTAACAGCTGCAGCTCTCAAGTCAGTCAAGCGGCCAGGAGGTAGGTCAGTATAAGTGAAAAATAAGTGTTTTGTAATTAGATGATCCAACACAGCATCCCCAACAAATTCCAGGCGCTGGTAACAGGAAACACCAGATGATGGCCTCGATGCATGTGTGATAGCCTCAACAAGTAAGCCTTTAGTCTGAAACTTGATACCGAGTGCACCTTCTAATGTGTCAAAATCAATGCTTTTCATTATGCTCTCAGGTATGATATATGGCTTTGAAGTAGGGATCTCCTGAGGATCCAACTCTGCATGGATCCCGATCCATCTCATCAGGTGGTTTGCAGCGATTTTCCCTCCTGCTACGTAGTAGACACCAATAAGTGCTTCCACAACATCTGCTAATGTTTTGCTAGACAGAACACGATAGCAGCTAGAATCTCCCTCAATTTCACCGTCTTCTTGCATGCTATCCGCATAGTCCTCATAAGAATCCTTGTGCAATTCACAACGAGGACTAGATTCCTCAAAGATGGATGGTTCAGAATCTCTTGTTTCTTCGTCAAATACAGGCAACACTCCCGGAGCTGCCCACCTTGATGGAGCAAATCGATCTGCTTGGATATAAGTTTGGAGGCTTTTATTCAGAGCATATTGGTACAGGATCATGTTGCTAACCATCTGCTGCCGCATCCTTGTGAGCTGCCCCTCATGCTTTTGAGGATATTTTAGGAAAAGAAATCTACTTACAACCCATTTCAAGTATGCATCACCCAGCAGCTCTGCTCTTTCATAGCAGAATGTCTCCTGGCATGATGCAGCAGTCAAGGCTTCTAATATCTGCCATGAGCCACAAACACACAAAAAGAAAGAGCCATTAATCGATTCCACAATCTCTCTTTTATTTGAGAATATAATTTAGCCCTTGCACGATGAATCTAGGTGAATAAGAACAGGTTTATGCTCTTTTTGCAACAAAAGCACAATCTTTTGGAAAGGTTACACCCTTAAATTTGCCATGCTGATTGTCATGTCCAAAACAAGCATTAATAGCACGTGGTTTGAGTATATCCTGGTTTATTTAGCTAAGTTTTCTTACTAACAGCCACGATGCACCAATGCTAGGAGCAATAACGAAGGCACAGAGGTGTATGGTACACTCACTTGGATGTCATGTACTCATGTAGTCTTAGCATCTCAATAGACGTGGTGTATTACAGAAAGGATAAATTTTATTATAGAAAAGATAAAATTTAAGTGTCTCACTACAAGTAAATTCTAGTAACAGGGGATACTAGAAAGTTTCCCCTTAAAAAATGTAGGGTTGAGGGGTGCAGGTGTACCTTATTTGCAGGAACCGGATAACCAATTATGTCCTTCAGTTGAATTGCAAGAAGCATGCTCTCCACCCTTCTCATTATCGAGGGTAACCTCTGAGCTCCACGAATAAGTGATCCAGGAAGAGGATGAACAAGGCACAATTCAGGTGGTAAATATACATAGTATGTTTTGTCAAGGTTCTCTGAGAACTCTCCATTGTTAGCTGCAAAACAATAGTAGCATACAGCCCATTATACAAGAATGGTCCCACTTGTAACTGTGTTAAGAACTAAGTTAGTATTTCTTTATTAAGTTAATGTAAGGTTTAAGGCTGAAATAATATAAATGAAATCTCATAAAAAAGAAATGCACAGCTTTACCTTCAGAATGCTCAAATCTAGGAGAAAGTAGATTCTTGCAATATGAAACACCACGTGCCCGTATAAGAGGCTGTTTCTTATAAATTAACTCCACGCCATACCTGAGAAAAAAACACCAAGGGTCACAATATTGCTGCTGTAAAGCTATTTTGCCATAAAGGGAAAGCAAAAACAATCAGAACTAAAAGGGTACTCTGCTTGTATTCAGCTTCAAAACGTTATCTTACTTCTGCTTGTAGTAATCAGCATACGAGCTGTACTCCAATGGACCCAGGTAGCCCTCTTTCCTAGGGAATGAATTTTCTGCGTTCATGTTGTAGCAAATACTGTCCACATAGAACCTCTTTCCTGAGTGGGCAGCAGTTACAACCATTCCAGCAAGATCTTTAGCATCCCATAATGAATCTGCCATGAACAACTTGCCTTGGTTTTGATAATCATTAAAATGCCCCCTATCACGAGCAGGAACTAATCCAGATGCTTTGACAACATCAAAATCAGCAATGGCGCCTCTAATACCATAAGTAGGATGGGCCTTCTGTCCAAAAGCAGATCCATTACGCAATTTCCCGAACCCATATTCCCTCCTATCTCCGCCAAGAGTCCTTTCATTAGTGCCCAGATAGACATCTGGGCGTGCCCTCTGCAGAGGATTGTTCCAGGCATCAGAGTTCACAATGCTGTTAACTAAGGTCCAATCTATCTCTCTTAAAGCATCCATACATTTCTCAGCCCCAACAGGGACAAAGAGGTATGCTTTTGCTGGATCCCAAGGTGTAGTTAAGGGATCAACACCAACATCAAGTACAATGCTCATAAGCCTAACATGAAAGCTCTTCAGCAGGACCAGCTGGTATCACAGGAATAGAAATTAGCTACATTAACGTAAATTATCGAAATGAAAGATGATGCTTCACATTTTTCAAGCAAACCAACCTGACTTTCTGTAATTTCAATTGGTCCGCGGAATACGAGAGATGCCTTTGTTATCATTGTCCTAGCAACAAAGAGATCCATCGTCGTCGATAAAACCTAAAAATTGAAACATTATAGACTCCAGATTTTTTTCAGTCAAATTGTATAATATTGCCAGATAACAAATTTACCTCTGCATCCAGCTCATTGCCAAAAATAAGAGCAAAATTTGAAAGTTGTGTAACAAAAGGGTCCTTTGAAGTCCCAATGTTCACACAGTTTACAGAATACATATATAACTTAATAAACTGTGAGCTTTGGCAACCATCTCTTCCAGATAAAATCCATTCTCCCTGTGATAAACAAAATACAGTGAAATGAGACTGCAAGAAAGCAACTAGAATTATAAACCAAATACTGGAGCTTGAAATGCGCCACTAAGACCATTCCAAGTTCAAACTCAGAGATAATGAGTGAGAAAGCAAATGCTCACCCGCAGAATTTCAGCAACCCCTTCAGGATAGAATTCTCTATGGCGTGCTGTTCCAGGGAGTGGATCACCTTCATCATTTTGTTCTGTCTTCTCTCTTTCCCCACTTCCTCTATCAGGCAAAAGCATATCTGTGAAGGCACCCATTTCATGTAGCTTCTTACAAGCAGCTAAACAAACAGCCTGCACAAAAACAGTCAGGCATGATTCAAACTTATGGACAAAATAGGAGTCAAAAACTGAATAATAGTTTGTTCCAATGGAACTGCCATTACCTGCTGTGCCAGACGTATTGAACTGCATATAGGGCCTTCAAGCTTCTCAAATGGAGCATTACAAGGGAGCTGAAGCTTGCAAGAATATTCTGTTGAACCCTCTGGCTTCTCATGCTTTTCCATAATAAATTCCGGACGAAGAATCGAGTATCTGGGAGTAGGAAACTAAGGATGAGCCTGCAATTTTAAAAATTAATTGAGCAAGTATATTAAACAAATTAGAAGAAGTCTGTACCTGTCACTTGGCAGCTGTGAGCAGTAAAAATGTATGAGTCCAACTGCAGAGTTCAAACTGACAACAGCACCTGTGGATTCAACCTGATACATAGAATCAGGTGATGTATCAACAGGGCTTATCATAGAAGTACCATCAAGATGGCTGAGATCAGTTCTCTCAATAGCTTCTTTTCTCAATGTCTCCTCACTACTCCGAGCATGTTTCAAGAACGCTTCATGCGACAAATTTCCCCTAGTACAATCAATTAAGTTCATGGACTTAAACAGAGCATATTTTAATTGCACCAAAAATTTGGGTGACACAAGTACCTTTCAAGCATCAATATGTAGTCAGATCCAGGCTTTCTAGCACGACCCCGAGACTGTATGTAAGCCAAAACAGTCTTTGCAAGGTCAAAGCGAATGACAACATTGCACTGTCGAATATCAAGTCCTTCCTCTGCTACACTAGTTGCAACTAGCAGCGTAACCTACAAACCGATGACACAGTGGCTTTGATAACCGGATAAGTATGAAATACGAGGCGTAAAAATTAGCTCCAATATGCCCCTAAAATGGGGCTGCATATGCATAGCACGCAGTTAAACCTAACTAATATTAAAACTATAACAGATGGTACTAGGAAAGAAAAATACAAATGTAGAATTATGTTATGAGTAGAAACATACATGGGATCATGAAATTTCACAAATATAGTTGCACAGAATTACAGATAGTTAAGGCAAGCAAGCATAGATAACATAGAACGTACAAAAGATGGGTGCATCCCATTGAAAATTATGAATAGAAACATACACGGCCATCACGAAATTTTGCAATTGTATCCTGCATTTGGCATGACCGCATCTCTTGGTTATTGTTATGACCTATCAAGCTTGCACACCGTATAAAGCCTAAGGATGGAAGCTCGGCAAAAACCTACAATGTCAAGAAAGGGAAATAAATCAGAGAATTCATAAATGGTTCGAAAGTACTTGATCTTAGAATGTGGAAGAACATAGTCTTCACCTTAGGGAGGACTAATGCTGTAACCACTCGCTCTACAAATATGATAGCACGAAAATCCTCAGTGTGCTGATACTTGAGAAGTATTTTGATCAAAGCCTGCACCCTAGGAGTAACTTTTCCATCAGCCACCGCAGCACCAATAACTTCATCTACATGTTCACCTACAGAAACAGCTGGTGGAAAACAACAGCATTAAAACGTGAAACTAAGACATTCTTGAGTACAATAATGGATAAAAAATAAGCAAAAAAGGTGCTGATGATAGAATGAAGAAATAAGGGAAGTTCATAAGGAAAAGGATAAAGGGAAAACGATGAGCAGAGAACACATTCCGCAGGAAGAAGAAAAACTATTAATACCATGACTGTCAGGTAGCTCCCCCTCCTCAAGTTCATTTGGCTTGTGGTTTTCAGCATTAGGCATTTCAACATCATTATTATCACTTTTCATTGCAGCCCCTTCAGTCAACTGGCAGTGTAACAAATCAACAACCTTTTTCAAATATGACTCTTGAAACTTAACATCAACCTGATAGTTTGCCCTCTCATCATTCTGTAGTGCCGTCAAAAATGACTGTGCAACCTGAAATTACACAGAAATAGCTGTTAGAAACACATGGCAGTTGGCAATACACTAGTGCACTGTTAAATGTGACGCCAGTACCTTGTAAGCACACCATTGTCCTAGTTCACCCAGAGCATAATTTATAGCTCTCAACTTCTGAATTAAATTAGCTGCACCATCACTTTCTGTACGCTCAGAAACACCATAGACAAGGCGCAGCTCATCTCTAGAGCCAGCATCCCTAGCTCCCATGAACTGCCATTTAGTTCTCTTAGCACTAGAAAGCGCAGCTTCTTCAACTGTGGCTTCCATTTGTTTGATCTGTTCATGGAAAGACAAAAGAGTGGCTGCTTTGTCATAGTGGACAATGACTTCAGATGGCATGGGAACATGTTTCTCAAGCTCTTTCCGGTCTTTGATTGTAGATACTATGCAATCCAGTTTACTCTCAAGATTTCGTATCTTGATAGCACAATCTTCTTGGCTAGTCACTCCTATCCAAAGAGTAGTACTAAGAAGCATCAGAAAAACATACATATAATAGAACGCAAAGATGTAGTTAAACAAATATGTGACAGAAAATGCCAAAGAAAATATGCATGGAATAGCAAGGATACACTGAGCGGACAGCAGAGCCGTACCCTTTAAGTTAACAGGTGAAGCAGTCATGCCAAACACAACTGGCCTCTTGTCCTTTGGAGTGGTGTGATAAAATTCTGACATGACTAGAGAATATGGGTGCTTTTTCACTGCATGATGGCACTCATCTAAAATCAGAAGGTGTATGGCATCCATTTTAATAATACTGTGCCTAAGGATGTTCAACAAAATCTGAGCTGTCATTACAAGTACCTGCGTGAGACACGTATAAGTAACAGAAATAACATCGCATTGAAATGATAGCATGAAAAGGACAAACAGGTGATTTATTTGCTTACGATACAAGTGCCACATCTTATCACATAAAGTGGAAGCAACAGGTGAAACAACGGCTAAAAAACCGTATCATGGTCCTTAAATAAGTAGCGAGGATTTGTTTTCCCTTTATAGATCCACTAGATAATTGAGAGAAAAGACAAAAGGCTCTAATACACCTGTGAATTTAGCCAACCTACAGAGAGATACCTCTTGCTGTGGAAAAAAACTGCTGGCTCCTCATGTTACAGATTTGGATTAACGGAGGTGGAGAAGTACATGACCAGCACCCTCGCGGCCGGCAGTCCTGAAGAGGGCGGCAGCTAGGGCAGGGAAGATGCACGTGGGAGGGGGGGGGGACAGTGGCGGCGGATAGAGGTTGAGATTGTTGAGGGTTTTCTAAATCTTTCATCAGTTTACAGGTACTCCTCTATATTTTTAGAATAGTTAATATGACCAGGACTAATACGTTGGACCCAGTCTAATTACATCTACAACCTTCCTAATTTAAATAATGTCCTACAATTAATAACTTACCGACGAAGGTAATTAATGGGTGGAAAATTGCATAAGCATGAGCAAATGATGTCTATTAGGCTTGGGTGTACCCTCAAGTTCAATTGACAAATGGTTGCTTGCATGTACTACCCTGTCACAAGTATCAATGCACACATATTGTCTCCAAAAGAACAAGAAACAAAGAAGCTAAGATTAAAGGCAGCAACAATTTATCTCATTATCAAGTATAAACTAAGCCCTCCCTAAAAAGAGGTGTAAACTAAGCCTGTACATTAAACAACATCACCAATACGTTAGTCACCTAGATATGTAAATAACATATCTCCATTATAGATTTACTAATTTTGATTTGAAGTCTAAGCGAACACAACAAAGAAAGTTCCAAGCAAGTTGGAGTAGGTTACAGATGCGGAAGGTGGGGAAAAGGGGGGGGGGACTTATATAAAAATGCAAAAACATCAATAATAGTAATATTCTTAGGAGATCTAAAGGTTTGTTCATGGTTAGCCACATGGATTTCCATGCACTTCAATCCAACTATCCAAGGATAATTTTCTGGGTATACTCCACACTTTCAAGTCCGTTTTTCCTGCCTCCTCCCATGTCAGGTTCAGTTTCTAAGCAAACACAACATTCAAAAAGATTTAGATTGTTTTTTCCCTGTAACAGCTTTACTATAAGTTCTTGTTTTCAGAGTCCTTAAGAAAGAACCATTTGTAATTCTTTTGTGCATGACTACACCTATGAATGGAATAGTATAGAAATCATAAATACACAAGGCCATTTGATAAAAATATGTATGCCTAAACATCTTCTAGAAATTTGATAACCCAAGCACACTCCTTGCTTCAGGTGACATTGATCTGAGGCCTCTTTTCTGCGGATGTTTATTATCCGCTGCTCTTCTAACCATTAGATTTCGAAATAATTTCGATTTAAGCAAAAAGAAGTGATTTAAAAAACAACTCTTTTCTTGCATTTCCAAATTATCACAGATATCAATTAACTGAGCGTTTGGATTCTTGGAGTTATCATGCCATTTTTCTTAGTCAGATCCATCTGCTATTACCTATGAGCTCTCGTACTATGAAGCAAAGCAGTTGAAAATTATCTCTCTATTATCTTGTATAACTATATCAATACAATCCACATGATTATCGCAGAGAAACCTGCCTTGCATCATAAGGAAAAATACAGACAAAACCTGAAAACAGCTAGTAGGATTACAGCCACCAGATTGATTGAGTGAATACATAATACTAAGACAGGAAAAGGACAAAAGAGAAGTTGGTAGGTCTGGTTGTGTACATATGGTGTGAGCGTGCGTGTGTGTGGTTGTGTCTGTATATGTTCAGACGCTACAGGTCTGGTTGTGTACATATGGTGTGAGTGTGAGCGTAAACAAAAATATATCTGCTGAACTAGTAGAAGAAATAACTATTCCTGTAAGGTGACATGTGCACTACTTCACTCAAATCTATAGAATAATTATTTCGAGGAAACATACTGTAGTAATGGCCACCGTGATGGAAGGAAAGATAATTACATCTAGAGAAAGATATTATTATTACAACTTAAATAATCTGCTAAGAAACAGTTAAGAGTTCATTCGAGTGTCTTGGCTACCAACCAGTTAAATGGACGAGCTACTGAAAATTATAGTTTCCTAAGTCGAAGCACAGTGGCTATGTGCAGGTTTGCTCAGAACTTAGCCATAATACATTGTATATAGAAATAATTTGGAAATAAAAGAGCGACAGCACCAAGGAATTTACCTGTTTTGACTCAAACTCGCGTTGCCATTTTCTAGAATCCCAGAAATCCTGCCCCATCTCCCCACAGTAGTGCCCAACACAATATCCAGTCCTCTCGCGTATCACTTCAGCTTGCTGCAATTCGACCAATAAATTATAATTGCATCCAGAAAACTTGTGATAAAAACTTCTAAAGGCTCACTCTTTAACAGTACCTGATACACAAGAGGCACCTTAGGCACCAAGAAGACAGCAAGCATCTTTTTGTTCTCCTTGCGCATTTTGTCACAAATACTTTTGATGAGCAGAACAGCTATGAGAGTCTTCCCGGCACCAGTCTCAAGGAAGGCAATTGTGTTCCTGCTCTTTGCTTGCTCAAGCACCTCGAGCTGGTACTGCCTCGCCTGCTCCTCAGTGACAGGCTTCTCCTTCTGCGAGGCTACCGTCTGATCCACCTCCACCTTACTCTCGGCAGGGCTTCCATCCTGCGTCCTGGCGCGCTTTCCTTGGCGGTCCACCTCAGCCTCCCACATGCCATGGCGGAACACCATCTTGCCGCCGCGGTCACGCTCCCAGAAACCTCGAGCCTCGCGTCGGTGGTGATCATGGGTGTGATGACCGTCGCGGTCGCGTTTACGAGGCCTCTCGTGCTCCCGCCTTCCACGCCGGTCCTCCCAACCACGAGAGGGAGGTGGCGGCGGCGGACGCCGCCGCCAGTCTTGGCGGGGTCCTCCAGTACCAGCTGCAGTGAGACGCTGGCGCTTCCCGTCCCTGCACTCCCCGCCGCCATTGGCCGCGGCGACCGGGGACTCCCTCCTGGGCTCCTTCCTCGCCTCGACGCCGTGGGTCCTCTGCGCCGCGTCCACCACCGCCACTGCATTGTGGGCCACGGCCGCGAACGCCTCCTGCAACTGCGGCTGCGGCTGCGGCGGAGCCACGGGCGCGGGCGCAGGCGCAAGCGCATGCGCAGGAGGTGGCGGCGGCGGCGGCGCGGGGGTGGTCTCGGCGTTGATGCTCTCGAGTATCCGATCGATCTCGGCGACGAAGCCATCATCGGCGCCGCAGTCCATCGCGGGTATGAGGCCCGGGTCGAAGTCGGCGGACGCGGCGAAGTCGATGCCGCACAGCAGCGAGGCGCCGTCCTCGCAGGCGTCGTACCAGTACGCCGCCGACGCGTGCTCGCCGCCGCCGGCGTCACCGGCGCCTCCTCCCGCCATCTCCCCGCAGAAAAAGCAGCTGCACCAACAGCAGTCACACCGACAGTTACAGACCACGAGTCCGCCGCTAATCGAGCAGCAGCAGGGGCAGGAGAGCACAGAGCAATCAGAATCAGAATCTGAGAGGAGAGGAGGGAGGCGGAGACGAATGTCGCTACTACTTGTGGGCGTCGCGGCGGCGGGCGGACCGGGAGAGAGAGTGGAAGAGAAAGAGGCGGTGATAAACCGTACGAATCACGCAAGCGCGAGGCGCGATGCGCCGGGGGCGGGGGCGGGGGCGGGAGGGAATGGAGTGGAGTGGAAAGGGGATGGCGATGCCGGGTTCCGATTCCGATATGGGGGTGGCGGAAGGCTCGATTCGATTCGATTCGACGGTGTATCAACGCTACTCTTTCTCTTCACTCTCTCTCTCTCTCTCTCTCTCTCTCTCTCTCTCTCTAGCTCTGATCCTCTCTCTCTCTCTCTCCCTTCACGTCCCTCGTGTGCTCTCCCAGCTCTGATTGATGAGAGGGGGGGGGGGCGCGCCCCCAGCAAGCCGAGAGAGACTCGACGAAGCAGATGGAAGGGAGGGGGGGGGGCGGAGGAGGACGGAGGGACAGCAGACGGGACCGACCGATTAATGGACCCTCGCCCTCCCCTGGGAGCAGTCGCTCGCCCACTGACGTGCGGGCCACGGATGCAGGCCAGGGTGTGGCGCGGTGGACCGGGCCTAGTAGTGGCGAGACCATCGGCATGGACGGGGCCTGCTGCCCCGTGCTGCCTGCGCGCCTACTAGTAGGAGGCGCGGGGCAGCGGGGCGCGTGCGGTACGGGCCCAACTGCCCCTTGGACTGGCGCGTTTGTTACCTGTCGTGCGGGAATGACCTGCCGGGCCCAGCCGCAGCGGCGCGGGCCCATGGCGGTGGCGGGTGTGTACGAGTGTGAACGGCGGCTCCTTGTCTGTGTGCGGTGCGGGGTTGTCTGTCAGGGCGGCGGCTCTTCTTCGGCCCTGGAGTGCCCGGCCGGAGTGTACGAGTGCCAGCGCCCGTCCGTCCGTGGCCGCGACGAGGCGGCAGCCCGGCAGCTTATGATCATGAGATCATCCTCCATCAGGGGTTTTGTTTTTGTCTTTGCAGAGCATGCTGCGGTTGGATTGGATTGATACGCTGGCCGACCCAGAAACTGAAACGGAGTGGTGCCGCGGCGTTCACCACAAAACTGAATCTGTGATTCAATGGTGCTCTGGCAGTAGTAGGTAAGATCAGAGCTGTTTACTTCGCAGCGATCTAGTTTGGAGCTATGCACTTCAAGTTCCAAACATCTCATAGAGTCATAGTACACTGGGTTGCTGTGGACATGAAGTCTTTCACGCACAGTGCTAACTTGAGCCTTCCAACATCGAATTACAGCCAGCCTTCTAGCACAGCGCAACGGCGGTTGGATGAACAATAGCCGCTTCACGCAGCATCTGCGCTCGAGAAATGGGAAGAATACGTCTAGGTTGGTTCAACGGAACAAGCCCTGCTTTCTTTGACAAATCCCCCTAATACCATTAAAAATTTAACCTTCAATGCCATCGAAATTAAACCCATCCCTTCAATGCCATTAAAATTTTAACATCATCCCTTCAATACCACTAAAATTTTAACATCATCCCTTCGATACTATTGCTGTGACTGGGTGAAAAGATAATACTATCCCTGTATAGACGAGGACAGTGGGTGGGTGGGTGTATTGGCATTTGAGAGTGAACAAAAGCTGACACTTTCCCTGGAGAAGAATCTGCCGCCCTTTGCCTTCCACCCCCAAAGTTTTACGTTCGTCAGCTGCCTGCAGGCTGCAGGACAGCGGAGTGAACGCCTCCTGCCCTTTCCTTTCCTTCACCTCTGACAAAGGGTGGTGGCTCTAGCGAGCAATGCCACTGTACTATAGTGTGCACCAGTCGCCAGATATTTATGGGCGCCCCCCACAGGGGATCGATCATCTGCCCCGGAATCCTGCTGTGGCACCAGCTCGGAACTGGGCTTGTGGCCTCAGCATTCAGCCACTCAGATCAGCCTGAGCAATCAAGTGAAATCTTCTCTTTTGCAGATAGAGTAATTGGTTTCATGTTGGGCTGATGAATTCATCCGGCTGAGTGCTACTGAAGGTCTGTCACGCAATCCTGAGATTTTTTTTAACCAGGCGTATTGGTAATGGCAGGTTGCTTATCTTATGTAGAAAGAAACCACCTTGTCTATGCCAAGCAAATAATGACAACTAGCAACTCGATTCCAGACAACATCCAACTCGAAGTCAACAGAACTATTGCAAGTTGGTACTAGCATCCTTCCTGCTCAAGGAGGTGTCGCAACTCGCAAAAGAACATTCGGGTCTAAAACCAAATCAAAAGGGAAAAAATAAGAGCCTGGCAAAATGTCAACGACAAAAGATAAAACCGGATCCAGTAGCCCAGCGCCCTCCCTTTTTGACGGCCCAAGCATCTCCTCGCCTTCCACCCATTTCCAAAGAACAAAACGGCGTGGCGTTTTCACAGCCGCGGCCTGCACGCGAGCCCGACTCCCCGCGCCGCACACGACAGCTGTCGCGTCAGCAGGCTACCCGATCCGCGGAGGCAACAACTTGCACCACACGAAACCCACCCGTAGAAGACATCCGCGTGAAAAGCTTCGAAAAGGGTGCACCGGTGCCCCACGCCCAGGCCCTCGCCGACTCCTCCACGGGCCCGGCCCGGCACCGGCTAAGCAAAGCACACCAGATATTTATCCCTCCCAACACGCTGACTACCTGGTCCCGCAGACTTCTAGTCCTACCGTCAGTGCGCCGGCTGCTGGTTATTAGTCGAGGTGGTTTTGCGCGGGGATATCTGGAAAACGATCTATGCAGGGTCGCTGACGTGCGGGGCCGGAGCGGATAACTCGAAGACAAATTCACCGCCTCTAATCTCCGGGACCGACCGGGGCACCACCACGCGGGGCCCTCTCTAATCTAAACTAACCCGTACACGCTCCGCTCAAACTGAACGGAACCTCCTAAAACAACTCGCCGGCGACGACGGCAGCGGCCGCGAGCTCGGGGGAGGCGATGGAGGAGGGAGCGGAGGAGGTGGAGGTGGGGGAGTACAGGCTGCAGAGGTTGGTGGGGAAGGGCTCGTACGCCAAGGTGTTCTGCGCCGCGCACCGGCTCACCGGCGCGCGCGTCGCGGTGAAGGCGATCGACCGCCGGCGACTCCAGAAGCAAGTCCACGACGGGATCCTCAAGGAGAGGGAGATCCTCAAGAGCATAGATCACCCCAACATCCTCCGCCTCCTCGACACCATCGACGTACGCAATCCCCCGCGATCGAACTGAGTAGCACGGTTAACGATTTGACACGAGTGAGCTTTCGCTGCAGACGACGGATACCATGTACTTGGTTCTGGAGTACTGCGATGGAGGCGACCTCGATGAGTTTTTGCTCAAGCACGGCCGGCTGCCGGTGGCCACCGCCAAGGACTTTATGCGGCAGCTCGGTATGGCCTCAATCTGGATTCGAATTTTTTAGAGGAAAAAAAATCTGGGCATTATTTTGACGTTACTCTGTTGTTTTGGATGCGTAGCGGAAGGGCTGAAGATGCTGAGGGAGAGGAACATCGTCCATAGGGACCTCAAGCCACAGGTATCCTAAGGACATTTTTAATTTGATCACTTTTGGTTGGTTTGGGCGTGATTTCCCCCGTGATCCTAGTGTTCATTAGTGTTTTTTTTTCCGATTACCCTGATTGGTATCTGGGATGCTTATTTTTGTGTACAAAAAGTGCTAAACTAAGGCTGACTTTGTGACGTTGAGGACGTTTATTGTCATTGCTTGTGCAAGTTCCATAAATAGCAACTAGCGTCACTTAAAATGTGTTAATCCCAATTAATTTCAGTTCCATCACTTGGCAAACCACACATAGGATTGTTATGTTCAGACATGCTTGCATTTGATGTCCAAACATACTCTGATTGAAAGTACAGAATTCCTCACTGTAATTTTTCCATGTGTTCATTTGTTTTCATGATACATTATTTACTCCATACTTATCAATATGTGAAATTGGCAGAACCTTCTCCTATCAACCAACGGTGATGCCATTATATTGAAAATTGGCGATTTTGGGTTTGCCAAGTGAGGATCTTCTCCCCCATCATTGCTTATATTTTGTTTAAAAGACAATTTTTCCCTTCTTCCGCTGAATGGTTCGATTTCATGAGAAAAATTAAGCTGTCATCGTTTCCAGTTCACAATTATGTTTTTATCCTCAACATATTTGCTTCTGAATACTGTATTCACTCCAAGCTTGTTGTCAGTGAGCAATGTGTAGTGAAATGTTTGCAATGGTTTCAGGGATGAAAATTTAGCTGCCACAATATGTGGGTCACCATATTATATGGCCCCAGAAATTTGGCAAGGGAAGGACTACGATGCAAAGGTTGGCTCATTATCTTTCATTAAATTCGTGGATTTTGGAGAAGCAAGCAATTAACACTGCTTGAAAAAGCTTTGCAGTCAGACTTGTGGAGTGTTGGGGTCATTCTTTTTCAGCTAGTCACTGGGAAGGTGCCATATGCTGGGAGTACCTGTTTCCAGGTTTGCTACTCTTAATATTGAGTAATTAGATGTTCTTATACGTATGACCACAGTGCATGTATCCGCCAAAACTAATGGTTGCTCATTGTTTTCTGAAACACAGCTGCACCAAAACATCCTGGCTTCTGATGAACTTAACTTCCCTTCAGAAATTGAAGCCGATTTATGTCCTGATTGCATTGACTTGTGCAGAAGACTCTTGCACCGTGATCCAAGTGAGTCTGCTGTTGCACTTTACTTTTTGCTTGTGCGAAGCAGGCGCGTGTTAACTGATTTATCCTATGTAGCAGTTTTAGTTGGTCATTTCTTGTTTTATGCGATCAAGCTCAAATGGATAAGTCATTTATTAGTGTTGAACGTTTGGTCTTTACCGATTGGATAACCAGGTTAAAATATGCTTTTGGTTCTGCAGGGAAGAGAATAAGTTTTGACGAATTCTTCAATCATAAGTTTTTGGCAACAACAAGGTCAACCCTTTACTCTGGTGGTAGTGTTCATCCATATGCAATGTTGCGTCATCTAGTTTGTTTTCGATGAAGATGCTGCAGGTTTAGCTTAGCAATACCCTGCTGCCTCTATGGGCAGTTATCCTTACATCAATGCTGAAATGGTCGCCCCAACAAAATAAAGTATTCCCCACTAGTGATGCGGTGTGTGCGTACATAATTTCAGTGATGAACTCAAATGGTAGTGGAGAGAACTAATAGGGGAAAAAATACAACAGATGCTCATAAATAGTGCATATGGTACATGTATGCACTCAGTTATCTTTTTTCTTCTGTGCTTGTGCCCACAGATGAATTTGACCTAAGAATTATGATGGTGCACTGCATCATATTTAGTTCATCGCTTATGTTTGTTTTTAATTATTTGGAGAATACTGCATTTTATAATTTTTTAATGGGCTTAGAACTTGCATATGCAAGACTTCTGTAGTCTTTCCGAGTTTTTGCAACCAGCAGTTTTTCCACTATTTTTTCTGTTTGTTTGGAGTAGATTCGGTTTTATCATGTCATATTTCCTCATGCTTTAAAGCTTGCAGTGCATATACTTCTATAAATGAGAATACTGCTCATTTGTGCAACAATCCTGCAGTTTTTTCTAGATTTTTCTATACCTTTGGAATAGTTTTGTTTTATTATTTTACATTTGCTCCTGTGACCAAGCTTGCTGCTTATGCCATTTCAGGAAATGTGAGCTTATCTGTGAGTCCCATCATGCTGTTGATTTAAGGGATACATGCCAGAAAATCACCTCTCCTGTTGTCCTAAAAATGAAACCTGAAAGCGTGGAATCAAAAAAATCGAAAGGTACATCAGGCTATATCTTCGAATCATACAGCGTGTGTTCTGCTTAGGTGCTAACTTTGTATGTATATGTTTATAGTATTTGATTCATGGGAGTGGATCGAACGAGAATACGTGCTCGTTCCGGTAAACTGTACTTCCATGGAGATGCTGTCTTCACTCGAGAAGTCGACAAAGGATGATACAGGTACAAGAAATTCCGGATATGATAGGTCCACTGGCAAAGGTTCTGTTCAGAATCAAAACAGAGACTTTAACCACAGAGTTATTGGTGTACAAAACCATGGATGTACTCCAGCGCCTGCTTCCCATGAGTCAGCCAATGCGGAAGATAGAAGAGGGAAGCCACCTGATTGTTTTGAAAGGCTTCATATTCTGAATCAATTTGTTCTTGTTCTTACGGAACTTGCTCGGGAAAAGGTACTACTACTGCCATACTGGAAAATTGCACTGTGATCCAAAACATGATATTCATCTTCATTCTGTCTTATTGTGTTTTTTTAGGGCATCTGTCTTATTGTGCTTTTTCCAGTTAATATTCGCTTGTGGGCATGCTTTTACAGTTCAGTCTCAGTAATTTCTGATTGTACTGTATTTTCTTATGTAATGTCGTAGTTGCAGCTTTCCAAAAAGATAATCTTGTTCTTTTCAGTTAATATAATATTCCTTGGCAATAAATACCCTCCTATGTATGCCACCGTCCAACAAGCCATCTCTTCTCTTTTTCTTGAATTTCCATTATGTGGAGTTTTCCTGCAATATTTGTACCAGACCAATAATTCGATGTTGTAATGCTAGTCATTTCCAAATTTCAACACGGCGATACCCACTACTCTATGGAACGGTTGTAGCAGTTGTATATTTCATTTCACAACTGTGATATGTTAGTCCTTCCTTTTCTTATGTGTCTCCACTTTTCTGTGTTATATGCAGCTTTCTAAGGGGTTGTATCTGGAGGCACTGTCAATTGAGCTTCTATTATTAGCTATCTGGAAAGAGGCACTTGATGCGTGTAGCTTATTCATGGATGCATCGCACGATGGAAATTCCTCAGAATCTTCTCCAGAACATTTGCTGCCTAAGAGTGATCATTCGTCTCCGAATGCGGCACGAGGATTGGACTTCAGTAGACCAGTTTCTATTCGTTCGTGGGTTGAAAGTGGGTTCATGAAAGCATATGATCGTGCAGAGAAGATATCACATATATTGCGGAAGAGTTATGGTTAGGAACAATTATATTTTCTTATCGCTATTCAATATTGATTCTTAATTATAATCAACATTGTTTTCCAGATAACACTGAGATGCCAGATGCAATGGATGTCATATTCCAAACTGCTTTAGAATATGGGAAAAGTGGTGCGGTAAGTATTGCTATCTGGGTATACCTGTTCATTTCTGTTGAAACCTGTACAATATGGATGGTACCTCGGTTTACCATTCCCATGTACACATATAAATACATAAAAAAATTAAGTATGTACGCCGAAATCAGGTAAGTTTTTTAAATGAAGTAACAAATTAATGCTGAAGATATGCCACTGGTGGTTTCATTAGTTACCGCTAGTTTGAGGCATGTCCCTTTTCTTTTCCAACAGAACCACGGCAGGCAATTGCTCGCCTGAACTTTCATTCAAACGGTTTAAGTAATGTGAGTAAGGCGCATTCAGTACATTGTGAAATATGAGGAGAGGAAAACAAGTAAGGCATGTCTTTTTGGGGGGGCTTCTAGTAAGAAATTATCATCAATGACAGAAATGAGTATAGTTGTTTATATTTCCATGAATAATGCAATGGTTCTTCTACAAAGAAACGAGCACGACCATTACCAGCCAGAGCTTGCTCCTTTATGGAACTCCCTGCTTCCTGAAGGCAATTTGCCTTCTTTCTTTCTTTTTTTGAACAGAAGCCGGCAGATAATGCCGGTGTATGTATTAATAGAGAAGAAGTGAAGTACAACACAGCAACAAGACACACGAATCCGCCAGATTTGCCTTCATTTTCAGTAGAATCCGTCTGATATATATGGATCTGCCTCCTAGGAGAAAAAGGGTTGTGTTATTATTCATCACATGAGAACCTGCTTTGGAGTCAAGAGCTGGATGTATTTTGTCACTTATAAGTTACAGTCAGTACATTTTATTGACTTTTTACTTAACTCTTTTCAGGCGAATGAAGTTTTGGGATACCGAAGTAAATCGACGGCGCTATATTCAAAATCTATCATCTTGCTCACATTCATATTGCAAGAAGCACCTACGTTGCCACTAAATCCTCCATTTTCCCTTTCACCGTCAGATCAACAACGCATCCATAGCTACATAGCTAATTTGAAGAGCCATCTATGCAGTGCTAAGGTTGCGGGGCAACAGCAGAGAATAGTTCGTAACTAATTTATTACGTACTTGGGATGCATATTTGGCTATTTGCACAAGGATTGGCAGAACTAATTATCCGTCATCATGGCTAAGCTTTGTCCTCCATACTGTTTTTGTCTAGGAGGTGTTCAGTGCATTGGTAACGTCTGATGTCATGAACTCCTGTATATATAACATTATAGTTGCAGAACGCCATGGTCCATCAGACCATCAGCCCTTTCTTTTGTACATATCACTTCTTGAAGCTCTATGGTCGCCCGTTGCAGCTTTGTGCAAAATGTTGAGGTGACCTAAAGCTTGTACATTCTTTGTGCAAAATGTAAATAGAAACTGTTTCAGACCTTTTTATAACCGTCTAGTCTCGTTTCAAGTTTTGGAGCTCTGAATGTGTATCTATTCTGCAGCAGGTATGATGTGTGTTTATCTTATCGCCCTACCTGTTGTCCAGCTGCCTGCTTGTCTCGCAATGGTGCCAGGCTGCCTAGCTTCACATCACACATTTCCTCAGCTCTTTGCCTGATGGCACGTTGCCAGCAACCCCGTTCACATCTACCGCACGTCTGAAAGTGCCGCGTCAATCAGCAAGCAAGAATGTTTGTAATGGGCTATTGGCGCGAAAAAAGCATGGAAGAGGAGGGCACGGGAGAGCCTGGGCAAGTGGTACCACGCTCTAGCATCTCTGCTCTGCTGCCCTGCTGGGCAAGATGTTCCCTCTCGTGCTAATCGCTTTTGCCTCTTTGTGTTTGTTGCATAGTTCCGCAGCGAAGACGCAAGGCGATGCTCCATTGGTCGCAGCCTCGGCCTTGTACAGTTCCCCTCCAAATTCTAACTTTTTTCACTCTCTCTCCATCACATCAATTTTGGAACACATGCATGGAGCAGTAAATATATGTAAAAAAATTACTAATTGCACAGTTTAATTGTACATCACGAGACGAATCTTTTTAGCCTAGTTAGTCCATGATTAGATAAAATTTGTTAAATACAAACGAAAGCGCTACAGTATCTCCAGTTGAAAAGATTTGCAAACTAAACAAGGCCCTCGTACGGGGCAACAGTGAGGAGGGGGGGTCCTTTGTCCTCCTCAGCAGGCAGGAGGAGGATAGGAGATTTTCACCGGAACAGGCAGGCAGAGGCAGAGCTCAGCCCAATTGAAACTGGGCGGTACCGCTTGGTACTTGGAGGGGCATGCATGGCTGGCTGTAACATGTCACCAGATCCCGCCGGCAACCGAAACAAATCTCCCCAATTATTTCCCGGCCGCCGCATGCGTCCAGCCATGCTCACGCAGCATCATTCATTCCAGCCTTTGGACTCCATGTCTGCATCTGTGGGTCTGGTCTGGATGAGGGCAACGTGACAGCTGACACAAGGCAAGCCAAGACCAAGGGTTTGGTAAAAAAAAAATCAAGCGTTTGACAACAAGTCAAAGAATTGAAACCTGTGTGTGTGTGTAAAACATCAAGGATAAAAAGGTAGATTTCTTACGACTGGCTCATGTGTGGTTTGGTTCAGGGTCTCTCAGGACTCATCAGGAGGACCCCTGGCCTGGCCTGTTGCTTCTGGCCTTCTGCTACTTCATTGGAAATGGTGCTCCCTGCGAGCCTCTGTATATGCACGGCCGTCGTCTCTACTTGCTGTCACCTGTAAATGCCTCTACATGACTCCTGCAGCCCTGCATGCTTTGGATCTGTACATCCATTCACGTGTTCCTGGCTTCCTAAGCTCGCACTCGTAGGAAGGCCGGTATCTATGAACTTGCAATTGTTCAGACCAGATGTCTGAACTCTGAACCCATTGGACACAAGATGCTTTTAGCTAGTTCAGGGCTTACCATCAGGCTGCTCATCGAGTCATCGACGCGCTCCTCCTTTGTGACTCCGTCTTTGAGGTTTAAACTGAGCAGTGCACCAAGCTGGTTGAACGGAACGGCCGTGGTAGGAGAAAGTAAGGCCGAGGTCGGTCAGGGTTCAGGACAGGTATCGCGAATCCTACATCGGGCACTACGCGCCCCCTGTGGTCAAAAAAGCTGTAGTAGAAGAGAAGCACAGGCCACAGGCAGAGTGCAAAAATCGAGATGGAAACCCCATCCTGTTCCCCATCCCTGTATCTATCCCACCGTCCGTCGTCCAGCTCAGCGCGCGGTGAAAACAAGTTACCGCTACCGCTGCTGCGGCTGCGCAAGTGTGTGGCGTGTGGGCACTGGGCGGGCAGAGGAAGGAGACGACAGGAAAACGCTGGGCGGAGGAAAAGGGTTAGCTTGGTTGCCCCGGAGAAGATCCAGACCGGAAACGGCCAAGATTTGGCTCATCTCGCAATCACCACCAATAATGCGATGCGAGGGCGAGCGAGCGATCTGCCGCCGAGCTCGGCCGAGCCCACCGCGCCCGGCCACCATCTTGTCCTGTGGCTGTGCCCGGGCGGCGAGGGACGGAGCGGGTGGGATGGCATCACCTCGCCGCGCCCAGTGTACCTGCGCCAGCCGACGCGGACGGTGCATATGGGTGCCACCGCGACGAGACCACCCATGCACGCATAGCTCTACCTGACTACCACTTCCAGTGAATCTCGGTTCAGTAAAGCTCCGGGCATCACGGCCGCAGTAACTGTAGGAGATCGCACGACTGCACGGTTCAGTAGCATGGTCCTTGACTCCCTGGGCTGTCCAAGGAAGGCGTACGTGTCAGATTGCAGCCGGTCTCCAACTCGAGACGCGAAAACACCAGGCAAGCGGCCCGCGCGCGGCGCCGGCGCCGGCGCCGCATGCAAACCCCGCCCGCCCCGTTTCCATTCCGGTGGCGAGCCCCCGTCTCTCCAGGGTCGCTCGGCGACGTTGGCATCGATCTACGGCCGGCCGCGCCTGCGTGCGTGACGACGCCTCTCGCGCGCGGTCTCGGTCGCCCGCTGTCGCATCCACCAAAAGTCTCCACCCTTTCCGTTTCTGCTCGCCCTGCGCTCGCTACCTCTCCCAAGCCGTACGTGCCATGGCACGCGGGATCCGTGCAAGCTCTCGGCTCCATCTGATCATGTCAATTCTTCAGGCGGTTTTTCCATTTGCACGCACCGGCCGATCGATCGCGGCGCGGCCAGCGGTGCGGCGAGGCCGACCGATCGAGAGCTAACAAGAGGACCTAATGGCCGTGTGGCACCGGCACCGTCTCGTGACGCGTTTGGCCGTGTGCGTGCGTGCACGCAGTTCTGGGCTTGAACACTGTTCCCGCGCTGCTGAAACAGCAGCGTCGATTTCGTTCCATTCATCATGCATGCCTACATGTCGTGCGCGTACGGACAGGGTGTGCACAGCTCTTGCCTTGCTTGGTCCATAATCCGGTGGTCTACAGCATACGACCAGTATGCACCTAGCTAGGAGTTCTATACTACGCTGTTTTCATGGCCCTCGTGCCACGCATTATGCGTGCAAATGTGACTGTGCAGTGCAGATGCTACTTCGGCGGCGTGCCAGAATACACGAATTCCTCCCTGAGGGCACCACCGCCGCCGCCATGTGGGGTGTGGAAGCAGATACACTGCACACCACGCACGCACGCACGCCATTTGCACAGTGAGGAGACCGAACCGGTAGCAGATGAGACTCGAATCAGAACGGCCTCTGAAACCTGCTGGGCGGTTTCTGAAGGAGTTTGCATGATTACTTTAGCGAGCATGATTAGAATATGTTAATCTGAACGGTCAGTGAGTGCTGGTCGGCCATGTTTTCCTAATGCACATGTCCAAATCTCCTGGGCTAGGATGGTCAGCCCCTGGTGGCCAAGGAGAGCTAGGCAGGGGCTCGCCGACGTGGAGAAGGAAAGCTGAGGCCCGCTCCCGCTGCCGTCAGGCCCCGACAAATCTGCGAGCCTGCCCGGGTCGCGTCCTCCCCTCCCTCCCCTACGCCGCCAATTCACCACACCAGCAATAATTCACGACGTCTCGCGCGAATCGCCCCCCTCCAAATCCAAATCAGTCTCGACTCCACTCGACCCGCCCTCCCATCTTGCCCTACCCCCACACGCTCGAGAAGAGACAACTCCTGCCTCTCCTCTCCCTTTCACACCCTCTCTTAAGGTTCCCCGGCCGAGCCTGCCTTTCGCCCTTCCCTGCCCACTGCACTGTACACTCTCTAGTCTCTACTCTGCTGGCTGCTGTTGCTGATACTACTACCGTTCCCTTTCCTACCACTAGAAGTAGCGCTATATTTATTGCCCTCGTAGCTCCAGCTGCTGCTGGAAGAGGAGGAGCTAGCTGGGCGGAGGAAGGAGGGGAGGGTGTTTGCAGGTCGCTGTTGCAGGCTCGCAGCAGCTGCCGCCGCCTCAGTGAGGGGCTCATTACTCGTCGCAGCAGTTATTGCTGTTACTGTAATGGAGAGGATGCAGCTGCAAGGGCCCATCGCCTCCTCGCTGGTAAGTTTACCTAGCTAGACCCAGCTGCTGTGCTTCCTCCTAGTAATGGAGCGAGCAGCTTCCATCCATTTCCAGCAGCAGCTCAGCTTGTGTCGACGATGCAATGCGATGCATCGCATGCTCGCCTCTGCTGCTGCTTCCTTTCCCTTCCCTGCCCTTTGCTCCTTCCCTAATGTCGCAGTAGCAGCTCTGCCGGGGACCCGGCGCGCACGCACGCACGCACGCACCCACCATTCAATGCGCGCCACTCACCACTGTGCCTTCCTAGGAGGCGAGGGCGACCCTCTTTTATGGCGCTGCCGCTGTACTTGCTGCTGTTCGTCTTCCTTGGTTGCCTTGCTGACTGATGTGCCTCTCTACTTGCTCTGCTGCCGGTTCCTGCGCGGCTGGCGATGGCATGGCGACCGCGGCGGTAATGGAACAGTGGGCGGACCAGCAGGCGGCCGCCAGCACCAGCGCCGCCGTGGCCGCGGCCGCGCAGATGCCCTTCCTGGCGCTGCTCCAGGGCGCGGGCATCGTGGTGGAGGACGGGCAGGACGGGCGCAAGAGGAACGCCGCCGCCTTCGCGAGCGCCGCCGACCTCGACCTGCTCGAGAGCTGCGTCACGCAGGCGGCGGCGGCGGCGGGTGACCCTGTGGCGTCTGCGCCGGCGACCAGGGCGGAGAGGCGGAGGAAGCGCCCGAGGCCGAGGACGCGCGCCGCGCCGCCGCCGGAGAAGCGCAGGAAGCCGGAGGAGGCCGAGAGCCAGCGGATGACGCACATCGCCGTCGAGCGCAACCGGCGCCGCCTCATGAACGACCACCTCGCCTCCCTCCGCTCGCTCATCCCCTCCAGCTACATCCCCCGCGTAAGCCATGCATGCACGGCCATGCAAACATCTGTCCGATTCCGTACCGAACAATCTCTGACCTTGCGTCGATTGCGATGCAACGAAAATGCAACGCAATAATGCAGGGCGACCAGGCGACGGTGGTGGGCGGCGCGATCGACTACGTGAAGCAGCTCGAGCAGCAGCTGGTGGCGCTGCAGGCGGCCGCGGCCGCGCGACGCGGGGCCGCCGGCGCGGTGGGCACGGCGGCGACGGCCGCGTCGGACGGCGTGTTCGTGTCCCCGCAGTACGCGAGCTACTCGGAGGCGCGCGGCTGCTGCGGCGGCGTGGACGTGGAGGCGATGGCCGCGGTGGGCGGGCACGTGCGCGTGCGCGTCGCGGGGCGGCGGTGGCCCGGGCGGCTCGTGCGCGCCGTCGCCGCGCTGGAGGACCTCCGGCTCGCGGTCTTGCACCTCGCCGTCACCTCCGTCGGCCATGACGCCGTCGTGTACTGCTTCAACCTTAAGGTCAGCGAAATGTCACATCGATTTTACTTACCTCTTGTCATGTTCCCTTCCATTGCTTACGTACTCCCTCGTTTTCCTCAGTCATGCGTTTTGACTACTGCAAAGTTCAAACAGCGCCTTTTCCTGTTCTTGCAGTATAAAGTGCATTGTGACTAGTATTCCTTCTTTCATTTGCGATGACCTTGGGTAGTATTCTAGCTTCAGTAATTCAAATTCTAATACAAACATGATTTAAAAATCTCTTGGAGCAAGTTGCATTTTATTTTTTTAAAAAGATGTAAACATCTGCTGCACCTACATGGTACCGGCCCGGTTAGAACATTATTTTACAGCCAGTTCTCAAGGAGAGGAATTCAGGTTGCCAATTTGGTAGAAAATTTGCCATCACCTAGTGGCTAGTGCCATTGTCATCCATCCATCGCATGATGGCTGCAGAAAGCGAAGTGAATTTTTTTTCCTCGTGGAGCGTTGCGTGGGATCTCTGAAAGAAGCGCAGCGTCTTCTTCGTACGTTTCTGTTGGGCAGGCTTGGAGTATGTAGATGGACTGATCGAATACGATGAGTAGTCTGGTTGGTACTGGCGGGCATGCAGACAACCGGCTCAAGTCGCAGACAGATTAGCTCTTACAAACCTCAGCTTTCCTGGCTGTCTTCTTCTCCCTTGTCCTGGGAATCTGGAAGGCAAAAATACAGGCCGCTGCCTAGCTCTGTGCCCGTTGTGTCCGATCCCTAAAAGTTTGGTAGCTAATGGTGTCTGTCTCCGGGTTGTGCGTGCTTGCAGATGGAGGACGGGTGCGAGGTGGCGACGGCCGACGAGGTGGCGGCGGTGGTGCACCAGATCTTCGCCTACGCCGGCGGCACATGCTGCTGACGACGACGCCGGCGGCAGCGGGCGGAGCACGTAGCGGAGACGATAAGTCAAGATCGCCAGAGCGCTGCGGGGCATGCTGTATGTACACGACGGCCGCGGCCGCAGAGGAGAGACGACGTCGGCATGCGTAGAGAGAGGAGAGCTAGGGGACCGAGCATGGCAACGGCCGGCTGCATGCGGGGGTCCATGCGGCGCGGCGCGCAGAGGAGAGCAGAGAGAAGGAGACCTCTCTCTGCTCTACTCTACTGTTGTTTACTTGGCTGCCACGACCAGCAACAGCAGAAACTGCAGTAAGGGTGAAGAGCGTAGTACAACAGTGTTGGAGTGGCAGGGCTAGCTGGCTACCAGGACATGATGTAGTGCCCCCCCCCCCCCTGTCTCTGGAGAGCTTGCGTTGCAGATTTGCAGTGAGTGATGGGCTGAGAGGCGATCCATGCATCCGCGTCTCTGTGTCTACGCTGTATAAAAGTCACGCACAATGTTTTACCAGCTATTTTTACGCAGCTGATGGTGTTCCATGTGCTTGCATTGCAATACACACTATTGTATCTGTGGGTGCAGCATCGATCTCTCTGCTCTGCACGGCGTCTGCATCGACTGCGATCGCATGCCCATCTCTGCATCGTCGTGTCCTTTGCTGTTGCCGCTGGTGCCGTGCAGAGCTTCTGTTACTCTTTGGGAGGGGGGCAGGCTTTGCCTCATCGGGTGTGGTTGCCATGTACTCCTCTGCACCAGCGCTAGCGCAGCCCACAGGCCTATCGCCTACGCTGCTGGTCAAAACGCCCATGCCATCAATTGCCGTCGCCGCGAAAAGCTTTTGCCCCGATGCTCCGCCTCCTGCTCTGGCGCGCGCGGCGCCGAGCCGGCAGCGGACGGACGTGCCGAGCCGCGCGTTCCGCAGCGCCGAATCATTCTCGGCGTGCTAAGCTAAAGCCGCCGCGCCGCGGCCCATGCGTGCAGCTGTAGCCGGAAGCTATAGCTAGACTTGCCGCGGCACTGCGCATGCCGTGCCCCGGGTCAATGGCGTTCGTGCGGTTTTCCCCCACCGCCGCCGGCGCGCAAGGCTTTTGCGCAGGTAGTAGCGGGGGCGCGCTCCGGCACTTTTGCTTGCATTGCTCTCGGCCTCTCGGCGCCATGGGCTCGGCGAGGATCGGAGTCGCCGGTCGGAGAGGCGGTGGCCGGCGGCCGATCCGGCTGGTCAGGGATGCAGACGCGCGCGAGCGAAGTCAAACAGAGGCCGTACCGGGGGTTCCGTTATTAATGCGGGTGCGGTACGCGCACGCACGCATGACACGAGCGCCGGGCCGGACCCGATCGGCGTACGCATGATCCCGTATGATTCGGCGGCGAGCGTACGTGCGTGAAGTCACCCATGATCCTCGCTCATGTGCCACGCCATTAATAGCCTGACGCCGGACTTCAGAGTCCACAGCTCCATGGCATCGCTTGCACGACGCGTTGCTCCGCGGCTCGCTGGCCCGCTGCTGCAGGCTGCAGCTGCTGCGTCGGGACGGCGACGTGTGATGTGCCGGACCGCCGGCAGGCCAGCCGGAGCCGGCTGATGAAAAGCGAAAAGGAGCCCCGGGCGCGGCCGTGCACCAGCACAGACTGGCTGCAGGCAGGGTCCGCGTGGCTGGCAAACAAACTGTGGCAACGCCAAGGGGTCGGGAGACACCAAGATGGACGGGCGAAACAGTAAGACAGGAAGACAGCAAAGGGCTAAGCAACATGTGAGCGATTTGTGCAGTGGTGGCAGCGCTCTCGCCCAGCGACGAGACGAGCCGAGCCGTGGTACCCGACCCCTGCGCGTGACTGTGCGAGAGCGATATCATTACCACCATCATCGTCATCTCCTGGAGCTGATTGATTGAGTGAGCCTCCGAGCCCCACACATGGCAGCCGACGACACTCCTTCCTCTTTTTTTTTTTGAGGGGTCACTCCTTCCTTTAATCGATGTCGATATGGGACCATGGGCCGAATGCACCAAGAAGTTTCCTACTCCGCTGGGCCGGCCGCAGCACACCAACGTCAAATGGATCGGCTTCTTCCCTTCTCGCGCTGCAAAGCCTCCGTCTTCTCGGGCCGGGCCAGTTCACCTGCCGAGCAGTAACAGCAGCCGTTTCATCTCCGTCCCCAGCGCCGCTCGGCTCCTTCCCCCCGCGGAAGACCTAAAGTTGTTTTTCCCATGAAATGACTTCTGAAAAGCCACCACAATGGCATGAAATCAAGTTTCTCCTCCCACTTGATTGAGCTCTTGGAGCTTTTAGTATGTCGTATAAACCAGTAGCAACAAGCATATCAGCTTTGATTCTCTTTGGCTCCTCCACGCTTCCATTGCACCGAAAATTCTATCAGTGAATATTCTGTGAAGTCAATTTTATTTTACATATTTTTTTGTCTTCATGTGGACTAACGTACTTCTCGTAATATTTCCTTCAAAACTTAGGTTGGAACTCCTCGCCGTCTTTTGGACCACTTGACAGATACAAAAGGTTTTAGCCTTAAGAAAATCAAATATTTGGTGTTTATACTGTTTTCTTATTATTAAACACGTTGTATCAGTTGTGTTAATGATTTACACTAACGTCTACTGTGGGCAGAAACAAAAACTTCTTCTATCTACCTGAGAAAGTATATCTCCCAACTGTGCCTTTTCTAACCATCTAACGGAACAATATCTATTTACCTTTTCACTGTCTGAAGTTGATCAAACCTATTTTTTTCTAAGTAAACAATACCATATTGTATGTTGGTCATACCTGCTTGATACATTGAAAAATGTCAGAACATATGCTCCTACCGAATTCCTTCATGATTCCTCCAAGTTATTGTCTCATATTTTATTATAGCATGAACTTCATCCTTGATGTTCTTAATTCGTAGCCATTTGCCGAATGCAGTTCTGTTAATTCTGTAACTTGCCTGTCAACTTAAACTGGATCAGTCTGAACTAGTTTTATGTTAGCACATGAAGATCCTTATATTTTAGAGTGTATACCTTTAAGATAACTGTATGAATTGTTTTAGGCCCAAAATTGTTTTGACATTAGGTTTATCTTTGTATTGCTAGGTATTGGATGAAGCTGATAAATTACTTAATGTGGAGTTCGAGAAAGCCCTTGATGACATTCTAAAAGAGATACCTTTCAGCAACAATGACCAAAAAGGTTTGTGGATAGAGTTGTACTTGGTTTGTTTATGTGACGAAACTACTTAATTTATAAGGCTTTTTAATAAAACAACCGAAAGCAAGTCTTGATAGTATTAAATTCTTGATACGGCCATGTTCACTGCTTCTGTTGTAATCACAATCATATGACACCACTTTAAAATGCCCGAGAAGATAAAGGAGTGATGATCTCTCATATCTATCCTACCAAACTCACTAAGCCTTTATTTTATTTTATCTCATGTAATTATTACTTTCTTAGCGTGGTCTTTTTAGTACAATTAGTTTGCATAATCGTGGACTAATTTTATAAACAGTGTTTTGTATTTTTGTTTGACTAAATGAAAAATTTCCTTTCCAACAACTTAGGTAAATAAACTGCAACGGGCTTGTCTCAGGAATCCTGCTAAGGTGACATTCTATCTTTCTCCCTCGAAGCATTTAATAAGCAAGAAGTTGACCACATCTTGCTCAGCTTTCTTATTCTTTACTTATGATCACAACGTTTTGTTTTCTTGGGAACAGGTTGAAGCAGCCTCAAAATATTCTACAGTAGATTCGCTTAAACAAGAGTTCTATTTCGTTCCTGCAGATTACAAGGTTGGTTTATCTGGCCCACATCTAGTGTTGCTGCTACTGCTGATGTCTTGCTGTATAAATGATTTTCTTGAGTTCATGTGATCTAAATCCGTGCCTTCAATATTTTGTGTTGTCATGGACTACTGTAAATAATAAATTTAATTATGTTGCAATCATATCAATTTGTGATAGTGTAATTCAAAAGTAGTGTCTTTTTGTGTTTCTTTTCTTGACAATTGTTGTATTATTTTTGGCATAGCTTTCCTTCTCGAATTTATTTTGGAAGGTTGAGCCTGTATTCTACTATTTTGATCATGACGAACCTGTATCTCAACTTGCATTGGAGTGGTCTGCAATTTGATCAGAGTTCTTTGTCTAAAATTATTACTTTTTGAATAGTTGCTTGTTGATTCATTCTATGCCTAGCTATAGCACCTTTTCCTTTCCCAGCCTAAAGAAAACCTATTATGTACGGGGCTCTATCATTTGGGAATTACTTGACGCACAACTCATCTTTCAACTCCATTACAACATTGTGATTTGAAGCACTGAGCAACCATCCAAGTGATTTCAACCAATTTGACATTTCGATTCTTATTTGTTACATTGCATGTCTGGCTTAATTCTTCAGACTTTTTTTCATTCAATAAGCATTTATGAAAAACTGATGGCTGCGATGAAGCATTGGATGTCATTAACCTAATTCAACGTGTTATGTTCAATCGTCCATCCGAATTGAACTCTATATTGTTCACCTTCACAGCGGAGTACCGCTTCCCATCATTCGTCTCTGATCTACCTTTTTGTTATGTGAATTTAGGATTGTTATCTTCTTCATGTTCTGAATGAGAGGCGAGAGAGCATGATCATGATCTTTGTGCGCACCTGTGAATCTACTAGGCTCCTTGCCCTCATGCTAAGGAATCTTGGTTTGAAAGCTATGTCTATCAGTGGCCAAATGAGTCAGGTTTACTTTCTTTGACTTAAATTTTACACACAGACAATTATACGATTATTTCATTCAGTTGGCTAATCCTCTGTGAGGTGTGAGGTGTCATCTTTATTTCTTGCCTTACTTGGTTTGTTTTTCTCTATCAGGATAAGAGGTTGGGTGCTTTAAACAGGTTCAAAGCGAAAGATTGCAATATCCTTATTTGCACTGATGTGGCAAGTCGTGGTCTTGATATTCAAGGAGTCGATATGGTCATCAACTATAATATTTCAATGAATTCTAAGGTCTCATCTGTTCATTTCAGTACTTGCCTTGGTCAATGTAGTGATTTTATTTCAGCAGCTTACAATGTTTACATTTGGATATGTTATGATTCTAAATCTTTTGTTTCTCCACATATAGGATTATGTTCATCGGGTGGGTAGGACTGCACGTGAAGGGAGATCAGGATATGCTGTATCTTTGGTGAATCAATATGAAGCCCAGTGGTTTGTGCTGATTGAGCAGCTACTTGGTAATGGCAGTTTTCCTCTTGCCTCCTCTCTACTTTTTGTCTGCTGATTTGCATGCATAAATGGAGATGGTATCTTTCCAAAGCCTGGCTCTCATCGACCATGTTTTGCAGGCAAGAAAATTGAAATCATGATACTTAGAGAGCCCATATCAGATGCAAAGAGAATTGCTCTAACGGTACCCCCCCCCCCCCCAACAAAAAAAACACCAATATCGATTCTCAGTGTGATTCTTGCGCTATTCTTCCTGGTAGAAAATCTGTGCAAAAGGATGGCTACCTGGCTCCTACATTTTGTGTTACAGTCACATCTCTGCACTTCTATGACAACTGGTTCACAGAATCGTAATTGTTCATCCTTGTAGAAAATGAAGGATTCCGGTGGCCACAAGAAGCGGAGAAAGGTGGGAGATGACGACGATGAGGTAGAAGATCATGCTCATTCTAAAAGATCGAAATCCTTCATGAAATCTAACAGACGATGAAAGCTCTGTAGTTTATCCTGCTGAGTTAGAATCCATGTGTACAGCTCCTCGAGTGTTAGTCCATTTTGTGTGCCACTGTGTTTCAGTGCCAACCCTGTAGATTCGCAGTCATGCACCTGCTATTTAGGAATTAAGGACTTTCGGTCAGTTTTCCATTAATTGACGCAAGTCGCCCAATTTTGTCGTCATAAACCATGTTATGCAAGAAAAGAAAACCACTTAATATTTATTCATCGGTGAACTTTGGCTGATGGACACACTGCTGCCTGTATCGTGCCCGAAGGCGTCGGCAGCTCCGCCATCGCTCATGTACATTTGCTGCCTCGATGCGCCCGGCTGCCCACGGTATCCAACAACGGTGCCATTGGACCAGTATGCTTGGCTTTCAAGTTTGAATATCATAAGCACTTTACCATGGTCCATGGAAATTTAAAAGTGTGTGTCGTTAACTATTAGTTTAGACGAAAATAAGAGAATAAAAAAGGGGAGACTTGATGGAATAGATACCGCCATACCTTTCTCCCAAAAAAAAAAGATACCGCCATACCGGAAAACAGTATAATCTTGCTCTTGGATAAATGTTGTTGTGCACAAAAGGCTTGACTGGCTCCAAAAATGTTGGTGCACAAAGGCTTGGAAGCCGTTTCCTTTCAGATGTGGTATACCCGTGTTCGAGAAAAAGAAAAGATGTGGTATACCGAAGGACTTCGCAAGAAAAAAATTACAGGTCTACACCAAATGACTGGATTAGTGAACAAGGTTACTGACACCAGAGGAAAACCTCAAGTTGGCACTGCGAATTGACAAACAAAAAGGAAGGCAGAATCTACATAAGGCGATTGATAATTTGATCTGCGGGTGCCAGCAAAACAAACTACAAGAGAACTTTTTCCTTCTTCTGAAGGATTGGAGGGTCAACATCAATGCCCATGTTAGCGGCAGTGCCAGCGATGATCCTCATAGCAGAGTCGATGCTCTTGCAGTTCAAGTCTGGCAACTTCTCTTGAGCTATCGCACGGACTTGATCTGCTGTTACTTTGCCAACCTTTTCTCGCTGTGGCTCTTTTGAACCTTTTTCGACACCTAACAATTAAGATTGAAAAATTTAGGTAAGCAAACCATTTGCTTTGTGAAAATGAAGACAGAGCACACGCTTCAACATATGTGTTGTAAGTCCATGTTATTCATCTATGGTGCATGTCCAAATTTAAAAGCTTGAAAGCAAAGTTCATGAGATAAGTCACTTGGGTTGAAACACAGCTAATTAAAAATATATGATCAAATGTATAATCTATTTCACTGCTGATCTGATTTTATATCTCGGTTTCAGGAGAACGAAAGGCCTCAAATCACATAATACTACTACTTAGTCCTACCGTCACCTCCTACTGAATCATTGTGGAATTGCTAACTCCAAACTTGATTTGTTGCAAGCGCATTCACTATTTTCTCACCATGTGGCAGAAAAAAAAATCATGTAGGCCCGTATGAACTCAGTTTGAAAAAGGTTACACGCTGAATTGTTAATCCAATAAGCTGCATTTGTACAAACTTTAAATACCATTTCATCAAATCCGTGCCAAAGACGCACAGAAAAAAATACCAATCAAGCACAAGTGCACAGACCTCTTCCTTTATGTCCAATTTCTTAAATAATTTGGGCATTTTAACTATGAACAGATTGATGCTAATGTCTAGGGTGCGAACCTGCAGCCTTAAGGAGCAGAACTGAGGCCGGTGGTGTCTTCAAGATGAAAGTAAAGCTCTTGTCCTGCAAATGCAAAGCAATGGCACAAGCATTACGAAAACTATTCAACATTAACAATCGATGTTCAGACTTCAGACAAACACATAGTAGGATGGACAGCATTATGCTCACATCGAAGACGGTGATCTCGACGGGGATAATGTAGCCGGCCTTCTCGGCTGTCTTGGCATTGTACTCCTTGCAGAACGCCATGATGTTCACACCCTTGGCACCAAGCGCCGGGCCGACGGGCGGCGCCGGCGTCGCCTTGCCGGCCTCCAGGGCCAGCTTTATCATGCCCACCACTGCATTCAGGATAACCGAAGCACAAAAGGGTTTAGGCGCAAAAAAGAACAAGGGTCCTCTTTAATGTTTTAGGATTGGAGAAGACAACGAGGGGAACGGACCTTTCTTCGGCTTGCCTCCCGGCTTGGGCGGCGCCATGGCCCTGACGGCGAGCGTCCGCCGCGAGGGGGCGGCGGTGGGCGCGGGCGCCAGCGGCCGGAGGAAGGAGGCGGGGGCGCCCAGGAACGGGGAGGAGAGCTTCTTGGCCGCGGCCTGGCAAGGGCGGCCTTGGAGGGATAAGGAAGTGGTGGCCATGGCTGTGTTCATGGCGACGCGCTGGAGGAGGAGAGGGAGCGGGAGATAAGCAGCGCCGGGAAGGAGCAGTGCCGCAGTGTTCTTCGCTCGGCTCGGTGCCTCCTATCTAATCCGCTCTTTGGCGGAGCTGGTTCTGCGTCCGGTCAATACGCCTTCTCACAAGGAAAGCGATTCTCGAGATGGGTTCGAGATGGCTATCGGCCGTTTGGAAACGTACTCCAGAACTGGATGTGGGAATTGGGATGCTACCCATCTTTTCCTCCTCTGAGAAGTCAAGAAGATTTGCACAAGCTGGAGATGGCACAAATGTTAAGGAGAGAGTTTTCTCTGGTCCAATTTTGCTATCGGAAAAGAGTGAGTAGGATTCTCACTCGCCTTGCTCAAATAAAAGTGGGGCGAAGGCAATGCCCACTGACAAAAATCTTGAGACTCCATGCCCACTGAACTGGACTGGGATACCAAATTGCAGACTGCATTCTTCTGATGGCAGCGCCTGAATATGCATGGGAAATTCAACATTCCAATCTTTGTATACAATGAAATTCGACTTCGAACATGAAGGATTAAGCACTGATGTAATCTCCCATGGGTGAATTCTATTGCTTATTTTCGATACATTTACACAACTGTATGGATCACCTTATTCCAATGATCACAGTACAGACAGTGAAAACATATACATGCCAAGTACAAACAAGTGTTTCAAGAACAAAACATTCAAAAATAAAAACTGATCAGTGCAATTCATATTCCCGACATTTACTATTTAGATCTCACCATTGCAGCTCCAGAAGAGAACAAAACAACAAAGAAAAATCAGCACAAGAACCCAGACATTCCTCATATCCTATTTTCAATTTTGAAGGAATCGACAACTGTGTGCAGCCTATCCTTCATCTTTTCCCATCTTCTCTCGTTTGCTCCAGTAGTCAATGTGTAAAATTTGCCTGCAGCATCCCATCAACAATCAGAAAATAATAGATAACAGCAATCGCTGACAGCATTCTCACAATTTTCCAGTACAATGTTGAGAGTACAATAAATCACAAATCTGACGAAATAAGTTGGTGGAAAGTGAATAAATACTACATATTAAAACTAACACAACATCTCACTGATTGAAAAAATCTCGGATGGATGGCAATACCATTTGCAATTACAATAGCACCAAGTGCATGTCTGGTGTAGTTCGGAGCCTGAGCTGTGAACTCAAAAGTATAGTATGCTCTCCCATCAACATCATTCTGCATGAGAAAACATGCCTTGTGAATTTAACAATATCAGAGCACCCAAATATACCATTCAGGAAGACAATAGCATGAGAAATGTCAAGAACAGGATGTTTGACAAATAATCAATTAATTCTAATAGAAACTGGAGAAGCAACTACTAGCAATTTACAGTACTACGTACACATTTTATTACCTTTTTCATATTACCATTATCTAAATTTGTTTTTGTCATATTACCACCTGTATTTTCAAGTTGGCAATTTACTACCTACCATTCATTTCTACCCTAAAAAAAAACCATTCTTGTCATACCAGCATAAACGTGGAAACCAGGTGAAACATTTCAGCACATGTTGTAGGTGGATATCTACATATGCTATTTTTAGAAAAATCAGCACTGAATGATTTCAGCCTTTTCTAGTTCTGTCCACATAAAGCAACTAATTCGTCAAAGATTTGGCATGCACTAGAGTCCATGAATAGTAAGAGAAATAGTTAGTTAAGTTTCAACAGAAAACTGTGTTAGATCAAGCATGGCGATTGGCAAGGCACACCTCTTTTGCCTCGATTAACTTCGTCTTCTGCGTTGCTGGTGCTAAAACCTTCTTTATCAAGGTCTCAGCAACCTGGAGAGCAGGAGTTAATAGATCGAAATGGACCTGTACCAGACGGACTAATCCAGTGTTTTTTTAAAAAAAAAAGAGAGAGAGAAGAGTAAATTAACCTTATCCGGAGGACCAAGGTCACGGATGTCCTCCTTGCTAGTGGGAATAGAGTTGATGCTCACACTCTCCAGAGGTTCTATCACATCTTTGTACACCTTATCTTGCCCTTGCACGGCCACTTCCTGCCACCCGAACGGGTAGAGGAAGGAGTAACCAGCCTTCTTGTCGACGACAGGCAGGAACCCTTTCTTAGACTCTGCTGCGACTATAGCAGATCAGAATGGCACTCAGAGGCGCAGTTTTGACAAAATAAACCATATTCGAAGTGAAATGTGACCAGCAAAGTGGGTACTGCAGAAGGCGAGCATTTTAAGGCGATCGTAAATTCGAAGGGCAACTCACATGCCGCCGGATTGGGCCGGGAAACAAACGCGGCGGCCGCGGCGGCACCGGCCACAAGCACCTGCCGCCGCCCGGAGCCTTCCTCCTCTGCGTCAGGTCAGACAACACAGCAACGTCGCTAAAGACAGACGCTCTAGAGGAGTCCTGTTCAGGAGAGGCAGCGGGGTACCAACCGTTGTCGAGCTGCCGCGGCGGCGCAGCGCTGCAGGCTGCGGCGACGGGCGTGACGGCGCAATGCCGCCTGCGCAGCGACGGGGACCCGGGACGGCGGGCGGCGGCCAAGGGAGAGGAGGACGCTGCGCGGCGAGGGAGCGGGAGGGAGACGGCGGGCACGGCCGTGGCCATGGCGGACGTCGACGAGGATGATGGCCGGACCGGATGTGGGGGAAGCGAAGCGACGAAGCCTGCGGACTCGGTGCGCCGAGAAGGATTTCGCTTCGTTTCTGGTCCACACACGACGCGCGGTGGGCACACGGGGCTGGACGGACGGGGCCGCGCTCAGATGGGCCTGTTTCCATCGGAACAAGGGCTCAGATGTTCATTTTGGACCCAGGAGCCTCTGGACCGCCCCTAAGAGCCCATTAGTCTTCGATAGCACGTGTGTGAGCTATCGGAGCCCAATGGGCCCTCCCAAATGACGAGGCTTGGAGCCAGTTCGTTTCTGCGGAGGAAAGCTGATGAGAAGAGGTAGGTCGTCACCCTGACAAGCCAAACTATGGCACAAAATCAGAAGGACCAAAAACCGAATGCTAGCTAGGACCATCGGAACCGCTAATGATAACTGTTCTAGGAGTAGTCTTTTTTTGTTTCCGATGGCCACATCTCTGTCGCTGCTAGGTTCTGAAGAGCTCGAGGCAGTGCTCCTGGTCCAGGTTCCTGCTCCAGAACTTGCTGTAGTACTCGGCGTAGGTGTAGTCCCTGTAGACGGCCGGCGAGCCCTCGGTGACGAGCTTCGCGGCGGGGCCGATGAGCACGTCGTTGCACGGGCACAGGAACGACGCCACCGACATCCTCGGCCTGTCGGCGTTGACCACGGCGCGGTGCCACACGCTCTTGTACCGCCCGTTACTCAGCGCCTGCGTGCAGTGCATGCAGAGGATTCAGTTACGTGCTACTGGAAACAGCAGATTTCTGCTGGTTGGTTTCACTGAGAATTGAGAAAGGGTTTCGTTTCACCGTACCTGCAGCTGGTCCCCGATGTTGATGACGAGCGCGTTGGGGCGTGGGTTCACGGCGATCCACCGGCCTTCCTTGAGCACCTGCAGGCCGGCCACCTGCTGGTCCATGAGCAGGATGGTGAGCGCGTTGGGGTCCGTGTGCGCGGGGAGCCCGAAGGTGAGGTCCGGCGCCGGGCACTTGGGGTAGAAGTTCACCGCCATGTGCTGCTCCTGCTCGCCCAGCGCCTTCTTCACGTACTCCTCCTCCAGGCCCAGGCTCGCGGAGATCGCCGCGTACAGCCGGAACCCGAGCTCCCGGACCTCTCTGCAGTAGGCGCTCACGATCTCCCTGTGCGTCGCCACCATCAACAACAAAAACACTGTCAGAAAGAAACCGCATCCCCCATCATTGTTCAGGATTTCAGGAACTGCCTGCAAGGAACAGAGCAGAAGCCAGCAGGTGGTGGTCACACACTCGCACTCCAGCATGCCACTGCCACCACTAGTTGTTGTTCCAGTACGGAGCAGTAGTAGAACTAGAACTAGGGGCAAGTGGTGGGCAAGCTAGCTAGTGGTGGGGGGAGCTTGCTATGCCTATGCTTGGACAGTTGGACCACGCCTCGCAATTTTGGTATCCCTACTTATTCCTGTTTGCTGAGAGGCGCAGCTTATCTTTTCTGGCGGCAGGAGCTCTGTCTGTCCTAGGAACGGTTTAAAAACTGGCGTGCATGCATCTCCAGCACATGGGTACATGTATGGTGGTGGCTACTGGTTAGTCACTTTCAAAATTCCCCTTACTTGGAGCATTGTTCAGCGCTTCGGTACGTGATCGGTCACTGTTGGAAATTAAAGGAAGCAAGAAATGATTCCACAACCTTGAAGAAGAAGAAGCTAGTAGAGTCTTGGGGAAGAAATAAAAAGGATAGATAGCGACCACTACTCAGCTTTGGATGCAATCTACTCCGTCCTCTGAACTTGTTCAGAAAACAAACCCCCATCTTTCGCATTTTAAATCAGCAGCGTGCCAATAATTTCTTTGGTGTACGTGCTTAATTAGGGACTTAAAAAGTGTGCGTCTCCCTAGGAAAATAGTAATGCTCATCAAGGCATGAAGCATGAGGGCGCAGAGCTCCAGAATAGCTAGTTTCTAGAAACATTGTGAAATTAAACAATGAATCCTTGTTTCTGTCAGTCTTGGAGGACGGAGCGGAGGATGCAGTGAGCACCAGAGAAGGAATGGAAGCAACTAACAGACGGCCTTCAATTCGTACCTGAAGGATGGCGGATTGGCCGGCCACTCGGGGACGTACTGCTCGAGCGGGTGGCAGTGCAGGCGGAGGTAGTCACGCCAGTTGTGCACCGTCTCCTTGCGCACGTTGAAGCTGGTGGACAGGCGCATCTTCTTGGCCGGGTCGTCGGAGTAGAGCTTCGCCTTCTCCTCCGGCGGGAGCCGGAAGAAGTCGTACGCCACCGCCAGCATCGCGTCCATCAGCTCCACGGGCACCCCATGGTTGAGCACCTGGCGACCACGGCAGCAGACAGGAGGTCAGCACCATCAAATCATGACGTTGATCGAAAGAGACGTGCTTGGCTGCATGCCGACGGACCTGAAAGAAGCCGTGGGTGCTGCAGGCCTCACCGATCCTGGCGATGACTGCGGTGAGGTCGGGGTCGGCGAGGTCGACGACGGGGATCTGCGCGTCGGAGACGACCTCGTGGAGGCGCGGGCGCTGCATCTCCGGCCGGACGTAGTTCTCCGGCAGCTCGTCGTGCACGGCCGTGGAGATGAGCTGGTCCGCCATGCCGGCCGGCTTAGCTTGCTTGCTGCCTGCTTCGATCACTTGCTAATTTAGGCGCTGTGTGAATGCGATGTCGTGCTGCGAGTGCGAGTGCGCTCCTTGTGTTTGTTCCCCGGCGACGGAGTACATATAAATAGATGTCACTAGCGAGCGGGTCAGCCATCGATGCCACGCGCTTTGCCTCTTTGCCCGCCTGTCAGCGTCGTAGCCCTGTGGCGCAATTTGAGATTGGTCCTCCCAGTTGACCGACCATTCGTCAGCTCCGGGGGGGCGGCCAACGTCAGGCCAGCTGACGTATGGCAGCAGGGGTTGGCCAGGTCGTCTCGGCCCGGCCGCTATAGACCATAGTGTTCGCCGCGTTTAGAGCTCGATTGCCACTCGCCCTCTCCGATGATGACTCGGCTCGGAACACTGTTTGATCGATCTCGCATGTGCGCCGGTTCCGCTTCCCGGTCGCGGCCGCCGAAACGAAACCAGAGCGTTGGCGTGGCACAATCGGTGGAGATCACAAGCAGAACTAGGCAAACCCTGCTCGCCATCGATTGAGCGTATGACGCCATGACGTTAAAGCTTGGTGTTGCGCTGTTGCCAAGATTGAGCAGCAGGTGTGGATCATAGTCACAGAAATCAGGGTTGAGGGTACTGTTTCTCGACCCGGAAACACCGATTCCGTCCCGAAAACGCGGGGTTATTTTCATTCCCACCATGTAAAAACCTCTTATAAGGACCCTACCCCGTTCCTCGACCCTATCAACCCCGAAACTTTGTGACTATAGTGTGGATGTGTGATAAGGGGATTCAAGGTTCGGCACAAAGTGAGAGCCCGAGGGGGGCTTGTTTCAAGACTGACGCCGTTATCTTCCTCCCGTATCGCTCCCGCAAGGCGACCGGGGGCTCCCTCGCGCCGCCGCCTCTAGGCCCCGCCGCCTTCCTTCCCTCCCTCGTCGTCGCCTGAGCGGGCCTCCGGAAGCCCGACGGTTGGCGAGGAAGGTGACGGCGGGGCAATTTGGCCGATGAGGGCCTCATGCGCCGGGGCGGGATGGCGCAAGGTGTCCTTGGCCGGGTGGCGCGCCGGAGCAACGGCGGAGCGGGTCCGGCCCGGCCATTGGCGGATCCGGCCTTCTCGCCACCGGATCTGCCGTCCCCAACCCTCTCCGGCAAGCGACGCACCGCGCGGCGCGACGACGGCGTCGGCCCAACAGCGAGCGCGTCTGCGGCCTCGGTGCAGGGCGAGATGCCTGCGTGAGGTGGCGGCAGCAGGTGTCGAGTCCGCGTGACGGGGGCCCCACGTTGGGCGACGAGGCAGCGCGGCGGCGGCGAGAGAGGCTGCGTGGTGGCAGGCCAGCGCATCGAAATCCGCGGAGGCACGTCGGTGTTGCTGAGGGGCTGCGAAGCGCTGGTGACGGGGCGCGATGGTGCGCGGTGGAGGTGTGGCTGTTAGGAGGCAGCGTGATGGAGCGAGGTGGCCATGGCGCGAGGAGGCACAGCGGCGGCGCCGCCCCGCAAGGGCTTCCGTGGCTGCGATCCTGGCATGCCGGGCTATGAGAGCACAGCTAGGGGTGGGATTCACCAGGCGAAAGCCTTGCTGGCATTTCTGCTGGTGGCGATGGCGACGGTGATGGCGCCCTAGGGTGTCGTTCTTCCCGTTGGGGGCGTCATCTTTTGAGCCCCATCCTTGTTACACGGGGTTCTCTAGGTGAAAATCTGTCCACGTTTTGGACGAGCGACGGCGGCAGTTTAGCGTCGTCATCTCCTTGGAGGCGTCGTTTATAGCGACCCATCTTGGCCGGTGGCATTGCCGGTGTCGCCGTTGGTCATGGGAGGCTTCTGCCGGTTGCGTGGCAAGGCGGCTTGGTGCAGGTGGCGAGCTCGAAGGGGGTTGCCGAACTCACGTGGAGGCGGCCGAAGTTATGTTGGTGACCAGGGGTTATCACATGGGTGTCAGTTTTGGCTGCTTGCAGCCAACCGCGGCGGCTGGCGTTTCCCGGCAACTATCAGTGCAGTGTGGGACTGCGTCGGAGGACGGCGCTTGCAACAACGACATTGTAGGACGACTTGGCTTGCAACGGACTGCGGCGGGTTGCTCAGCTTTGCTTGGCGACTCCGGTGCGGTTCATCGTCGTCAGCTTGGCTTGCTGGCATGGCGGCGGAGGTTGTGTGCGCAGGTGGTGCGACGAGATGATGTCGTCTTGCGGGCACGGTTCGGCTGTTTTGATGGGGACCTTGGGAAACGGGGCAACACTGTTCTTCATCCGGATGGCGATATAATAAATGGATCCGCGACACAGTGTACTATGGCGAACGTGGCGAGGCCCCCGCGTGTGGTGTTTTTCTGCGAGGCGACAAGAGCGAGGTGGAGTCCAACATCGGATGTGGCGAGACCCTCGCTAGTTGTGTTATCGCGGTGGCAACTGCGAGTCAGCCTACGTGAGGTCCGGATTTGGTGGTTTCACTCTGTCAGATGGTGTGTGATGTTGCAGCAGCAGGTCCCGCATGGCGGTGGCCTTCTCGGTGCAGTGCAGTCTGTTTCTTTCGTTTCCCTATCGCCAGGGCCGTGCCTTGACGACGACTGCATAGGCAGGAGAAGGTTGTTAGCTGCGGCGGCTAGGCTTCGTTCGGCCTCCATTGTCATGTGGAGGGGTTCCACAGTGTTGACGTCCCAATCCAACCGGTTGGGCCTTTCGAGGTAGTTCTGAGTGCTTACACATGTTGACGTTCCAATCCAACCGAGCGAGTTGAGTTAAGTTGTTTTGTTGCTCTGTAGTTTTTTTCCATTTGTTATGTTCTTGAAATAGGCAACTGAAATAGGCACGAGCACAAATCTGCTGGGTGATCAAAACTGTCAACGCTTAGGTATATACACCAGCTACTCAGCTACTTTGGTCAACAGTTTTCATTGATTCATTCATGTGGCTATATCTAATTTGGTCATCGGGTCCTTTCTTGTCGTTGAATTTTCATAAGCCGTCAGGAGTTTTCTTCTGTCAAACGGCGGCTCTGAAAGTTTAAATTCAAATCACTCTTGCAGTCTTCCTGTCGGTTAATAAGGAAGCTTCGTCCTAATTAAATCAAACCGCTCATCAGGCTGACCTAGCTATATGTCCTGCTTCACGCAGTCAGTCAGATGCACTGGGGGAGCCTCATGGAGGCTATACTAGATGCTAAATTATACTACTAGTAATTACTAGTCTCTTCGTAAAAATTCCTTAACCAATGTTCCGTTTCTTTTACAATTTAGAGTCAGCTTGATCGCGTCATTGTATTGAACTAAAATCTCATAGTCAGCTGGCTGTAGTTATACTATACGGTCAGCTTCACCAACTGCATTGCCCAAAGTGCAGGAGAAAACGACGGAACTTAGAGAAAGCAGTTTTTTCTGAATGGATCAAGAAACTTTCAGCTGTGTCGTTTTCCTACAAAGCCAAGGATGAAACAGAGGAGCGCGTGCACAGTACTAGGTGGCTTTTGCACCAAAGCTGAGTAGGCGGTGGAACAAAAAAATGCCGCATTAAGCAGGATCTCGTAATCAGAGATGTTATTTGCAGAATTTGATGTCCACTTTTTGCCCTTTTTTAAAATGGAATCTTACTACTGGAGAGCCACTGCTAGTTGCTTTTCTGTGCATCAATTGGCCACAAAGCAAACACAGGAATTGAACAACCGAGCGATAAGGAAGAATCCCTTTGGATATTCACCGCACCGAGTGAACGCACCGGCGGATTGCTGCGCGCCGTGTCGCGATCGACAGGAGTGGCTGACCAACATGACAGACAGCATCTTTCATCGGCTAGAAAGAAGAGAAGACGATATTGTCTTCAGCTAAAAGAAAAGTTAAAAGGAAAAAAAAGATGGCCATCTCTTCTCTGCTTTTCTATCCGATTTAACCTTTTGTGGCAGGATTATTCATGAGCCTACCCCGCGGTATCTAGTAGCTAGGGCCCGTCGACACTCAGACTCGCTGTAGAAATTCGGTTCCGGCCGTCTGAATAATGCCAGAGCAGCAAAGAAAGGCACAAGCAAAACGTGCGATTTTGCGCATGGCGAGGATACGACGATTGTTCCTTTCGAGAAAAAAAGACACGACGAAATGTGCATAGCGTCCTCCTTGTCTCGGAACCATCGCCGCCCAACCACCATCTCCAGTTCTCCGCAGCATCGGCGTTGGCATCGCTGGGGTTGTTGGTCCGGAGTGAGCTGAACGGGGACGTACGACGGTGCCTCGAGTCCATGCATCGAATCCGATGCTCTCCGGGTCGTCGTCACCGGCCTCCGCGTCCGTGACCTTCGATGTCGCGGTGGGAGGCCGGGACTCTGTCGTCCCTCTCTTGCGTTATTGAGATCAAGATTGATTCGCATCAGATCCTGTGATCTCCGGTCCAGCCGTCCAGGCTCAAGGTGCAATGGACTGGAAGGTGGTCTCTGTCTCGGCTACATTAATACGTTTTCTGGGGTCTAAAGTTTAGACGGGTCACATCAAAAAGAATCTTGTCATTTAGAAGTATTAAATAAAGTCTAATTACAAAACTAATTGCAGAACCCCAAGACTAATTCGCGAGACGAATCTAATGAGGTATATTAGTCCATGATTAATGATTAGCGGATGATTACTGTAGCATCACTGTGGCAAATTATGGATTAATTAGGCTCATTAAATTTGTCTCGCGAATTAACACCCATCTGTGCAAAAAGTTTTATAATTAGACTTTATTTAATACTTCTAAATGATAAGATTCTCTTTAATATGATGGGTCTAAAATTTAAAGGTTACGAGGTTAGAAAACGGAAACACACCCTTAGGAAGCAACTAGCGTTGCATCCTTATCTCATGACAAGTGCTACTACTGTTTAATCTGCAACGACCGACTGATCGATCGCTCCGACAGTTACAGGGTTTGTCGGCATTCAGCACCGAAGAGATCAGACGATTCACCAATCGAGGTACAGATAGATATGCTGTCCACGAGTCCATGAGTAGGCACCGGTTTCCTGCTACTACCATCAATCATCGTGGACAGATTTGGATCCCTCGCTCGCTTAAAGGCCGGCCTAGTCGGCAATGCGCGTGGAATTTGTCGTCAGAGAGCAATCCCATACTGCGATATCATCGCTGCACTATATTTAAAAACTACGCTCTACAATTTATAATATCTTAATATATCTTGATATAGATTTCTATTAAACTCACCCTCTTTTCTCCATCTATCGTATATATTTATTCTTCATTTACTACGAAGACACCATCTCACTCCCAATGCACAACTTGTAGTGTCTAACATATTGGTTTACGTGTTGACACTAGATCTTGCATGAGATGCAATTTCTTCCTCTCTCCTTTCTCTCTCTCATTTATTATGATACCACATAAACTAAAAGTTCTATATGGCGGTATTATTATTACTATGGAAACCGTCCTACATGCAGGGTTGGGATGCCCTGATGCTGCGTGCTGCCGTTGTGCTCTGCTCCATCCGTCCCGAAATAAGTGTTGTTTTATAAAGTCTCTATATATGATTCATCAACCAAAAAGAAGAGCCAATCAGCGTGGCCACCTCGCGGCAATTCCAGGCCATCCGATCGGCTGGGCGGACGGTCCGGATCTTACGATTCCCGATCACTTCGCAAAAAACCCTCGACCTTTACAAAAATCAACCTGTAGTCCGGCTCCCCTCTCAGGTAATTTTTCAAAAAAGCCCTCAACTTTTATCAAAATCAACCCGCAGTCCAACCTTCTAGATTTAGAAAAATTTGCAAATAAAACCTTGAGTTTTTGTTGAATCAACCCGCCATCCTGGTCCTCTCTCAGCAAAATTTCAAATTCGAAACACTTCTAAAAAAATTCAAATACAAAAACTGCTCAAAATTTCGAAACCTAAAGTTTTGCTACATAACAAAACAGTAAATTCGAAACATTTTCGTAATTCGTTTAACATAACATCTTATTTTGCTAAAAATATAATATTATACTATCATTTTTCTATAGCTTCTCATACGACCTCCATAATAACGCGGCATACTTTAATATAACCACTACTTCCTTATAAAACATCATGTCTATTAATTATCTCATAATTTCGCAAATACATTAAGTATCTGACTAATTGTGCTCCACCCTCCCTAATAAATTATTTTACCCCTTCTTTCACCATAATAAATGCAGCAACAAATGTCATGCTTCCATTTGGATACCCAAAATAATATACTACTTAAATAATAGGGCCACGATAATAGAATGCTCAAAATATATACTATATGCAACAACGAGCAGATCATGACACCTATGCCAAAACAACGAAACGACGGATTTATCTTAACTAGGTTGCTTAATTTTTTTTGCATTTACATGTATAGAACAACTACTACATGCACGAACTAAAATCCGCATCAACTACGATACTACAACTAGGACGCGGGATACGGGCCCCACGCGGCAAAGCCGCGGGCCTTTCTAGTTTCAGACAAATTACTCATACTAAGAAATAATCTTGTTACCCCTGATTCCTTCTAGCAATTATGATTGAAAACTATATTATTTATTTGGTTTTCTGGATCCTCAATGAATGCATATGCATTGGAACTAGAAAAATAATATCTACTAAGTATTTGATTGGCTATGCGTTTTCCTGTACAATACTTTCTTAGTATTTGGTATTAGTATTTGGTATTGCTTTAATTAGATGGATCTCATTACAAGTTAAAACAATACTATTTATGTGACAAAATTTGAATGCTAAAACAACACTTAGAGTCTGTTTGGATACTTGAGGCTTATTATAAACCCGTAAGACTCTCCACGTGAGAGGCTTATAGTTAGTCTAAATAGGTGTTTAGTTGTATGAGCTTATAATAAATCTCTGTAGTGACCTTTGTGCCCCTTATTACCCTTATTAATATTCTTAAAGAGGCTGAATTTATAGGGTAGGGGTTGGAAAGTGTTTTTTTTTTCTGGTGGAGTCCACAGAAAATAAGCCTCGTAAGCACCTCTTAAAGGAGCTTATGGGTTTATGGAGAGGCTTATAACAAACCTCACCTTTAAGTCTAGATGATAGGATGGATTGGGGTTTGTTTAGAATTTATTGGGTGCGATGTATTATAAGCCTCAAGTAACCAAATACTCTCTTATTTTTAGAATGGAGGGAGTAGTATTCTTGCATGCATGACTTTGTACGTGACACGTCAATAGCTACGACGACTGTGATTTGCCTCAGTGATATTTTCTCTATCTCAAATTATTAATCGTTTTGACATTTCTAGATACATAGATTTTGCTATGCATCTAGACATAATATATATTTAGATATATAGCAAAAATTATGCATCTTAAAAAGCTAAACATGACAAAAAAGTTCAGAAATATTTCCACGTTTCAAATTACTATTCAGTTTAATTTTATCTTACTTCAAACATGCATATGTATAACTTTAGCGTCCCTCCGTCCTATAATACAGCTACGTTTAGATTTTTTTTAAAGTTAAACTTTTTAAACTTTGACTACGAGTAGCAAACAAATCCTAAAGATGAACAATATAAAGCTGATATTAGTTGATTCATAATGAAACCAGCTATCATTACATATAATTTCTTCTATTTAAAACTAATTATTTTTTGGAGATATAGTTGGTCAAAGATAAAAATATTGGATGTCTAATTCCAAATATAGCTATATCTTGAGACGGAGGGAATAACAACTATTGAATAAATACACTAGCAAAACATATTTTCTGGTAAATTCAATGAAACTAAATTCACGTTTTTTTCTATAAATTTGATCCAAATTAGAATGTTTTGATCTAAGACAAATCTATAACGAACCATAATTTGTAACACACGGAATAGTTTCTTTTAAATAAAATAAGAGCAGATGTCATTGTTTTGAGAAGCTTCCGGTTAACATGCATTTCAACTCCCTCGATATTGTTAGCAATGCTTACTGCGCAAGTTAACGCCTACTGCCAATTTAATTAATTGATGCCATGTTTACGGTGCACGAAAAGATCAACTTTGTTAGGCTAATAATTAATATAGTCAGCCGACGTCTCGCATCACCAGTGTGGCCATATCCGTACGCAACGATTGAGGTGGACCGGTAGAGTGTGCGCTGACGTGGGCCAATAAGAATATACCGCTCGATGTTTAGCATGCTGCACCAAAGTCCAATGGTGCGTTGGTAAAAGACGCGTTGACGTCACAAGCTTTGGCTTTGGGTGTCATGATCATGGCGGTGGCATTTCTCGAGAGATAACGCCATGACAGCACAGCACGTTAATCAAATCCTTATACAGGACTTTCTTTTTGGCGAGTCAAATTAGGGCGCTTTTTCTATGACAAATCAAATTATTCTTCATCTTCTTCTTCTTCTTTTGAGAGGATGTGAGAAATCAAATCAGGGCCCGCCGATCCGCGACAACAGTCCCACCGACTGTATACCAAATCGACGGTCGGCCCAACCCAACCAGATGATGTACCCCACAGGCCCACAGCATCACGGCCCAAGAAAATGCTATACCCCTCGCTGCAGAAACCACCACTCACCACTCACCACACGAAGCGGCGACGGCGCCACCGCGCCGGCGGAAGGGAAAACGACGTCTCGGCGAGCGGTCAGCCCAAGCGCGAGGGGCCAGCGGCGAGGCTGTTCAGGCATGGGAGCCGCGAAGGTCAGGCCACCGCGCCGCAAGCCCGCAAGCCGCGAGGGTCCAAGTCGAAGCAACCTCGACAGTCTCAAGTCTCGACAGAGACTAGGTTTGCCTCGAATCGATGTGTGCAGTATGCGTCGATTCAATCCGAAGCAGAGAGCGATTCAACAAGTGATGGAATGGATTGATTCAACTTGAGCTTCTTAAGTCAGTTAGTCACTTAGCCCTAAACCCAGCGATTTTTTGTGAATTGTTTCTTTGGCTGGCGTAATTTCAGTACTTTAATACTTGATTCAGAAAATGAAATGACTATAAACCTCGAGCTGTGGTGCGGCTTCTGAAATGCACAGCTAACATAGTGAATCTGCAGCACGGCTGTTGGCACACGTGGTTTTTCTTAGACCCATGATGCTCAATTAGTGAAATGCATTATATGCGCTCAGTTCAAGTTCATACCAATTTCGTTAGGTTCCGCACATAGTAAATGCACCAGATAATTTGCATTTTACATGAACTCTTTTGTGTCCTGCTCTGCATAAGTGTAATTCTGTCTAGCTATAACTTTGCAAAATCGAATATGTTTGCAGTCAACAGTTGTCGCTAGTATAGGTCGTGCCTCCATACGGACAGTGTTAAAAGTTTGCTCCAGCCTCCAGCTCATACACATACTGTGGCTCTGTGCTGCATGCGTCATGTTTGTAATTTCACTTTAAGGTCCCGTAGTATGCATCATTAAGAGGTAGAACCAATCTCAGCATTATTTGGAATACCAACTAAGGACTATTGCAGTTTGCCACCTTACAAGTAGTACCGAGTCACTGATATCTGAGAAAAAAAGATGGGTAATTGGGTGGTGAAAGAAAAAGCTTAATTTCCATGTGTTTGGAGGATCTTATTTATGAATAATTTGTTTTTTTAACAGTTTAAAGTTGCAGCATTTCTTGAAAACAACGTATGCTTTATTCATGTTAATATGGCCAGGCATCGTATGGGGATTGCAACAACCAAACTGCCAGAGTTGTCTGCAGAACATCCTGATGGATATATTTGTTCTTCTGGATATCCCATACCTCATGCACATAGGCTCTTTCTGCAACTCCTGGAACTCCGCATATCCCAGCCTACGTAGCATTGGGCAATAGAAGCAGCCCCGAACACCATGTTGTTGGAGCATACAAGTTAACTTTGTTAGAACCACCCATCTGCAGAAGGTATCTGATTGGGTCCTGTTAACACCAAAACTTGGTGCAATAACCAGCAAGTTTTGGTGGTTTCTGTTGATGAGCAGTCTGGAATGCACCCTGTAATCCGATCACAAGTGAGCAGATAACTCTCCCATTGGAGATTGCCATGGAGCAGGCCGGCGAGGTCCATCTTTTGATGGTGCAGGTGAAAATTATAAGTATCATTGCTCAGTTCACATCAGATGGTCAGTTGCTGAACGGCTGCTTAAACCTTGCTCTTGGCAAGCTGTGGTACTATCTCCATCATAAGACATTTGTATTTTATGATACATCTGCATAGAGCTATAGTGGGGTTTTCATCCACAATCCATTTGGGCAGCTTTCATTTGCTAGGTTAGGGGATGAGAACTGGAGCCGGTTGCCATCTCAAGCACATTTTCAGGACTGCAGCTACAAGGATGGTCTATTATACGGTGAAATTATCGCCATCAATCTCAGCAGCACTATGGTCACGACTCGTGACAAAGGTAATTGTGGATAGGGTACAGTATTGATATGGGAGCGACAAGGTTTACATTGTTCATGCTCCATAGGGTGATCTGCTTCAAGTGTGGGTAAAAGAAGAGCCAGCAGGACATGGGCTCCAATCATCTTTGGACCAAGCTTGGGTGGATGAGAATAGAGAAAATTCTCTCTATAGCCCTAGAAATAATGACAGTTCCCTCTGTGGCCCTGAAAATTTGAAACTCCCCTATTTGGCCCTCCTTTTAACTTTGGTTTCTTATTTGGCCTTTCTGTCAACTCTGTCAGTTATCTCGCGTGAACAGTATCCATCTTTTCTTCACTAAAACGACTTCCAAATCACTCCAAAATTCATAAGATGAACCCATTTTGCAAAAAACCACATATGTAGCATTAAAATTAAAATTCATCAAATTAGGCTACTTTTTAAGACTATCTAATTTTTTAAAGCATAAAACTACTATTAAAAATTGAATAAAAATGCCTAATATTTCTAAGATGAGATGAATTAATTTATAAAATTATTTTGTATCATATGTTACTTAGAATATTTTGAAGTTCTTTAAAAAAAAATTTAAACTTCCTTTCAAAAACAAATTTTTGAGATAACTTCAAAATTATCTAGGCAACATATATTATAAAATTATTTTATAAATTAGTATATCCCATCTTACAAATATTAGTTATTTTTACTCAATTTTTGGACTCTATTTTTATGCCTTGAAAACCAGATACTCTTAAAAAGTAGCCTAATTTGGTGAATTTTAATTTTAAGATCCTAAATGTTACACATGTGGATTTTTTGCAAAATGGGTTCATTTCCGTTAGTTGTATCTCTGCAAAAAGTTTTATAAATTTTGAAGGTGATTTGGAGGTTGTTTTAGTGAATAAAAGAGGGATAAAAAACCACAAGTCACTGTTATCATGAGATAACTGATAGAGTTGATGGAAGGGCCAAATAAGGAACCCAAGTTAAAAAAAAGGGCCAAATAGGGGAGTTTCAAATTTCCAGGACCATAGAGGGAACTGTCATTATTTCTAGGAAATTCTCTCATGAGAATATGTAAAGTTTGCACCATGACCCAAAAGGCTAGTGAAGATAAATAGCCTGGATGACCATATGTTGTTTCTAGGGAGTAACTAAGCACTTTGTTCCTGTGCTGGGACTAATGCCACATTAACATTGGAGTCCTACGGGAACAAGAGAGCGACCTTGGTCTGTTGCTGATCTTTCCGAATCCCAGAAAAATGGTTTCGGTGCTGAACAGCTAGGTATACTTGGTATTCAAGTATTTGTGAGCAAGATAATTATTTTGTAATGCAATTGTGGCAGGTCCGGAACCATGTATCATGTGATTGATCATTTGCATGCAGAACTGGAAGCATGCCTACGTGACGTGAAAATGGCAGTAGCCCATGCTATGTGAAACATTCAGCTGGAGACAGATTGGACCCCGGTATTCCTTGATTCCAAAAATTGAAGCAGAACAATCTGACTATGATCTGGCGGACTATTGTGTGTGGGAACTACGGGAGCTTTCGTTCATGGACTTGTTTAGTTTTTTCGGATGGATAAGTCCTTGCTGCTGGTCTTTGTGGTCCTTAGTAGCAGTTAGCATCTTGTAGTCCTTAGCATCTTGAACTGTAGGCATCTTGGACTGAAGGACAGCAGTTAGTGTCCTCTCTAGGACAGCAGTTAGTGTCCTCTCTAGGACAGCAGTTAGACTAGCATTATTGGCTTTGTTGCTGCCCAGCAGCCTGCTGTATATATATGTGGCCACCCCTCCCGTTGGAAGGTATGGCATTGTGAGTGTGAATGAAGAAAAATCCAGAAAACTTCCCCAACTTGAGTGTCATCCTCTCAGCTCAATGAGAGTGAAAATTGAGCTCCTAACATCTGGTATCAGGGCCGTACTTTCCTGTAGGTTGGATATCTCTTGCTCCTCCCCTTCCGAAGCCGCTGTAGCAGCGCAGCCACCACCAGCAGCTAGTGCAGCAGCAGCAGCAGCTGCACCAGCCGCTGCAACAGCAGCAGTAGCAGCAGCTGCAACAGCAGCAGCAGCTCTGGCTGTCTCTTCTCCCCCGTTCCCTTCCCCCTCTCCACGCAGCAGCCCCTTGGAGGCGCACCATGTCCGACGCACCGTCTCAGCGCTCGGTCGCCTCGAGCGCACGGCGCCAGCAAGACGCCGAGCTCGCCGTGGCAGAGGAGCGCAGCCGAGCGACGGCTCAAGCCGCTGCAGCAGCGGCGAGGGCGGCCAGGCTGGCTGCAGCGCAGCTGGCAGCTGCCCGGGCGGAGGTGGAAGCAGCGGAGGCGGAAGATGCAGCGCGTGCGGCGGAGGTCGAGGTTGAGACCTTGCGCGGCAGCCTCAGCGGCTCCATCGTCGGCGACACCACCGCCGACGGGGACCTTGAGGGGTTGGCAAGGGAGAGGGCGCAGCAGCGGACCGCGCGGTGGGCAGCAGCCCACCCCCACGGCGGCGGCCCGGAGGCCGGCGCGCCCGGCGGCGGTCCAGGGGGCCGCGCGCCTGGCGGCGGAGGCGGCGCCCCTGGTGGCGGCGCTCCTGGCTGGGGTGCGCGCGGCGGCGCCCCCGGCTACCACGGCCTCCAGGCGGTGGTCAGGGATGTCGGTCCCGGCGGTGGGTGGCCCACCCTCACCAAGACCAACTACGTCGAGTGGGCCGCGGTTATGGAGGTGAAGCTCCAGGTGCGGCATATGTGGGAGGCAGTCCGGTACGGCGATATCGACTACGATGCGGATCGACGGGCGCTGGATGCTCTCATCACCGCAGCCCCGCCCGAGATGCAGTTCACGCTTTCCAAGAAGCGAACTGCCAAGGAGGCCTGGGACTCCATCGCTGCGGCACGTATCGGCAGCGACCGCGCCCGCAAGACCACTCTCCAGGCACTTCGCAAGGAGTGGGAGAACCTGGCCTTCAAGCCAGGTGAGGATGTTGATGACTTCGCCCTTCGTCTCAACACTCTGCTGCAGAAGGTGGTGCAGTTCGGCGACGACACCTACGACGAGGAGAGAGCCGTCGAGAAGCTCTTCCGCTGCGTCCCCGAGAGGTACAGGCAGACCGCTCGCTCAATCGAGTCTCTGCTGGACCTCTCCACCATGACGATCGAGGAGGCGATAGGTCGCCTCAAGGTCGTCGACAGCGACGAGCCACAGCCTCCCTCGAGCGACATCTCCATCGGTGGGAAGCTCCACCTCACTCAGGAGCAGTGGGAGGCTCGGCGCGGTGACAGGAGAAGGGGGGACCCCTCTTCCTCGACTGGTGGCCGCAAGCGCGGCAAGCCGCGAAAGGGGCGCGGAGGTGCCCAAGCCGGGGCACGAGGGCGCACCGAGGGTGGCGCCCGCGGAGATGCACAAGGCGGCGCCGCTGACAGGCCCAAGGCGGCACGAGATGACGCCTGCCACAACTGTGGCAGGCCCGGCCACTGGGCCAGGGACTGCCCGCAGCGGAGGCGTGGGGTCCAAGCCCACGTCACGGAGGCCCAGCCGGATGACGAGCCGGCACTGTTCCTACTCCACGGGGACATGGGGCCGCATCCGGCAGCACCGCCTGCCACCGCTCTACTCCACCTCGACGAGCCGCGTGCCCGAGTCCTCCTCGGCGACAGCTCTGACAACGACAGGGTCGATGGCTGGTACCTCGACTCCGGCGCCACGCACCACATGACCGGGCGGCGGGAGTTCTTCTCCGACCTGGACGTCGACGTAGGTGGCTCCGTCAGGTTCGGGGACTCCTCCGCCGTGGAGATCAAGGGCGTGGGCTCCGTGATCCTCACCGCCAAGTCCGGAGAGCACCGGATGCTCACCGGAGTCTACTACATCCCGGCGCTGCGAAACTCCATCATCAGCCTTGGGCAGCTCGATGAGAGCGGCTCCCGCGTGGTGATCGACAGCGGGGTCCTTCGCATCTAGGACCACCGTCGCCAGCTTCTCGCCAGGGTGGTTCGAGGGAAGAATCGCCTCTACATCCTCCATGTCAGGGTGGCCCAGCCTCTTTGTCTTGCAGCTCACAGGGACGACGAGGCATGGCAGTGGCACGAGCGCTTTGGGCACCTCCACTTTGAGGCTCTGAAGCGGCTCGGCGCCAAGGAGATGGTGCGAGGCCTCCCGTGCCTCGACCAGTGGAGCACCTCTGCGACGTCTGCGTGCTGACGAAGCAGAGGCGGCACTCCTTCCCCCAGCAGGCGAGCTTCCGAGCCAAGGAGCGGCTCGAGCTTGTACACGGGGACTTGTGTGGTCCGGTGACACCGGTCACATCAGGAGGACGGCGCTACTTCCTGCTGCTCGTCGACGACCTCTCCCGCTTCATGTGGGTGATGATCCTCGGCAGCAAGGGAGAGGCTGCGGACGCCATCAGGCGTGCTCAGGTTGCTGCGGAGACGGAGAGCGGCCGCAAGTTGCGCGTGCTGCGCACCGACAACGGCGGTGAGTTCACGGCGGCAGAGTTCACGGCGTACTGCGCGGATGAGGGCATCCAGCGCCACTACTCTGCGCCGTACAGCCCGCAGCAGAATGGCGTCGTCGAGCGGCGCAACCAGACGGTGGTGGGGATGGCCCGGGCCCTCCTCAAGCAGAGGGGCATGCCGGCCGTCTTCTGGGGAGAGGCGGTGGTGACGGCCGTCTACATCCTCAACCGTTCGCCCACCAAGGCACTCGACGGCATGACGCCGTATGAGGCTTGGCATGGGCGTAAGCCGGCGGTCTCCCACCTGCGGGTCTTCGGCTGCCTCGCGTTCGCCAAGGAGCTTGGCCCCATCGGCAAGCTCGACGACAGGAGCACTCCGGGAGTGTTCATCGGCTACGCGGAGGGTTCGAAAGCCTACCGCATTCTCGACCCGGAGACACAGCGTGTGCGCACGGCGCGCGACGTTGTGTTCGACGAAGGGCGAGGATGGGCATGGGACAAGGCGGTGGACGACGGCTCGGCTCCGACGTACGACGACTTCACCGTCGAGTACGTCCGCTTCGAGGGAGCCAGGGGAGTAGACAGCTCTTCTTCGCCGAGCGTGCCTACCCCAGTCCCCGAGCCTCCACCGACGCTGGCGCCCGCCACACCGGCGGCACCACGCCCTTCAGCTACGACTCCGGCTGCGCCGAGTTCCTCGGCTGCACCACCACAGCCGGCGACGCCGCGATCTCCAGTACTGATAGCCACTCCTCCGGGCCCGTCTACTTCGACACCTGCTCGTGCTGAGCACAGTCCGGTGGAGTTCGCTACTCCGCTCTCTCACGACGAGGAGCGCGTCGACGCGTACCATGACGGCGAGCCGTTGCGGTATCGTACGATGGAGGACCTTCTCGGTGATCAGCCGGTGCCGGGACTGGTGCCTCACGACCTGGAGGCACAGTTGCATCTCGCATGCGACGACGGCGAGCCTCGGTCTTTCGCAGAGGCCGAGGGACACGCGGCATGGCGTGCCGCGATGCAGTCGGAGATGGATGCGATTAAGAAGAATCGCACTTGGGAGCTTGCTGATCTCCCTCGCGGTCACCGCGCGATCACCCTTAAGTGGGTGTTCAAGCTGAAGAGGGATGAGGCCGGCACCGTCGTCAAGCACAAGGCCCGCCTGGTGGCACGAGGTTTCGTGCAGCAGGAGGGCGTCGACTTCGACGATGCCTTCGCTCCCGTAGCACGGATGGAGTCCGTGCGACTCCTCCTTGCGCTAGCTGCCCAGGAGGGCTGGCGTGTCCATCACATGGACGTCAAGTCGGCGTTTCTCAACGGCGATTTGAAGGAGGAGGTCTACGTGCACCAGCCGCCGGGGTTAGCGATCCCCGGCAAGGAGGGTAAGGCGCTATGTCTGCGCAAGGCCCTCTATGGCTTGCGGCAGGCCCCAAGGGCGTGGAACGCCAAGCTGGATTCCACGCTCAAGGGGATGGGCTTCGAGCAAAGCCTGCACGAGGCGGCCATCTACCGGCGGGGCAAAGGAGGCAATGCCCTGCTGGTGGGTGTCTACGTCGACGACTTGGTGATCACCGGCACCAAGAATGCGGAGGTGGCGGCGTTCAAGGAGGAGATGAAGGCCACCTTCCAGATGAGCGACCTGGGGCCTCTCTCCTTCTACCTAGGGATCGAGGTGCACCAGGACGACTCCGGGATCACACTTCGACAGACCGCCTACGCCAAGCGCGTCGTCGAGCTCGTTGGGCTCCTCGACTGCAACCCAGCTCTTACTCCGATGGAGGAAAGGCTGAAGCTGAGCCGTGACAGCACGGCGGAGGAGGTAGACGCTACTCAGTACCGGCGTCTTGTGGGGAGCCTCCGCTACCTCGCCCACACACGGCCGGACTTGGCGTTCTCCGTCAGCTACGTCAGTTGGTTCATGCAGCGACCGACGACGGAGCACCAGCAGGCCGTGAAGAGGATCATTCGCTATGTTGCGGGGACTCTCGACCATGGTCTCCACTACCCGAGGTGCCCTGGAGCGGCACACTTCGTCGGGTACAGCGACAGCGACCACGCCGGCGACATCGACACCAGCAAGAGCACGAGCGGGATCCTCTTCTTCCTCGGCAAGTGCCTCGTGAGCTGGCAGTCGGTCAAGCAGCAGGTGGTGGCCTTGTCCAGCTGCGAGGCCGAGTACATAGCGGCCTCCACCGCGTCGACTCAGGCGCTCTGGCTCGCTCGACTGCTTGGTGATCTACTCGGCGGAGACACTGGAGCAGTGGAGCTCAGGGTGGACAGCAAGTCCGCTCTGGCCTTGGCGAAGAACCCCGTTTTCCACGAACGGAGCAAGCACATCCGGGTGAGGTATCACTTCATCCGAGGTTGCTTGGAGGAAGGAAGCATCAAGGTGAGCTACATCAACACCAAGGATCAGCTTGCGGATCTGCTCACCAAGCCCCTTGGGAGGATCAAGTTTCTTGAGCTTTGCTCCAGGACTGGGATGGTCCAATCTCCCCCCAAGACGACGCACAGACTTAGGGGGAGAATGATGGATAAGTCCTTGCTGCTGGTCTTTGTGGTCCTTAGCAGCAGTTAGCATCTTGAACTGCAGGCATCTTGGACTGAAGGACAGCAGTTAGTGTCCTCTCTAGGACAGCAGTTAGACTAGTGTTAGACTAGCATTATTGGCTTTGTTGCTGCCCAGCAGCCTGCTGTATATATATATGTGGCCACCCCTTCCGTTGGAAGGCATGGCATTGTGAGTGTGAATGAAGAAAAACCCAGAAAACTTCCCCAACTTGAGTGTCATCCTCTCAGCTCAATGAGAGTGAAAATTGAGCTCCTAACATTTTCTGTCATTTATAACTATTGTGAATGTAATAGGTTAGCCCATTTGATCTGCATGGTTGATCTGGTGTTTGTGGGGATTATGCTTTCAAAGAAAGCACTCCCAACATTGTTGCCGATCAGGCACCCAGTGATCGAACTTAGTTTCATTTTCTCAAAGTAATTAAGTTACTTTTGCACTGAAATTTATATGGTCAGTAGTGAGTAGTGATGGGAGTTTGGTGAAAAAGAATGAACAGTGATGGGCTGAAAGTAAAATCCAGTTACCTACAGAAAAAGGATGGGCCTTTTTCTCGCTCACTCCAAATTTATTTACGGACTTAACTGACACACACCTGTGTTCCGATGCGTTGAAATGAGGCGCGCGCGCACTGGATTTCATGAAGCCGTGAGACATGAGCGCTTCTACTCCAGATCCGATGCATTCATAACCATTTTTCCAGACCAGCAAAGCTCGCCGAATGGAAAAAAGCTGAGTAGGCGCATACGCGAGGGAAGCGTCCGTGGACCATGGGCATGGAGGAATGATGCGCTCCCAGTAGAATTTCAGGCGCCACAGGCAGGGACCATGGGCATGGAGGAATCGTGGCTCGCTCCCAGGAGGCCACAAACGAGACGGCTCCAGTCTCCACAAGCCTCTTCCTTCGCCCAAGTGGTCGGTGGACACGTCGAGCCCCGGAAAACAGATTAAGGGCCTGTTTGGAGTGGCGCCTACCCCGCCACAGCGTGCCTAACTTGTGGCGCTCAAAACAGCCGCCACACCTGTGGCGGAAAAAGTATGGCGCGCCGTGGCGGGTTAGGCGGCACTCCAAACAGCCCCTAAATCAGAACCGGTCAGTCTTGCAGGATGCCGGCCGAAGCGTTGGCCCAGTAAACACCTGGTGAGCCACGCGTTCAAACCAAACAGGTCTCTCCGCACGCCTTCATAAACCACGACGGGCCTCTCCCTGTTCGTCTTCGGCCTCTTCAGAAGAGGCTCGCCCCTGAACTAGGGCATGCCGCAAGTCTCAGAGCACCGGCGATTGCGCGAATGGGAGCAGGAGAGTCTACTTCAGATTCGGATCCAAGCTAGGAACCACATCTACAGGGTAGTATTACTAGTGACGGATGTTTGGTTGGGTCTGCATCCATGGACAACACAGGTTTGTAAACACATCGCGACTGACGGTTTTACCATTGCTTGGCTTGCTGCATCTCCGCCGCACCAGAGATCTAGATTATTCTCGGCTTGCTTTCGTTCCTTGTCCATAGCTATCCCGACCTGACTTCTGCAACCTTGTTTCGGCGGGGATCCCTGCCAGGCAACCCTATGTACAGCTCCGTCTCCACGTCCATGGCGTCGACGTTCTGCTCCGGGCGATCGTCTTCCACGGTGATGACCGGCCGCGCAGGAGTCATCGGCAGTGGCGGCTGGTTCTTGCACTGCAGAAATGATCGCCAGCAGCACATCATATGCATCGTCATGGTACAAAAACAGTAGCATTTTTTTAAAGAAATCCATAATGGTATGCACATAAGATATCACAGGAGTTCGGGGTAAGCAGTATAATCAGAGTCTGGAGTTGGGTCGCTCCGTTCAAACCGGCAGCATCTTCGTGTCAGAAAAAAGCTTCACCACCACTACCTTTTCACGTAAATCTTCATTGTTCTTGAGCAATGTCATCTCCTGATTGATGTTGACGCAAGAAATAAACAAACCACAAAGTTAGGAGCTAACTGCTCTGATGTTTTTATGTTACTGTAGGGCACCAAGTTGGTGAGAACTGAGTTACCTTCTCCTTCAGCTTATTGACTTGCTCTTCCAGCAGCTGAGTCTGCCATGTCAGATCACAACATACAAAGCTGAGTCTACCATTTAGTACAACATTGTAGACTGTAAAACGACTAGGGGAAAATAAATAACCTTTCTTCCTCTGATGCAATGGAGGCTCTTTTCAAGTTTGACCTCCAAACTGTACAGTTCTTCAATTGAGCATTGTTCCAACTTCTCACCCAAAAGTTTTCTGCATCTCAACGAAAATTAGTCTTGCCAGAATACATGGGCAGCAATTTTGTGATAGTCAAATAGTGACCTTTTGTAAGCTTCAAGTGCTTCAAGTTTCTTTGCCAGGTCCTCAGCATTAGCTTTTACTTGCTGCAATAAAAGTCAGATCAAACAACCTTAGAAATGACTCCCTTAAATTTAGCACACGGTATTTCGTCTATACATAAATTGTTATGCCAACAGAACCAACCAAAACCTGTGCACACCGTTCTAGGTTACAATTCAAATGAAACATTTTACAACATACATTCAGCAGAGTTTCAATCTTAAAGTGAATTAAGGAAAAATCCAAACTGTTGCTTTTTGTGCATGGTAAGTCATATCAGCATCACATGTTTTTAAAATTTCAGCTCATTGAACCCTGCCAAGCTTTGATCCAGTATAGTTTTATGCTTCAGGTTTCAGCAGAAGCATCATCCTCTGGGAAATGAACATCTGAGAAAAGCATATTAAACAATTGAAAGGAGATATATTAATGCTGTTAAGCTCACAGATCCACGGGATAGACAAAAGCTCCTGATAAAACATCAACATTCAGGTATTCAATTAGACACCCTAGTAAGCCACTAAAACCTACAGTAACGAGAAATATATAACCGAGTCTACTGTTTTTTGAGTGTTGTCACCTCAATGTCTTGCTGTACTGTCTTGCTGCTGACATTATCCTTTGTGTATGTTCTATAGCGTTCAATTGTTTTCTGCACACTGAGATGGAGACAAAGTTAGTAAAATTGTGTCAGAACTTATGATGGTGATGATTCATTGTGAAACCCACAAAATACTAGATATATACTTGAACATTCAAATACTTGGGATGATCCCAATCTATCATGGATGACAAGTGCAACAAAGATTCCACAGATGCAAACATAAATTCAAAAATTCATATGTTTTGCATCCCTTTTCCAAGCTTTGATCAGATAGGTAGTATTCTAAATAATAAGGATTACACATCAAAATTCTTGTTGAATGTTCTCTGTAGCATATGCCAGAGCCTCCTTAATTGCATCCTGAACATTCTTAGCGAGCATGGAGCATAATGTAATTTATCAGGAACAAAATACAGTCTTATATGTGGATACGGAAGCAATTTAGTAATATTAGTGAATAACCTTCTCATTCATCAGCATTTCATTTGAGTGAAAAATAAAAGTTAGGTTACTTGATAGCTGCATTATTTTATCAGCCATGTCCTATCCAATTGTAGGTAATATACAATCCAATTGCTCAAGAAGCTACAGACCAAGTTGGTAGTAGTTATACGGGAGGATAGTCCTGATCTTGTACATTTTAGGGTTTGTCAGTTCATAACTCTAGTAAGGGACACGGTGGAACTTAACAACCAAGCCCAATTGCCTATCGTACTCGTTTGACATTGTGCTGAATGTCAGAGAGGAAAATATTTAGTCAACGAAATAATACTGCAACATAATTCGCAAAGGCAGTTTTGTGTGATGTACTGCTAGAAAAGAGCAGAAAAATGTAGGTCTTGTTGTTTGCAAAAATTCAATGAAATGATACATATTTTGTTCCAACAGATTAATTTTTGAAAGTTAGCTACAAGCAGAATGGTAGAGTCTTTATAAACGGTAGCAGAGACACATTATCTGTCCGGAAGCTGCATCCAGACGAGCTAACCAAGACTGGGATATATAGAACTAATCAAATAGTACTTTCTTCGAATTCACACCTAGAGCGTCTATCTAAAGCAGAAAATAATATCTATCAAAATTTTGAACTTTTCAGCAAAGTCAGTTTAGAAACATTCTTTTATAAGAGGCACAAACACCAAAGCAAATAGACGAGCAAGTGGATATAAGAAAACCTAATTTTAAATCACAAATTATCGTGCACCAAGAGATATGAAGACCACTCGTACTTGGTGAAACCATGGTAGGAGGCGGTCCTTGATGAGTCATGTGATCATGTTTGAGCTCATATGCATGTTTTTATAAATAATTCAAAATCTCTTCCATATATAATAGTACAAAAGAACTAGATCGGTAATTCAGTCACTGAGTGTACATGTTGATAGCTTCAATCTTTGGGCCGACTAATGGTTCGTATAAGTATTGACAACATTAGGGCTCACTAAATTTGTCTCCAAATTGCATTAACAATACCATAGCTCATTAGGTTGCATATGCAACTCTGTTGAGCTACTTGCCCTATGTCTTGAGTTTGATCCCACATGCTCGTGCGATATATAATGTTCCTTATCTATAGTCCAATAGGCCCCGACAACCACTTCGCATCAGTTCACCAACAAGGACCACATAGCTCCAATGCACAACCTTAGAGTGGACCAAAATGATTGCCTAGATCATTTGGACCTAACGATGGCAACGAAAACACTTGACTTGAACACCACAATGGTTGTCTCATGGTCATGAAGTAGGTCAAGGATGATGGCATCAATGCCATGGCAGTTGTTGCTCAAGCTAAGGAGCATTCAAGTCAAGTGTTATTGTTAGAGTATATTTGGTAGTTATCGATATACGTATCATAGACTGCCATATGTATCCAGGGGAGCCTTGCCCCCCAAGTCTCTGTACTCTGTTTAACGAGGCCTCAATGCAATATAATCCATCCATCCATTATACGCAATCTATTCTTCCTACATGGCATCAGAAGGGGTTACGATCCTGTAACCTAGCTGCTGGGGCAGGCCTGGTATGTATTCATGGGTATTCAGTTGAACTGAATACCCAAAATTTTTGGCAAAAAAAATTATATACATAGTATATAACATGTAGATGTATAAAAAATAGAAAATAAGTGCATCTCTAAAAGAATTCTTAAATCCTAGTCTCTAACTCTCTATATCCTTATATACAGGGTCATCCTAAATATTACTTCTCCATGTATTCGCGTGTTCCCACGATAGTTCCCTTATACCGGATATCCTTTTGTTTGAATCTTGACATATTAGGAAACATGACCCACGAATTTAAAGGATGAAGGTGTAAGATCCGGTTCTAAAATGGCAAGTATTTGGGATAGGGTGTGGATATTTGTTCTCAGATCTGAGAAGGGAGAGAGATGATTTAGGATGTTGCTATCTTGAGGGGTTGGTTTTAGAAAATGGTTGGAGGGAGGTTTTCCACAAAAAATCCTAAACGCGTAATTAGAATAGTATTTAGGGTGTCTCTTGGAGATTATCTAACATCACAAAACAGGCTTCCCAATCTCATTTGCCTCTTGGACTCAAATGGCCCACTTCCCCTCCTCTAGGCCCAGCCGCGACGGCCCAGTCACGACCCCAACCAGCACCGACCCTAGATTCCCAGCCCCATATATCCCGATTCCACTTCCCCCTTCCCGCGTGGCCGCATCCTTTCCGCTTCCAGCCGGCGGCGGCGAATCCGAGCGGTGCGGCGGGTGACGGCTGCCTGCGACGAGATGCGAGCGGCTTGCAGCACCGGGGACTACGCAGCGCACAGCGGCAGTAAAAAAAAAATTCGTCCTTTGAAAATGTTGAATACCCAGACCTCAAGCCCCTGCCTAGCTGTCGCTCACTTCCGCACCGCGTGCCCTGATTTGCTGCTAATCGCTTGATTCGGCTGCCATAGTCGCATTAGTGTTGTCGTAGTGCAAACTGTGGTCTCCGTTGTGCTTTGTGTATGTCGGCGCCCCGTCGATGAACGGCCGTGCTACCTCGGCTTGCTAGGCCATCAGCACCGAGCTCCTTGTCCGCACTGGGCAGCACCGCACCTTGTGGCTCCTCGTCGTAGGCCGCTGCAGGCCTCCGTGCCCGAGCGGAGCCACGGGCTAGGTGGGCTCATGATTGCCTGGTGCTCCTGCGCAGAGGCGATTACTCTCTTCCTGGCGAGATCCAAGTTCCAGGCACGACTGACCTCCAAGATTCCTCCTCTTTTTTTTTCCTTTGTCGTTGTTCACAGTAAAGGAAAAGATTAGGGAGGCGCAACTATGGGCACACGGAGATCAACACGGAGGTGCTCAATTGTTGCTGTTTTATCTTTTCTTCGCCCGATTAGAGATCGGGATTGCATCGCCTACCGCCCGTTGATCTCACGCCTCTACTTTGACGTCGGCTCCCCAAGTCTCTGTACTCTATATATACCAGCCCAGGCCTCAATGCAATAGAATCCATCCATTATACGCAATCTATTCTTCCTACGGTTATATCACCTTCAAGCAGCAACCGTCTCGACAGGTTGCTCGCCATCCAGTGTGCTTTATTGGTGGATGATTCCAAGATATTGCAATGCAAACCAAAACTTGTGTTGTAGGCATTTTCAAACCACTAAAGATCGACATCAAGCTCATGGTGCTAGCAAAATTTGAGTAGGTCATGACTATAGCATCCACTTGGAACATCATGCTTTGGTGGCCCAGGGAGACCAACTCACAGTGTTAATATTAGCCTAATATATTGTTGTACCTTGCTTAGCTCATTGTTTTTGGAGGCCAAACGACAACATACACTTCATACTAGAGATGACATCAATGGCATCCGAACTCAAGGGAAATAATGTGCTAAACTCTAAGAAAATTCTTTGGCAATCTTATCAAGGACAACCAATGAGGCCATGCGACAAATACATTTATATTTGAAAACATTTAAAACTTACAAGTGTTAGACTAAGAATTTGAGATGCAAGTGGGCATTTAAATCCCCCTAGTTTGTAAGCAGGTTATTGTAATTTTCCATATTCTTTGTTTCTAGGTTCTTTTATGCAAATGTTAGGGACAATTGTCTTTCTGATCTCCTAGCTACTATTTTCCTTAATATATATCAAATATCAGATGCATTAGGGTGTCTTTTCTAAAAAGAAGAGGCTCTACAAAAATTCGCAAGTGATTGCAATCTCTATCGACATACTCATTTTTAAGTTATCTTGAAATCCTTTAAAAGAAAATGCAATCCAAATGACATAATTATTATGTGTGTATCATACATTTTTAATGACAATGATTAATTGATGTTGGAGTCAATTACATTGGTAGTTGGATTGGTGTTCTTAGCTAGCATATAGCTATTCCTAGATAATCCTTTCTTTATTGTTGGATAGATTTAGGCATTTAAGATTCCAAACCAAGACACTCAAACAACTCATAGTTAACCTTTGCATTCATGAAGTTTAGTTGCACTATTGTCACATCCTACTCAGGAATGTATATGCAATTCTAAATACCAACGCACAAAGGATATAATTTTACAATTGAAATAAGAAGTGGAAGTATTCATATTTATTACTAGGATTGGTAGAATTGGAAAAGATAGTAGATAGATTACAACTATGATCAAACAGATGAAATTGGATAGTATCAAACAATCCACTGTATCTCAGGTCATACATCTACAATACTTTAGGGCTCTAATCAATTATCTGGCAACTACTTGTGTAATAGACTAGTAGTAGTCCTGTGCCTCATCATTATGCTTGTGATTTATCAAATTAGTGAAACAAAACGATCTAATTTCTCATATGGGGAAAGCAAGTGAACAATACAATGATATTATCACACGCTTAACAAAGTAAATAGATAGCTGTGTTCTAATATATATTTATCTATTTTTTAGTATTAGTTTGGTAATTAGGATGATTTAATTGACATATTTTTGGCATACAACAAGCCCTGATTCAAAAATGTGGAAATAGATGACATATTTCGGAGGGTGGGGGTGTTAACATTTGCGTAAGTCCAATTTACAAGAACGTTGAATTGCAATATTGTCGGCACCACTTATTATGTAGAGGTCATCCTTATAAGCTAAGTATGGGTTGGAGTACTTGCTATTTGAGAGTAATTATAAAAATAGGAAAAAAAAGACTGTGGAATTCGCATCACGTGCGAATTTCTTGCTACACATCGATAAGTAAAGCAAGTTACACTACAACAACTAAGATTTTGTGATCTTTTGAAGCAAGGTATTTGTAAATTAATTCTTATTTTTTAAATCTAAGATCCAACCATAGTTCAAATACTATCTCCATTTAGAAAGTCATCTCCTATGTAAAGTAAAAAAATTGTGCCTATGTTAAGATCGTTCTTTCTTTGACATTAACATTGTGTTGATGATGTGGATCAAATTTTGGTCATTTAACCCCAATTAGAAAATGATTTGGTTCCTTGGTCACCACAAGCAGAGATGGCAACGGGTACAGCCCCACTGAGTTCTGTCATCCCAAACCCAAACCCATGTAAAATATCTAAACCCATTAGAAAATCAATACCCGTGACAGGTTTAGAATTTTTCCCAAACCTATGCCCGTCGGGTTAACGGGGACCCACAGGTTACACCTTACAGTATAAATTTTTATCATATTCAACAAGTTTAATATAATAAACATCAAATTTATAGTGTACAAAAATATTGTGATGAGTAACAAGTTCATAGTTCACTAAAAAGTACTAGAGGGAATAAAATATAAATAACAAGTTCTATATTCAAAGTGACCAAAACAGCATACAAAGTCACCAATAGACCTTATACACACACAAGCACTACAACAGTATACCAACAACACCCCACCCGCCACCACAACATCCAGGGTTGAACAAAAAATAAGAAGTAAATGAGAAGGAATATTAAGTTTATTATAAATTCACAAAATAAAATGACAATTGCACTAGGTTGAGCCAGGTTTAAAGAGTCGATGGATTTATGGGTTCGGGTTTTACAAGAACAAATCTGTGCTATAAATCCAATGAGTAGGACTTTGAGCCTATTAATAAACCCATGGGTAAGAAAATTGACTCATACCCGCACCCTAATAGAGTAAAAACCTGCCGGGTATCGGGTATTCGGGTATTCATTGCCATCCCATAAGGTGAGAAATGTCAATGAATGTTTGATTATTTTCTAGTTAAAATGTAACTTGGCTAAGACCGGTTACAGAAACATAACAACCACATTATCGATTTGGCTACGGTAGCAAGATATATTCTTTCTCTCTAATTGTACAACGCCACAATTATTTTAGTGTGGTGTTTCTAGATATGGTTCATTTCCCAAAATCTTTCTCCAGCATAATTATTGTCCTGTCCTTAGTTACCTCTCCATTGGCCCCCAAATTCTAAAGTCCTTAACATGGCCCAATCCTTCCCGGCTTCAAAGTTGAGTTTTTTTTCACATGATCTGAAGTTCTGGCCTGTTAGGAGAAAAAATGAGCTACACAGGTAGATTATGTTGCTTCTAGATCTTAGCACTTAACCAGCATCTATTAAGTCATCATAAGGCAGAAAGTAAATGGGAGAGGCCCAAATCTAATAAAACGTGGATAAAACTACAGCCATTGATAAACAAGAGAGCAGAACTGACCAACTTGATAAGGGCCAGAATGTGGTGTGAATGCCAAATTCCTGTTTCTGGTTAACCATGTGGCAAAAATAAAACACTACATGTACAGTGACAGGCATAGTACACAATATCGCATGCGTTGGTTTTGTGTCTCAGCAGTAAAAGAACTCACATAGTGCCAGCCGTACTAAAAAAAACACCGAGGGCACTGGAAACAACATCCATATCGCCCAATGATTTAATTAAAATGGGGTTAACTGGTCCAAAGAAGCAAAAAATCGTCCATGCAGGTGGAGAGACTCTACAAATAGTATATCTGTAAATCTTTCTTCAGGCAGCAGCGCATTTAGTGCGTTCTTAGCCACTTGCGCCCTGGCTCTATTGCCGTGTGGCACACATTTGCCATCTTTTTAGGCCGATTTTCCCTATTGGCTATCCTACACGCCTATTAGTTTTGTCAGAGAAATGAACTGCCTACATGTACTAACTGTCCTTTGGGCCTGAAACCACGGTAAAGTTGATGCAAAACGTTGCGAGGAGCAGCAAGGAATTAAAACGCACTCCAGGGCAAAACCAAGACAAGATTCTCCCTGACGCAAAAACGTAAGCCGGCAAATGGATGAGCACGAAGAGGAAGGGGAGAGGGGGGAGAGACAGGAGTGGGCGGCATCTGCACAGTAACAGATGTTCATCCCCCACGGGCCACAAGACGAGAGGTCACACGGCTACTACAGGAGTTGGCGCAGGGAGCGCGCAAATATCCATCAGATTTTGCAGGCTTTCCCTCTCTAAGAAAACAATAAACTAATCCGAGCCCCACATCCCCCGTTCACCGCAGCAGCAGCAAGGAACACAAGGATTACTGCCAAAAACGATAGCTAAACAAAGACCACGGGAACACGGAAGCGAAGGCGAGTGAGGTAACCGGGTAAGTACCTGCCGCTGGCGAATTCGTAGAGCTTGCCGCGCGGGGAGAAGACGACGAGGGCGACCTCGGCGTCGCAGAGGACGGAGAGCTCGAAGGCCTTCTTGAGCAGGCCGTTGCGGCGCTTGGAGAAGGTGACCTGGCGGCTGGTCGGGTTCTCTATCCGCTTCATCTGCGTCTTCCCCCGCACCATCCTGGACCGCCGGCGAGAGAACCGGCTTCGCTCCAATCGAATTGCAGCCGGAACCCCAGCTCGTCGTCCCTCTCCCGGATCGGCTGCCGGCGGCTAGCTCCTGCGGCTGGGAGGAGGAGGGCTTTGTTATCCGAATTGGGGCGGCGGTGGAAGCAAAAGTAGAAAACGGAGGGGGATCTGGGGAAGGGAAAGGGGGACTCACCAAAAATGGCAAGGGAGGCGTTGGTGAGAGAGAGAGAGAGAGAGAGAGAGAGAGGAAGGAAGTGGGGAGGGGCCGCGTAGGGTTTGGCCGTAGCCGCTGCTCACCTTCCCTCTCTCTCTCTCTCCACCCCTCCTCGGCTTTCCTTTTCCGTCCCTGCCGGTGTTGCTGTGACGAGCAGCGAGGTGGGGCGGGGCGCGCAGCGAGAGCGAGCGCAACGAGGCGGAACGGAAAGAGGAGGGGATTCGGTGGGTGCGGGTGGCGCTGCCGTTTTATGGGCTAGCTCTGAGGTCTGAGGAGCGAGGACGGACGGGGGGAGCAGGGACGACGAGACGAAGGAAAAGGGATCACCCCTCCCTCCCTGAAGGGAGGAGGAAAGCGAAGCCCGGAATTTCCCTTCTGAGGAAATTATCGGCCCCGCCATTGGCCGGATGCGCACTGTCTGCCTCTTTTCGGGAAGGGGGCCGCGTCATTAAAGCCCCGATGCCTGCCAGCCTATTGGCGAGCGTCCTTTTCCGGGTAGCCCCCCATGAGACCTCCCTATTTGCATTGCACCTCGGCCCCGCCCGAAACAGCCGACGACGACGACTACTTGACTGATCCGCGGCGCCAGTGCTTCTTTCTTTGGTGGGGTAAAACAAAATATTCCACCAGCAAAAATGTTTACCGGATGAGCAACCACCTCAGAAGCTCTACTACCTTTGAATCGTGCTAGTTGCAGAAAAGAGAAGAAAAAAGTTACTCTACAAATGAATGGAAATGGTTGGCCGGTAAAAAAGGAACGAAAAGGCGAAGCATCCCTTTCCTTCCCCGGGTGAAGGCATCGTTTTCCAGTGCTAGTGGCAGATCGAAATTTGGCCTTACCCAAAAATTCCCACCTGTCGTTGGCCTTGCATTTGGTTGGATGCACGTTTGAATTTTCACACCAATCCCACCCCTCCCCTGCGATACCATATCAAGTGGTTTTGATAAGGACGTGACTGTTACCCATAGTATGTACTAACTGTTACTTGCATTGGTGATTCCCTTGTGATTCTTACTGCTTTGACGATTGTGATTCTTGCTCTTGATCCACCAATGTGGCGTGAGATGTTGCAGGACATAGCACTGAAGCAGTAAGAACCAAGACAGGGATTACATGACCGGCGATACAACATTTATCAGTGAGCCCCGGTAACGATAATCAGTTGAAAATCGGTGAAAAATCGCCAAAACCGATTGGTAAAGAGACCTAAATTCAAAAAAATGAAATTCAACAATTTATTATCGATAATCGATGCAAACTGAACGATTTATCGCTTCGCCTACTGAAAATATATTTTGGCAGTGGAAAAAAAATAAAGGTTTGATAGCATTTAATTTTTTAGGTTATGTATTATATTATATTAGATAAATTACACATACATGCACAATTTTGCATATAGAATTGCCTAAGAAATAAACATGTTTACATATTTTGCCCATAAAATTGCATAAAGCATATGAATTTGCACATATATACAAACCACGAAGTGCATAGTTCATATAAACAAACGAGTGCATAGTCCATACAAATTTCATAGTTCACAGAAATAAAAGAGTGCATAGTTCATACAAACCTCATAGTGCATAGAAACAAGAGTACATACTCTATACAAGCCACGTACAAACTTAGCAAGCACATAGTCCATACATGAAGGCATTCGGCATATCAATTTAATCATTCTTCGGTCTCTTCGATTATCGACGCCACGATCAACTCCCTCGCTCCCAGCTGCAGCATCATCGATAATTGCCGCATATATATTGATTATCGGCCTTAATCGTACGAAAATCGGCCTTAATCGCATGAGTTAGTGGATGGTAACGGGTAGTTAGATAAAAATATTTTTTTCCTAAGCAAACAATTGTTGTTTTCAACATGTGACAACATTCTGGAATCAAGAGAAGGTCTAGTTTTTTATAAAAATAAGTTCTCTACTTTTTATAAATTTTTTTAAATTTTTGAATTTTTCATTGAAATCTAGCGAAATTCCAGTCGGTTTACGTTCTCAGCTAGCATCGGTAACGATAAATTTCACCGATAATCGCGATTATCGAGCGGTTTTGTAATCCCTGAACCAAGGTCCAACAAGGATGATGTAGAGCTACCCAAACTCGGAAAAAAAAACATGCACTTCAAGGGCGCCCTCATTGTCCATAGTTGTGTGCTACCATAAAGTCATGTCTGACCAAAATGAGAGAACTTTGTATGTGATCGATGCCGAGTACTATTGTGAAGCACCCGTACTTCAAATGAAATTGTTTGGTACCCCCGCTTGGAGCACCATCCCTTCAATCAAGTCCCTAATTTCTTCACTGTTTAAGGGTCAAAAACCTTATTGTCTAAGTACATACTTCTAACTAGAGAAGACCCGACTAGCATTAGTACGAGGTGTTAGTATAACATAGTGAAATATTTGCCTAGAAGATAAAAAGGGAAGAAAATCTCGCGGTTGCGATCCCTATGGTTATGATGCAAGATTGGATGGAGCTAGCAAGTTGGTAGAATTGATGTATTCATTCTTGGTTAAATTGAAAGTGTTACGGGAAAGTGTATCTTTAAAAGTTTTTCGCATGGGCTTCTATAAAAAATAATGAAATTTCATCAATTGTTATGTGTGTATAACCACAATAATAATATTGTAATCCAAAGTGAAGCAAGTTTTAATTTCTTATAAACATGTACTATTCCTTAATCAGTCCAACTATGTTAAAATTTATTTGAAACAGAACGACCAAACTGTTTGAAACACAGGAAATCTTTCCAAATTTTAAATCATTGTCAGTCATGGTCTCTGACGTTTATTCTAATGATTGTTGTTTGCTTATCGATTCTATAACCGACACCCATCACAAATTGATAAATCTTAAAGCAAGTGGCATCTTTTTGTTTTTAACAAGTCACAGGTGGCATCTGCATGTCTCAACTGTCAAGTGTGTGCTACTCAATGCTAGAGGAAGACAGTACCTACTGAACTGATCACATCCGCGAACAAGACAAATTGTTGCTCACAAGCATTACTATATTATTATGATTATGATACAGCAGGTTGGCATCCAAGAGTGGTGCATGAGATGAACTATTGAACTACAATACAAAAGTGTCGAAATGAAAAGGGGCTACAACTTTCTACAGCATAAAAGCATAGAATCAAAGCTCAGTCAAAAAAGGCCCTAGGAATCAACCTATCGCCTATCAATCTTTCCCATCAGGTACTGCAAATACCATCGCAACAAAAACAGAATCCCACGAATATCCATTACGAGCAGATTTGGTTTCAGAATTCAGATGTGCAGTGCCATGTGCTGGTATGCACTTTTCATTAATTAAAAAGGAAAAAAACGTGATTTACACTTGGTTGGAATGATTGATAACACGAGAACAGTTACACTTGAAAGGACGTCTTTACAGAATGATTAAAGCGCGAGGGGGATACCGAAGAAAACATCATCTGGCAGTAGGCAGTAGCTAGGAGGAACCGGGAACACCGTCGGCAGCTCTAGACGGAGTGAACTCCCCCGTCAGTCCTTTTCCTTCGACCCACAGCTACCTCAGAACGCAGCAAGACGCTCAATGACAGTGGGACCAGGAAGGGCAGCAAGCCACTTGTCATCCACTGCCGCGGCGAACAGCCAGCCCATGCTGCCGCGTCCATAAAGTTGGCGTGGGACCCTGCTTTGATGGACCAGAAGCCCATTGGCCAATCCCGAGCGAGCTGGACCCATGTGAGTGTACGAGGGTTGCGAATCTGTCGGCGTCCTCGGACCAGGGCCCGTTCGGAACGCCACTCCCCATATGCCACGTGGAGACAAGGACGGGCCACTTGGCTACTTGCTTGCTGCCTGCTCGAGTCCATAAAGTTGGCGTGGGACCCACCTTTGATGGACCAGAGGCCCATTGGCCAATCCCGAGCGAGCTGGACCCATGTGAGTGTACGAGGGTTGCGAATCTGTCGGCGCCCTCGGACCAGGGCCCGTTCGGAAAGCCACTCCCCAGATGCCACGTGGAGACAAGGACGGGTCACTGTAGCAACAATTTTTTTAGTAGAAGTAGGCACGTGCGTGTCTCTACCTCTCCACCAGCCAAACCTGCAAATCCTAACGGCCGGTTTGGATCGGAAAGGTTAAACTTTTTCACGATAATTCGCGAGACGAATTTAATAAACCTACTTAGTTTATAATTTATAACAGTGATGCTATATTAACCATCCATTAATTATAGATTATTCGTCTCGCGAATTAGTCTAGCGATTCTGCAATTAGTTTTATAATTAGACTTTATTTAATATTTTTAAATGATAAGATTCTTTTTGACGTGATAGGGTTAAAGTCTAACCCTCAATAACCAAACACCTCCTAATAAACACATGAGATTTTTCTCTTCCACGCGAACACAACACGCCTCTCAAAAGAAAATACTGGTGAGCAGAAGCTTGACTTTGGAAATTGTCTCTGCTATGTAAAAACATTCTCTTAACATAAGAAAGTTTAGTTTTGCATATAGATGCCAACGTTGTGGTTTGCAAACCTGACTTTGAAAAGTCTGTGCCAATTAACATCCTGGTGTTAGGACATTATTTAATAAAAAGCAGAAGGATTGCGCACCATATAACAGAGTACAAAGAAAACAGACAGCAATGATGGAGCGATTAGAATAGAAGAGAAACATCTGCTAAGGTCGACCATAATTCTGCGAGCCACGGATTTCCCACTTATATCTATAATCCTTATGGTCAGCATCTTCAGTAGTCTTTCTTCCTAATAAACCATCAATTGGAAAAAAAATATACTGCAGCAGTTCCCTAAAACCTTCCATTTTCTCTAATAATTTCTTGGATTATCTTAATATTTCACTCCAAATCTCCTCAAATAAAGAAAGAATTTTTCTCTCCCAATATGTTAGTTGTATTAGGATGAGATTGGGTAACTATAGAAGCATTCCCCAATAATTTAGGACAACAGTATTGGAACAACTAATACTATTTTATTAGAAGACTGCTAACAACTAATAATATTTTATTGGAAGACTGCTGGAAACACTCTAGCACCCATGGATGTTTTATATGTTTTCATACTCCCCTTTATATTTGTAAATCACTCGATGTGACCAACATGACCCAAGTCGTCCCACATAGCATCATGAGGTGCTAGAGATGCTCCATGCACAAACAATTGCAACAGAGCTCGCTCGTCTGTGGAGGAGAATCGCATAGGATTGTTCTCAATCATAGAGGCGCCAAACGTTGAGAGATCTCACTAGCGAGCATGCTTGGACACGTGCAGACGGCAGCAACCAAAAAGCTCGGGACGTACAAATGCACTACGACTTTGTGAAACGAGATGCTTCGTCGCGCGTCACATGCCGCAGGGCTTTGCGATGCGAGTAGTGACGTCGTGGGCCACCGGCGGCAGGTGCAAAGGTCGTCCATAGGTGGTGTCTCGGTTCGCTGGCCTCACCATCTCACTCAGACGCCCAGTAGGCAGCCACTGGGCGAGAAAGGGATCGAGGGCAGCATGCACATGGCCTGTTGTGCCGGCAGCACGGGCCTTCTTCACAGTGTGTTTGGTTGGCCAGTAATTTTTGAAAAAGCTGCTGTGAGCAATGGGTTGTGGAAAAACCACTATAAAAAAACTGCTGTGGGAAAAGTAGAAGACTGTTTGAGAGCTGTGGTAAACTGTGTGCTGTGGGTGAAATACCTGTAATACCTCTGAAGATTTGTAAGACTGCGTATATATCAAAATACTTGTACAAACCTAATATGTTCACTATCTCGCATGTAAATGTAACCTAATATGTTCACTATCTCGCATGTAAATGTATCTTTTGAAAAGAAAAATATTAAATTTTCTAAGTTTTTTATTCACATGGTCCACATAAATAGAACTGCAGCAATTACATAAGATAAATGGCTCATAAAATTATGATATATGTTAACATAACTATCTTTCTCTCGCACTAACCAAATTGTCAGCGATCTTGTCACGAATGGTATTCATGACATTCTCATTCTCTACATCTTCACTCTCATCTTCTTGTGTTTATGCCGTACCACTTATAGATGGTAACAACTACGGCTCATCAGCATCACATCTCTCAGACTCCTTATCACGTAAATTGTTATCACGGAACTTTGGATCTTATTTCCGAAACTTCAAATGAGGGTATTTGATTGCTTTCTCTTTATTGTTGCACCTCTGAAATTAAATAAAAAATAAAATCAGTAAGACACAGTCAGATTATTCCACCTATTACAGCAAGATGTTCATCCCACCGTTCATTCAAGCAGTCCACAATTTATTTAGCCTCATCCCATCCAAGTCCAGTTGCAAGATTCTTGAACTCCATAAAAAATGTATAATCTTTTTTTAAAACATCTATCTTGTTCTTTAATTATTTTTTTAGTTTATCACCAAATTTTTCTGCAAATTTGAATACAAGATTCTTCCAATCGGTAGTAGTGAAAATTTCCAACGGGCTATTCTCAGCTTCTATCTCTTCTTTGTATGCATCATGCAAATGGCTAAAAAAACATCACCCCAATCTGCCTTGTCACCCATTCTTGAGCCAAACAAAAATTTTCCAATCAATTTGCATGCAGCATGATTAAGTTGGAATTGATACAGATAAAATATACTTGCTCAAATGTTTGTTCAAATATGATATCATAACTAAACTCTTAATTTCACAGCCACACAACCGATAAGATTGGCTATAAGAATACTACGAAACTCTTAATCATGGATTTGTGGGAAATACTCACGTGGCGCGACGCGCGGGACGGCGCGGGGCGGTCGGGGCGGCGCGGCGGCGGGGCGGGGCGGGGCGGGGCGGGGCGGCACGGCGGCGGGGGGGGGGGATGTGGATGGGAGGTTGGGGTGAGATAGGGCAGCATGAGCATGGGAGGCGGGAGGTGGGGGTGGGATAGAACGAACATTTTTTTTCATAACCAGTGGTAGATGGGTAATTTTTTACCCTAAAAGCCACTGAAAGAAGGAGGATGTGCTTTTGTATTGGTACTACGGTGAAAGCTGCTTTTGGGCAAAAGCACCTATGGTGTTTAAGCTCTTTGGTTAGATTTTGGCTTTTGCAAAAGCAAAAGTAGGTTGAAAAGCCCAACCAAACACACCTTAAGCCTTTTGGTTGGCGTTTGAATTTTGCAAAATAAAAGCAGGTTGGAAAATACAGCCAAACATGCTCATAGCATGTCTCACTGCAGCATCCAACTTGGGCAACTAATCCAACACGGTGCGGTGCCGGCATGATGACAGCGAGCGCGCTCGGCCAGAGGTGTCGGACGACACTTGCCAAGTAGCCTGCCACCCGCGCAGCGCGAGCGCGCACAGCTGATGTGTGGCGCCTGCGCACTTGCCGCCGCCGCCGCCTTGCTGCGTGTGCGTCGTGCGCCCCTCTCCCTCGATAGTGTGGGTGGGCCGCGCGACGCCGCCCCCCCCCGGGTCCAGCCGGACGGGAGAGGCTGTGGCAGAACCAACCTGAATTATACCGGCTCAAGTACGCGAGTCCACTCCCGAGGGCTCCAACGTGCTTCAAACGGTATAATCCCTTGGCCTGTCGGGTAACATCCCGATAAACCACCGATACACAGGATCAAATAAGGTTACCTCACACGAAGGTGAGTCCAGAGATACAATCACCATCACATTTTACATCATGGAGAATTATATTACAAGAGTTTCCAAAAGAAGTACGAAGTTTCAAACTTAGAGAAAACATTACAAACTGTTTAAGTTATGATTTTTAACAGCGGAAAATATACGTGATGATTCACAACACGTCATCATGACGGATGTCATGTTAAGCCCTGACACGACATCACTCGAGATCACCAATATTGGCCGGGGACGGATCCCAATCCACGGACCAACCTTCTGGAAGAGCACAAGGGCAAGACAGGGGAAGAGTAGGGGCTTCAAAGACATTACCTGAAAAATATAAAACTAGCAAGGCTGAGTATACTAATACTCAGCAAGGCTTACCCGGGATTGGGTATACTTTAGCCCGTAGCTAGACTCATGAAGGCATTGTAAAGGTTCTGGGTTTATTTTCAGCTGAAAAGCAACTAAGAGTATAACTTACTTTCAAGTTTTAGCTTTCAGATTCTAACTTGACTAGCCATTCTAGGTAAGCACCTATACTAAACAAGCAAGATAGATATTATCATCCATCAAGATTATTTCATCAACAATTACATTTTTTACTCTATGTGGTAAAAGGGATAAACAGTCTCAATCTTCGTGAGAGGCGGACGATTCTGAATCGAATTTAACCTTGCAAGGTAGACCTAACTCACACGCTTGGAACATCCAACGATAGTTCTGAAGCAACCGTTTGCCTTTCCTTCCGGGTCGTGGACAGGGCCACCACAAGCGACTGCAGGACCATACGCACACCCTATGTGTGCAGGACGTATGTCTGTAGCGCGACTACAAAACCCGTACTCCTGGTTGCCCTTGCAACACGTATTCCCACACGTCGAATCAAGTAACCAAAAGAACCAAATACATGTGGTGGTCAGTATGTCCACTTGCCGGGCCGATTGGTTACTAGGCTTACCGCTTACCATATTTCGCGGCATGTGGCTAGTACTTTCAAACGCTTAGCCACCACTACCACACATATCGACCTTATCAACTTTTATCAAAACAGACAGGGTAATCTTCAGGTCATGATACAGCATATGACCCTGTCCATCATCCTTATAGTGATTACAGTAATGTAAACATTACAATTCCTATATCGCACGAGTGACAGGAAATCACCCGACTTTTACCGGTCCTATTAGCAGAGCATCTAAGCGATAAGGATTCGGATACAATACATTGGATTCCTAAGATTCATGCATTTAGGGTTTCATTACAACTCTTAGACTTAATGCAAGATATAATATAAATAGACATAGATTGCAGTGTAAATAAAGTAGTGGGATATGTCCGGGGCTTGTCTCTATTGGTGGGGCTGAAGTCAGAAATGTCAATATCTTACGAACTTTGGTTCGGGGCTTCAGTTAATCCCTTGGTGATGTTCATTTGGTCTTCAGGAAAAACCTCCGTAGATTCCTGGAAGATCTTGTAAGCACCATTTGCGGAAGTAGTCGTATTTACATGCAATGCAACATTACATTCAAAGTGTGCACACGAAGCTATTTTACCTCACAACAAAGTTGCAATTCAACTTTCATACTACTCACATAACAATCAGAAAGATCTGAACTAACTTAGATAGAGCTTTAGGTGGATAACTAATTAGAATCGGCTACTTGTTAGAGATTACAGCAGAGCCAATTGGAATAACAGGGGTTTAGCCGATAGAATTGGCAAAGGAGGGAACTACCTACTTGCCTTAGGAAATCGGCTGATTTCCGTTTGGAAGAGAAAGCGGCAGAAACGGTTTTGGTATATAAGCAGAAGAGGTTAGCCGATTTGAATTCACCTGGGGTCAAATCAGCTGATTAGGAGAGGAACATTGAAGGTATAGTACTTCAAGTACAGAAAAAGGAAGAATCTTGCCGATTGGATTATCAGCATATCCTTGGTCTATCTAAATGGGTTGGTGTATTGGTCTTGACCTTAACCGGTGAGGATGCATCTGGTTTAGCCGATTGATGTGCTTTGGTCGTGTCTAACAGAGGCTCTTATTGTGCTAACTTGCCGATCTGTGGTGGTGCGATTCGGCGGGTGCAGTCGATATGCTATCTACATCGGATGTCTAGCTGAGATGTGCTTAAGAGTTATACTAGGTAACTAGATGCGGTTGCATCAGCTCGATTACGTCAGCACAACAATTGAGTGACGTACAGGCGATTGGAGTGTGGTTGTAGGTATGTGACCGATAGATCTATAGCCAATTTCATAGCTGATAAATCGGCTGATAGATGTGTGTGGATAAGGATGGAAAAACTAAGGATTGATCAGCCATATTTGACCGATATGGAAAACAACTAGAATCGGCTTGGATCGGCCGATAGCAAGAATTCGAAGATTATGTGTGTCTCTTCGATACATCGACTATGTGCAGTCGATGTAGGACAGAACAAAAGAATTGTATCGGCAATAGCCGATACTAGAAAGATAACAATCGTATCAGCTAACCAGCCGTTTGTAGAAGCATCGACAGACAGCTGTTACATAGGAATATCATAGACTCTACGGAAACGGATGCTTAGCGGCTGAGCTAATAGCCGACGCTAAAGCATAGCTGCAGAGATGTATTGGATAACCAGCAGATACACACGGACTAACAAAGATCTTTATATGAAAAGGACCTTAAATAAACTGCAATCAAGACGAGGATGATGCCTTGATGGCAGGGATATGAGCACTCGGGTGAAGGGATTAACCAGATATCACACATCTATACTTGAGACATACATCCTATAATTTACCTTTTAGCTACAGTACATGCATATAACATAAGGTACTAATAAAGCATTCATTTCCTAGTATTCAACCTAGATCACAAATCGAAGACTTTCACTCAAGATCACAACATAAAACTTTTAGATTTTGACCTAGGGTTTCAAACAAAACTAATTTTGTACTTTTATGAACTTTTTACGAAATTCTATGAAATGTAGAAGTTCACTGATTTGAAAATAAAGAAAGCTCTGGAAATTTTACAGAGAATACCCTAGAACTTTCTAAATCGAAGCAATTAAGTCCCTGGTCGGGGAAAACAGAGAACAGGAAGATAACGATGATATTCCAGCAAAGGAATCGCTGGCATTAGGAAGATTCAGTGAATCAAAGCAAACCTTGGGGTAGCCTTGGTTGTGAAGGAGAATGGGCGGAAAGTGAATTTCCGCAATGAACAGAATCAGCGATAAGATGAGCTCGACGATGACGAGATTCCATGGGTGACGAAGAAGCTTGCCGGGGATTGTAGTGGGTAGAGAATGGCCGAAGAGATAATCCCCGCGGTGATTTGTGGTTTTGCTCGGCGATCGATGAGGAATAGGAGCTGCTGGATGTCGTGGACCCCTGGGACGAAACGACAGAGCCGGATTGGTTCGCTAGGACAACTCCTCCGCGAACCTCCAGGGTCCATCTGCTCACGAGCTAAGCCTTCTCTGCTCATGCACGTGTGCCACTGAAACACGTCAGGCACACCCGCGCAGCTGCTCCTTCCGAATTCGCCGCGCTATAACCGCCGCCTTCGCTTCGCCGCTTCTCCTTCCGGCTCGCCTCGCCAAAAGCGTAGCCGCATCACTATCTGTGGCCTCCGCCGCCCCACGCCGAGCACTCGACGTGGTCGAACCCTGGAAGGAAACCCTGGATGCCATGCTGTTTGCAGGCAAGCTGTTGCCGAACCCGCTTCTGTTGTTCCTCTGCTCCCTCGCGTGTGCTTCTGCCGTACGCATGTTCGTTCCTTGCTACTCCTCTTTCTCCTGTTGCCGGATCCGCGCTTACTCCGGTCTTGCCACATCGCTTCCGCGCACGCCCGAACCGCATGCGTTCTTGGCCCGCGTGACGTCTTGCTGCGGCCGCCCGCGCCAGATCATCACCAGGTACTTCACGCGCGGGGCCTTTGAAAGCATCTAGGCCCCTAATTCGTGTTTTGGTAATTAATGACAACGGTTTGTGGATTAACAATTCTTTTTGAGAAAATGAGTATAGGTTGATCCACGGATGAATGAGAGTTATTTGCGAACGTGTGGATTTTTGGAGATAATGAGAAAAGTTTGGGCTCAAGGCAAAGGTATAAAATAGGGTCTTTTGAATTTTACCGGTCACAAGGTGTTTAGTGGATGATAAGTGACCGGATTTGTTGGATAGATAGCCGTACTATCAAGAGGGGTCATGTACTCGTGCTTGACAGGTCTCTAGTGCCATTTTGCTCAAAATATCTAAGTGCATGCATGAGGGCTAACTACGCTTTGCCGGGTTTTGAAAAAGAACATGTTTGAGTGCTGACTGCTCAAGCGCGGACGGTCCGCCCCTTGGGTGCGGACGGTCCGCTACCGTTTCACAAGGCTTAGTGGAAATATCTTGTGGCTGGCGGACGGTCCGGCTCTCCTGGGCGGACGGTCCGCCACTCTAACTCTTTTTCATTCCAGAAAGGATGTTCTCTGGTCTGTCTGAATTGTGTGGCCCGCGGACGGTCCGCGGCTGTGGCGCGGACGGTCCGCAGGCTCTCTTATAACTTGATCCAGAAACATTGTTGTCTCTGATTGTTCTTCTAGGATGAACGGCGGACGGTCCGCCCTTTGGTGGCGGACGGTCCGCTGGCTAATTTCAGGTTTGTTCCAGAGACTCTCATGTCTCTGGAGTTGTGGAACTCTTAACTGCGGACGGTCCGCTGGTTGGGAGCGGACGGTCCGCAAGGGCTGTAACGGCTAGTTCTGACACGCATTAAATACTCTCTGACTCTCTTGTTTATAACGGCGGACGGTCCGGTTTTTGAAACCGGACGGTCCGCGATCTCGCAGAAAAGACTGTAACGGCTAGTTTTTGATGGGATATCTATATATACCCAATGCCCAGCCTTTGGGTCGCTCTCTTGGCCATTTGGACTGCATTCTTGACCCTCTAGAGCTAAGACATCCCTCTCTCTCACACACTTGCTTAGGATTTGCATTTTTGAGAGTGAGAGTGCTTCCTAGTGCATTGCATCAAGAGTTTGAGCTTTGTGGCACTAGGGAATCTTCAACCAAGGATTGTTGGCTTGTTACTCTTGCGAGTTGCCGCTCCCTAGACGGCTTGGGGAAGGTGATTTCGTGGAGCTTCTTGAAGAAGATTGTTGAGAAACCCCGATTTCGGCTGTGAGAGGTTTTGTGCTCACCTCACCGGAGTGGTGAAGAGCAACTCTAGTGAAATCGAGGTGTGAAGTGGTTCCTTGTTTCTAGCCGGCTCAAGATCAAGAGGTTCTTGATAGAGGAGCGGTTGATTCTTGGAATCCACCTCAACGTAGATTAGGGTGACCGGCAAGTCATCGACACCACAGGATAAATTTGTGTGCTAAGCTTGGTTATCTCTCTAGCTCTTTTTAATTGTTGTTATTTTGAGAAATTTACTTTACTAGAGCTTGAATTGTATTTTGTCACCTTAGGTTGCAAACCTTTCTAGACATAGTAGTAGCATGACATAGGGTTTTCTTTTGTTACTAATTAAATTTCTCTAGTGTTGTTGATTTTAGTTTTAAACCGCCTATTCACCCCCCCTCTAGTCGGTGTTCTTGATCCTACAGCCTTGCTGTCCTCGTGCTAGCCCACGCCAAACCGCCGCGCCAGAGCTCCACTTGCACGTTCAGTCCTGCACGCCGGGCCGCGCTGGGCCCACACACGCGCTTGCGTGCGTTCTGCTCCAGCGCCTGCGCCAATGTCGCCAGCGCCGCGCTCTTGCGCCGCCTGGATCCCGAGCGCTCGCGCATTCCAGTGCTTGCTCGCCGCGTGCTGCTCCACCCGTGCGCCCGCATCACCAGCCATCACTCCTGCCCGCGCCACTTCCGAGCCGCTACACTGCTTCCGTTGCGCTGCGCCCCAGCTCCCGCTCCTGCGCTCGGCTCCCGCACGCCTCTGCTCGCCCCAACGCCCAGCTCCCGCAGCCACCCGAGCCGCCGCCAGCTCCCGCATCCACCCTGCACCGCTTGCCCACGCAGCTGCGCGTCGCGCCAGCCGCCCGCGCGCTCCGCGTCCGCGTGCAGCGCCTGAGCCGCCCGAGCTGCGCGCTGCCGCGCGCTCCAGCGCCAGCTGCGGCCGCCGCTCCGCCTGCCGCGGCTCACGCGCGCCGCCCCACCAGCCGCGAGCCGCCTGGCGCTCCGCCTGCGTGCGCTCGAGCCCGGTCGCAGCCGCCTCCGTGCGCGCCGCCGGCTCGCGTGTGCCCCTGTGCGCCCACGCGCCTGAGCCGCCTTGCACTGCTGGCGCCCAGCGCCTGCCTCAGCCCATCCGAACCGTGTGGAGGAGGAAGAGAGAGGGAGAACGGAATGGGGATAAGGACGGGAACCAGAGAAAAAGATGTCGCCAGTGGAGAGAAAAAGGAAGGTCGCCAGGGGAAGGGAGAGCAGAGAAGGAGAAATGGAACTCTCCCAAGGACCTATGCACAATTTCAGAAAATTACAGGGACCTTTTTGTAAAGTAAAATTTCCCAACAATCCAAAACCCTAAAGAAGAAATGCTCAAAACAAAAGTTGGAGAGTTTTTCAAACTCTACAACATTGCTTTAGGACCCAAGTTGAAAAACTCAAAACTTATATCTTTACACATGAAGTTTTGAACAAAAGTTGGATTTGAATTACTTTTGTCCCAAAGAGCGTAACTTTATAAAATTCAGAACCTAAATGCAAGCATTTATGACACGTCATAATGACGGGATAGACTCGTCATAATGATTGGATAGACATGTTATAATGACTTGCTCCTTTTACACTTTAGTCCTGAGTAACTTTGAAAGTTACTTTTGTAAATCAAATACTTGCATAAAAGAACTTGTACTTTTATAAAATTACATAAACACCCTTATTTTCACAACTTTACCCAAAATTTTTATACAATTCAACACATGCATTTCTAATGAAACTTTTGAATAAATATATATTTTTACAAGACATAAAGTAAGAAAAACATATTTGCAAAACTACCCTTCACTTGTTTTGAAAATACCTCCTATCCAATTACATTTTGCAAAAACAACCCTAGGTTTTTCTGTAATTACAAAAATACCCTTTTTACTTGCATTTAATTTAAAAGTTTTACATAAACACACATGAGCTTTACACTCACAAGCACATACTTCACACTAAGGGCCTGTTTGGGACTGCTCTGCTTCACAAATCACAGCTCAGCTTCATGAACTTCACTGCAGAGCAGCTCTGCTTTGAAGTTGTAGAGTTTCTGAAAGTGTTTGGCTAGTAGGACAACTTCAACTTCAGAAAATTGTGAATTTGTATGGAAAAGTCCCTTATACCCTCGAATGTTGCATGAGATGAGTTCGTTGACATACTTTCACTTAAACACTTTAATTAAAAAATAATACAATACCATAAATAATTAAAATACTCGTAGGAAGTGCTAATAATTAGTGAGTTCGAATTAAAATATTCATAAATATTCCAAAATAAAAGCATTACATATCAAGCCACAATGATCCACTACCACTCTACACTACATCCAACTTTGAGTAATAGCCGTTGCTAATTCGTCACGAAAAGCATCCATAATAGGCACATTAGGTAAAGGAGACGATCCATCCGATGGTACTACATACTTGTTATACCTTTCCGGTATCGTAGGCTCATAATTTTCATCACGCTCCACCCTATCGAAGTCTAGATCCCCACTATTATGCTCACGAATGAAATTGTGAACCACCATGAGCCCAACGGGTATCTTCTTTTGCTTCTCTAATGGATACATTGGCATTTTGTAGAGAATTTGCCACTTCATCTTGTATACTCCAAATGACCTCTCAATATAACTACGAACCCGTGCATGAATACGATTGAACTTTTCCTTAGGAGATTTTGGTTCCACACCTCTGTGCCATTCGGGTAAGTGATACCTCTCACCTTTGTACGGTGCTAGGTATCCCTCTCTGTTAGGATATCCCGCATCAACAAGATAATACTTACCTATAATAACAAATACATGATAAGGTTAGATAATACGGATTAGAGCTCAACAATTGAAAAAGTAGTAATAGTCATAAAATTACCTACCCTTGGGAGGGTGTGGGAAGAAGTTTTTATCCAATTTCATGGCATTGTACAACACAGTTGTGTCATGCACGGCTCCCGATTGCCCCACAGAAACATAGGTGAACCTCATATCAAAGTCGCAAATTGCTAAGATATTTTGAGTAGGTATCCCTGTTTTTCCAATGTACCTCACTTGTTCACTAGGAGGTAAAGATATTCTAATGTGCGTCCCATCTAGAGCACCGATACAATCTTTGAAATGTGGGAATGCCCTCCTATCGTCTGCAATATTTTTGTGGACGGTACGAAAGTTTGCATCTTTTGGCTTAATGAAATCGACTGCCATCTGCATCAAAGAATCTAGAACCTCTGAAAATTTCCTACTAATAGTTTCACCTGAATGATTGAATCGATTCTGACATTTTCTATTTCACTCATTCCCAGAACATATGAACAAAAAAATTGCAAGAGCCTCATAAGTGTTCATATGCATAGATGGTTCCAGTCCATACCTTGATACCAACAAATTATGCAAATCCAAAAATATTTCCGTGCTCATACGCAATTGAGTATGACATTCACCTGGAGTTCTCAAACAATAAAGTACCCAGCTCATACCACTTTGTTCCGCTATTCTTGGTGAATTTTTATCAAGGTAAAGCTCAACATATCTCTCTGCCACCTTAGCACCACCCAAAACCAAATTCCAAAACTCAGCAGCATCATCTTCTGACTCCTCTGAACCATCACTGTTACTGTCATACATCTGAAAATAATAACACCATGGATACAAAGAACGGTCATACAATTATCAAACAATATTATGGATAACGTGCAATGATACAATGTTGGGATACAAGAACAAATAGTAACAAATGTCATCGATACAAGAAGGAATACAATATGAAATAACATAGAAAAAGAACACTCAAATAACATTCCTCAAAGTCTTCAATTCCCATACTTGTCATTGAACCTTCTTTTAAGCCAGTTCAAACGAATTTCTTTAGTAGGGAGAGTCAAAAACATTTCCCTTTGTTCTTTTTTCACAAATAATTGGGTAGCAATGTCATGCTCATTGCTACCATATTCTGCCCCACAATCCAAGACAACATCCATTACATCTTTGATTGAAACGCCCTCAGCTTGCTTTCCTGATGTAAAAGACTCGGCTGAATTAGCAATCTTCGTGATTTGTTCTTGGATTTGAAGAGCTGTACTTGACTTTGGTTTCTTAGGAATTTCTAGGACAACACGAGGTTTTCTTTTTCTATTATCAACAACAGGTGATACCTCCTGAACCTCATCATCCTCTTCCTCCCTATATGACCAATCATGCATAAACTCGTCCTCCTCCTCCAGTCCTTCTCCATCTATGTTTTCAAACTCTTTTTGGCTATCGGGTATAATAGGATTGTCACTCATAGGGTTCCAATGATCACTTTCATCGTTAGAAATGTCACCAAACATTTCTCCAAGGAAGTCTTGATTTTGCAACGGTTTCTTCTTGAATTTTCCAGAACCCGGAACGTCCTGAAGAAATAAGATAATTTAGTACAACAACTACGTTGTTCATATTAATCATATCCGAAACTTATGAACAACACTAAACTTACCATTTTCATCTTTTTCCACCACTCGTTGTCCATATTAATCACTCCTCTTGCATTATCCCAACCCGTTCCGGTTTGATTCCGCACTAACTTGTTCCAAATGGACCAATCATTCTTCAACCTATCCCACTTGTTCTTGATTTGTGTCTTCGATAGCTCGATGCCGGTCATTTGGAAAAATCTTGCCGACACTTCATTGTAACCTAAAGTGTTCAAATGTGTATTTGGCCTATTCCCTTTCCTTACTTGTTCGGCCATTAACTCACAAACAATACGATTATAATTATCCGTCCATTCCATAGAATCACCCTACTTGTTCATCCATTCGAAGCAAACATAACAACACAAATCATCCAATTACTACGGGACATAAACGTACGCAAACATAAATTGTAATGAACAATGTTGGAGCACGACCATACGACATATCACGAAATCAAAAAGTTGTTATACCTTCGTTGGACCACGAGGAGCAGGATTGGACCGCGCGTACGGCTGCGTTCCGGCGTCCGTGGCCGCTCCGAAGCCAGCCGCGCCCTCCCCGCCGGCAGCCAGGCCGGCCGCGCCATCCTCCCTGCCAGCGGCCAGGCCGGCCGCGCCCTCCTCCCTGCCAGCGGCCAGGCCGGCCGCGCCCTGGGACCACTGGCCCGAGCCAGCCCCGGCGCCCGCCCAGGCCGGGCCGCCCGCCCAGGACGCGCCGCGCGCGCCCGCCGAGCCCCGCGCGCCGCGCGCGCCCGCCGCGCCGCGCGAGCCGCGCCCGCCCACCGCGCCCGCCGCGCCGCGCGCGCCCGCCGCGCCCGCGCCCGAGGCCGCCGCGCCCGCGCCCGAGGCCGCGGCGCCCGCGCCCGCCGCGCCCGCGCCCGAGGCCGCGCCGCCCGCCGCGCCACGCGAGCCGCGCCCGCCCACCGCGCCCGCCGCGCCGCGCGCGCCCGCCGCGCCCGCGCCCGAGGCCGCCGCGCCCGCGCCCGAGGCCGCGCCGCCCGCGCCGGGGCTCGCGCCGCCCGCTCCGCCCGCGCCGGGGCTCGCGCCGCCCGTGGACATGGAGGCGGCGGCTAGGGTTTGAGAGGAGCAGTGAGGGAACAGAGAAGAGAAGAGGAGGGAACAGATGGAGGAAGAGGGGCGCAGGTAGGGGAGAACAGACAGAAAACGTTTCATCCTATGTGTGTAATCAGTGGCATTGGTGGGTAATTTTCCCCCAACTTCATGAGGGAGTTCAAAATAACTATTCGTGAAGTACCCTTTTACCTGCTTCATGGATTTCGTGAAGTTGGGGCTAACTTCACGTTTTTTAGTGAAGCTGAGCTGGTGAAGCTGAGGGTGTTTGGCTACAGATTCGTGAAGTGAAGTTGAATTTGGTGAAGTGAAGCAGTCCCAAACAGGCCCTAACAAAATATATATCTAGCATTACAAGTAATTGAACTGTCACAGAGGTGAAGGTGCAGCGCCCATGCTCGGCGCCTGATTGGTTTGTTGCCATCGCTGGTGTCAGACGAGTCCCCGTCTCGGCCAGGCGGGGGGAGCGCGACCGCGACGCCTCCCTCAGCGCCCCGGCCGGCCGGCGGTCCATGCGCAAGCGCATCCGGGGACCAGGAGTCTCGCACTGCTCGCGCCAACGTCGCTGCAGTTCGACGCCGACCGACTGGCTGGCTCTGCGCCGCGTATTCGACTCGCCAGCCTGCTACTGCGGCCTGGGGAATCAATCAATCTCAGCAATTAAACGTGGGCGTCCCAGCTGTACAAATACAGCCACTGTAGACCATTGCTTCCTTCTCATAGCAGCAAATTAAGTTGGGTACGTACGTGGAGCCAGGAAACAGTAGCAAATCTCCAGTGATTGCTTCTATAGCTGTGACGTGGGCTGTCTGGGGCTCTAGGTAACTCGCCGTGAAGTTGAGAGAGAGAGAGAGGGAGGGAGGGAGGGAGGTACGGTCCATGTATTGACGGACGGCCCACCCCAACTCCGTTCCAGACTCCATCATCCATAGGCCTCAAGCTACGCTAATCTTGGGCCTGTGTTTTCGCGAACGCTCTCTTTGGGCCATGAAGTGGCCCACGTACTGGTTAGCTTTAGCTTGCTTCAGAATAATTTTTCAACCTTCGAATGCAACGTTTATCACTCGCCCAATTGGACTATCAACCTACCCCTCCGTCCTAAAATAATACACTTCTAGAACTTAGATGAAAAGACTGATGTTAATAAGATATAATCATAGCACTTTAGAAGGAGAGAAAGTAGAAAAAAACAACCAAAATTAGATGATCTCATTCCTAGATGTGCACTTATTTTAGGATAAATTTTGAACTCTACAAATATATTTATTATGGGACGGAGAGGGTACAGTGCATCATTTTTTGAGGGAGCAAATACATTTTTCGTCAAAAAGAATCTGGCAGTGGACTATATAAACAAAAATTATAGAAAAAAATATATAATTTTCTTTCACAAAAAGATATTCAGATACTAGGAAAAATGAAAAGGGGTTATGCCGCACTGGAATCTCAAAGTGGCAGCAAACCAAGTCCAAGTTCGTCTCCTCCCCCGCCGCTTCGATCGATTCCACCTTCCATGCCTTTGCCTTGGCGGTTGGGCCATTTGCAAATTCCAAAGCAGAGGAAAATGGCCCTTTCCGGCGCATCGGGCCTCGGGCCCCAATCGCCCAGCTGGAGCACACTGTCTCCGGGTCGGGTCCACCCAACGTTGACCGCCACGAAAGCGACGACCCATCGGAATCCGATGCCAGAAAGGGAGAAATGGAATCACCTTTAGTGTCTCTGCAGGTGGGCCCGAAGCGTAACCTCAAAGCAAGCAAGAAACGGGAAGCACGAGCGATCGGGTCCCGCATGATTCGTCGCGTCACTCCCGGCCCCGTCAAGGGCGGCGCCCGCTCCCTGACAAGCTGACCCCACAAGCATCATCCCACCTGGAGCCCACTTGCCAGAAAAATGAAAAAAGTAAAGAAAATGCAAAAGAAAACAGAAAGAAAAAGGAGAAAAGGGCGTGGTTAAATACGAGCGGGCGCAGCGGCACATCATTCGCGCAATCGCGGAAAAGTCCAACCCCAAAACTCCCCAGCCGGAGGCGAGGCGACCTGAGGAAGAGGAGAAGCCGCCGCCGCCGCAGTCATGTCGGGGGGAATCGCTCGCGGCCGCCTCGCGGAGGAGCGCAAGGCCTGGCGCAAGAACCACCCGCATGTACGGCCTCGATTCGCCCTCTCCCGCAGACTACTCTAAATCTTATGTTTTCGCTCGGCGTGTATCGCCGCAGGCCGGAGTGCCTGATCTGTTCGTGCTGTGATTGCGCAGGGTTTCGTTGCGAAGCCGGAGACGCTGCCCGACGGGACGGTGAACCTGATGACCTGGCACTGCACCATCCCTGGCAAACAAGGGGTAAGCGACCATAGATAGGTAGTGGATACTACGGCAAACCGAAACCCTAGCTCTGTGTAGGCCTCGCATTAAGCGCTAGATCGGGCCAGTTTGATGGCTTCCCCGACAACTGCGCTGTGTGTTTGATCAGATCCCTCGTCTGTTGATCATGCCAGATTCGTGCATTAGGTTTGTTTATTTAGCCTTCGCCCTTCAGTCTGCGTGCGTTGAGTTTTAGAGTTCAATTCTGATTGGGATCTTAGTTCTTAGTTTCTTACAAATTTGCTCGCTTGGTTCTGGCATCCAGTAGTCCAATTCCACCCTTTATTGTTTATGAAGGACGCTGCATCGTTTTTTCTTTATTGGATGGATTCTGTGATGGTTCCAGGTTGCTAGAGCGGGGTGCATATGTTTTAGTGTGATCATATAGTTTGACTATTGGCATGGCCTTATTTAAGTTGTGTCTTCCTTATGGCCTCACTATGTTAAAAGATGGTTTATTTAGCATGCGATGGATTGTCAACACCCAACTTGCCACTATAAATCCCAAATGCTAGTTCTCTATGAACAAATCTCTGGACGAGTTATCTAGATGCTTTAGTTGTAATGCCCATTTTGGTAACTACAACATATCCCGGTTGACTGGATCACTGGACACACTTTTAAACAAAACTGGAGTTAATTTGGCTTCCATTATACACATGGGGACATGTATCAATGTTGTTCCAAATAATTAGTTTTAAAAGTGGACCAGTTCAATTTACTTTTAGTTTGTAGAGTTGTCTTTTTTTCTGTAGAAGGAATAACACCCTAGCTTTAATCTAGTAGAAATGATTTGTGGCTTTAAGCTTAGCCCCTCAAGAAAGTTTGCTTGAAGTTTGTAGTCGGATTTATAGCATAAGTGATGAGCATGTTGGATCTTTGGATGGTTTTCAAGTGGCAGCTAGAATTTTAGATTGTTGGATGCTTTCTTTGTTCTATTTTATTTACTTTTTATGACAAAGGCTTTACTGGACCAGATTCGCAGTAGGAACTGTTGAATCGATGTGATGTTGAAGTAACATACTATCCTGTTCGAATCACTAGCATGCTTTCGAAGAACACATAAGCGCCTTTTAGTTAACCGAGGGTCCTCTTACGTGCATATTATATCTAGCTACATTCATGCTTACAAATTCTAATAAATCATTGAGTTCCGCCAACCAGCTTCTAGTGAAACCTGAAATCTGGTTGCAGCAATCCAATTTTCCTTTTCTACTCTTGAAGTATGAACAATGAACGTACAGCTAGGCTGAAATAGGTTTATTTCTTTCAATGAATTAAACTGTTTGAATTACTTGTTATATGTGCTTTCAATTCTTAGTTTCAGGTTATGTAATTGAATTCTCGTGCAAGGCTAGCAGTTTGGACAACTTTATTTGTCCCAGTCTTGTCATAGTCATGATCTTCTAGTTGTCTTATTTTGTTCCAATATGTTTGTGCAAGATGTCTGCAATAAGACTGTAGTTTTAACTTTTAACTGATTCTCCTCTATATTTCTTTGGCAGACTGACTGGGAAGGTGGATACTTCCCTCTTACCCTTCATTTCAGTGAGGATTACCCTAGCAAGCCTCCAAAGTGCAAGTTCCCACAGGGCTTCTTCCACCCAAATGTCTATCCTTCGGGAACAGTCTGCCTTTCTATTCTTAATGAGGACAGCGTAAGCTTTGCAGATATTTTGTAGGTCTGTGCGATGCTTACTCGATTTCATTGTCTTACTGTTCCAAATTTGTCCTGTCAGGGTTGGAGACCGGCTATTACTGTAAAGCAGATTCTTGTTGGGATTCAGGACTTGCTTGATCAGCCAAATCCTGCTGATCCTGCACAGACTGATGGTTATCACCTTTTTATCCAGGTTAGTAAAAAATGATCGACCACAGCTAAGCTGTTATTGGGGGCATCTGCTTGTCCAAAATCTTTGTGCTTAGTTTTGAAGCCCAGATATTCACTCCTGTGTTTGTTACATTCCATTTGGGTTTGCAGGATCCAACAGAATATAAGAGGCGTGTTCGGCTGCAGGCTAAGCAGTATCCCGCATTGGTCTGAGAACAATTGCGGCCATCTAGGGATCCATGCTGCACATCCGCATAGTCGTTGCTAGTGTCTTGAATGGAAGACCAAATGTAACATGGTGCTTTAAGAAGTAAAACTATCGCCATTGTGAACCAACTGCGTTTGTTAATGGTGCTATTAACTGTTTGAGTGTGTGTTTTGTGGGGTAATGTCAAAACGTTTGCATTGTCTGGTTTATCTCAAGAAGAATTGCTGTGTGTTGTCCGACTGATCTAGATGCCAAGGAACACGTCAGTTTGCCTGCCCAAACGGCGCCTCAGCTGTTGCTCTTGTCCTGCTGCACTTGATCTAAGATTTCCAGGGATGACATTCTATGAGTATGAGCAGCTATGCGTCTTAAGCGCAGTCAATCGTTGAAACGTGCAGCGATGCATCTCGTGTCAACGCATAGTATTCTCGAGAAATCATGATGTTTCTTTAGGTAAGCAACACTGTGTTTGCGTACACGGTCGTGCTTAGCATTTCAGCAAGGATGCTAAGTTACTCTGAAAATCAGCGTATTCACTTGTGCCTGAAGAATCACTGTCACGCTTCCATTGGCACGGACAAACAACACGATTCCTTCAGAAGAGTAAAACAAATTCCTCTTGGTTTATTGGCGGCAGGACTAGAAATTATTTGAGTGAAGAAAAAGCAATTGGGAAGTATTTTGACTCGGAATTGGCAGCAGTATATAATCTACGCTCTGCAGGAGACTCGGCTTCAAAGGGGTAAAACCTTGTTACGGCTGCGGCGTAAGGCGAACGGAAGGCCGCCGCCGGGACCTAGGGTTTAGTTTAGCCATGGCGGCGGAGGACCAGGCTCCTCGTACTGAGCCCCGCCCTGACAAGGCTAAGAAGCGGAAGAAGCCCAAGAAGGACAAATGGGGCCAGCCTCTCTCCGCCGCCTCGCCCGAGGTAGAGCCGTCCGTGGAGCCGGCGCAAGAGCCACCGGCGAAGGGCGTCGCGCCGGCGGCAGCGCCGGAGGGCTATGAGCCCAGCAAGGTGGTGGCTAGCGGCTTGCCGTACACGACCACCGAGGCGGACATCCGGAAGCTGTTCGAGTTCTACGGCCCCCTCGGGTCGGTGCAGCTCTCTCGCTTCCCGGACTCCGGCAACTTCCGCGGCCTCGCCTTCGTCTGCTTCGAGGTCCATACCCACCACACTTCCTTCTGTAGCCATTACATTACATCACTTCTCGCAGTATTGCTCTCCTTGATGCCGATGTGGTAATTTCAGTGGTGATAAGAGTAAGAAATTAAGATTATGTTCGAGTTGCCATTGAAACGATGTAATTACAACATTTCGTTGTTTTTATGAATTGCTATGCTGCAATTGTCAACTTGGTTGTTGCTCGGAGTTAGAAAATATACATACATAGAGCGGTCCAATTAGTACTTTAATAGCATATACATACTGAATGAGACAACATACAAAAATAACAAATACATCATTGTTTAACTATTTTAAGCAGTTGATTTATGTGCCAACGCATGGGGTACATGGAGTGTTGTGGGTGCCAGAGCTCCACGCTGCAGGCACTGCTTAGGTCGCCGACTCGCTGTTGTTCTTATTGGGACTGCCTTTTAGATCGCATAGCCACATAGATGACATGCTTGATTGTTTGTTTACTCTTATTGGCATGGACTTGATCGGTAGGATCAATTAAGAATTCTGAAGAAATTTCAGATGTTGGGTCATGCAACCTGATGGTATTATTTCTTGTTTATCTTTGGCAAATCTGATTTTGTTCTACTCTGTCATTGCAGTCAGATGAAGATGCAGTGAAGTCTCTTGAGCTTGATGGATTCAAAATGTATGTTTGAAAGCATCTATCCATTTCTTTTTAAGTCATGACAGCATGCTGACCAAAAACCCTTTCTTACTAACATATGCATACCTGTACAGTGGTAACAGATATATGAGGGTTGAAAGATGCAGAGTTACTGCTAGCTCAAATAAGAAAAGGAAGACAGAGTTCCAATCCGACCCTGAAAAGTCTCTGGGTTGCCTTTCCGCATATGTGGGCAATCTCTCATGGAATGTTACAGAAAAGGACTTGCGAGATTTCTTCAAATCATCGAAGATTGCCTCGATAAGATTTGCCATCGATAAAAGCACTGGAGGTTCTCGTGGCTTCTGTCATGTTGATTTTCAAGACGACGAATCGCTTGAGAAAGCTGTAGCGATGAATCAGTCTGAACTGCAAGGCAGACCTGTCAAAGTTGCATATTCAGTTAGTAACAGGGGCTGAAGAGTAAAGAGAATCCATCGTCAATTTTTTGTACTTGTGAGCTTGTAGTGTTACGGTTTTGGTTAAGCTTTTCATTCGTTTGGATGAAGATTTTGGAGTCAAATCCATGGTGCCGATTCTTGCACCAAACTTGTGGCAAATGTAATCCTTATGTAACAGATACTTAGCAGTTGTACCACCTCAACTTCTTGCACTGCATAAGGATAATTGAGAGTTAGGATACTATTGATGAGAAAGTTCGAGTTTATTAAATCTGCATCTCATGCTTTTGTCCCTGAATGAATGATTTCGTCAGGTGCTGTATTTGTTTGCAGGACATGTTACTTCCAGTTATTTTAACAGTCTACCTCTGTAGTCTCTCAACACCTTGCATTGCTTTGAGAAAGAAACCAAATTATGCATATGAACAAACAAATCCTACTGCTGGTCAATTTGGAAGGCCAATAATGTGTGCATTCATCATATGAATTTGGATCACTCATCACTAACTGCCGCTTGCTCCACTGCAAGGCCTTGCTCTGGATGTCGGCCTTCCTGAAGCACTGTGACTGAATCACCGAAACTCTACTGTTTTCTGGCTGAAATAGATGTTGCTGCTGTCAACTTCACCTGCACTGCATGTCATGATGCGATCTGGCCGATGGCTTCCTGAACCGTAACTGGCCACTTTCTAGCTTTCTTATAATCTGCTACCAGACCTCCGAGCTTCTGAAAGCAATGAAGGCTTCTGAATTATAAACACTTAAGCTCTTCCTGCTATGCTTTCCGTGTTTGATTCGATTAAACTTGAATGTGGATATTTCAACCTTGCTGGTGACATGAGAAATCGCAGCTTATGTCATGCACATTGCTGCTGGAGCTGTGATCTCCATGCAGAAACTGGCGTTGAAACAACTGCGGAGCACCTCAAAATCATGTGAAGGCGTTGAAACAACAGAACGGGTTGGCCTTTGGTCGGTCGGTGGGTCGTCGGCGCTCGCCGCCGGCGTCAGGGCAGACCCGCTGACCTCTTTACCATTTGGACAGTTCCACTTGTCTGCAGGGGATGCCAACCTGTTACGCTCGTGGTATTGCCTGCTTGCTTGATGTCTCTGTGTGCGTGTTTGTTACCTGTTGGCCATCATTGCGGTTGCTCGCTCTGGGCAAGAGAAGAGACCAAAGGTGTGCGACGACGAATCATAATAATGCCGGATCGGAGGTGGAGTGCACGGCCGGCAACCGTCGTTCCACGATCAGGTTATTCATGCCCGGGCGTGCTGCCGTCTGCATGCCATTAGCAACTCCACAAGAACACAACCTTATTAGTGGCAGCCTTGATCTGTTCTTCTCTTGTTGTTGTTGTTTTCCCTTTTCTGTTACCAAGTGTTGCTCTCTTGGTTGGCGCTCGTGCTGTTTGTTCTCTATGGCGGTGGGCCTGTAGCAAGCACCTCCCCCCTACCCATTTCTCACTTACACCTGATGATAAACACAGTCCATCATTTTTTTCCCTCACACGTAGTACTCTACCACGATGAAAGTAAACCGCACATGCAGACATGTAGGACGCGATCGTCGTTTTACAATTTTGGTGGCTGCGGTTGACCAGCTCCATCGCCCTGACAGGCTCATGTGGGCTGAAGTAAGCGAGATGCCCGTGACGTTTTTCTTTATTTATGGCCTCTCTGTGCTGCCCCTAAGTGCTCCTGCGGCGAACGACACCTGCACGGCGCCGTCGCCACGTCGTGCGGCGCCGCACCCCCCACGTTCCAGAATCGCAAGTGAAATCGGAGCAGCAACTTGCTGCTGCTAGAATTCACAGCGGTGGCTGGCCAGGTCTCCTCGTGCTTGTAAAAAACCCCGAGGCAGGAATGTTTCCTGTATGCGCGGAGCAGTAACCGAGCATCAGAGCATGTCAATCCGGCCGGGCCAGAAACGAAGAAAACAAGCTGGAATATAATTGGAATCCATGGCCATGTGATGTGATGTGTGGATCTCTCGTAGCTAGCCGCTAGCTGCTAGTTGATGGGCGTAAACAAATCAGGCCGTCGCGTCTTCTCTTCACATTGATTGCCGGCCGGTTGCAGCTAGATCTGTCCATCCATCGGTGGTGGTGGTACTCCTCCTACTCCTACTATTCTCCTTGCCCGGGCGCCGTAAATGATTGGTCGCCACCGGGCTTCGTTGCCGGCGCGGTGTGGCGGTGGCCTCATCTCATCCTCACGGCCGGGCTCCAGCAAAGGAATTCGGCGGCAAGGTTCCCGTCCGGTATCGCTGTCTCGCCATTTGCAGCGGCGCACGACAGGCCAGCTCGGACACGGCCCCCCGCGCCTGAGGTGCCATCCGTGCGTCGCGTGGCGTCCGCCTCTGCCGGCCCACACAAACACTTGTTTTGCCACCGCCCGCCGGGCCACGACGCTCCACTCCGATCCACGGCTATAGCTAGAGCTACTAGCCCACGCGGCGACGTACGCCCGCCAGGTGGTGCGACCACGACCTGTCCGTGTCCGGGTCCGGCGACGGGGAGTCCGGCCCCGGCCTGCCGGCCGGCCGGCGTCGTGAACTCGTTGGCGTTCCCGGACTAGTAACAAAAGTGAATTTCTTCCAGAAGCTGACTAGATCGCTTCGCCGATCAAGATCTGAGGAAAGTGGGAGTCCAAGGATCAAGATCTAGGCTACCTGTTGTGGAGTCCAAGGCGCTGATCGGATCGCACACGCACACGCCTAGGCTACCTGTTGCAATGATCAGGATCCAAGGGCGTGCCAACAAGAGGAGAAAGGATCAAGATCTTGTTTTTCGTTGAGGCGAGTAATGGCCAAGATCTGGGAGTAGGCGAGACCTATTTTCTCTCTCTCTCTCTCTCTCTACTCCTATGATTCAGAATATATTCCATTATTCGCCATCTGTGAAGATGCCACTGTTTTCCTTTTCATTCATTTATTTATTTATCGGCGATGCGATCTAGTATTTGTTTTGTTTCTTAATTTGTGTGGAAAATGCGACGGCCAGCGGTGCGAGGAGGCGTCGAACCGACGACTCCTTTGGAGACTTGACATGAGAAGAAGATCTGAGACACGTGCAGGGTAGCCAATGCAAATCATTAGGGACGATCGGATTGTTTATATTAAATAATGATAATTAAAAAGATATCCTCTTCTCCTCCAACAAAAGAACAAAAATAGAAGGAAGACGAATAAACGATACTTGACGCGGAAGCCGGGAGGAGGAGTAAAAAAAAATAAAAGCGAGCGAGAGAGAGAGGGGAAAAAAAAAGAACTCCCCGGATGAGGAGAGGAGAGGAGAGAGAAAAAGCGCGGGGGCGCGAACTACAACAGGAGCAACAGCGAGCGTCCGCACCCATATCACCCTCTTCTTCCCCACCCCGTCGCGTCGCGTCCCCCCGATCCCCAAATCCACTCCTCGCCCCCCATGGACCACTACCACCACTTCACGCCGCCGCCGTCGCCGATGGAGAACACGGCGGCAGGGGCGTCCTCCAAGCCGCCGACGCCGGCGTCCACGCCCAACTCGCGGCTCGCCTCGGGCGCGCCCTCCTCCCGGCACTCCGCCACGCCGTCGCACGCCTCCACCACCGCATTCGCGCCCACGCCGGCCTCCCGGACCGTCTACAGCGACCGTTTCATCCCCAGCCGCACCGGATCCAACCTCGCGCTCTTCGACCTAGCCCCCTCGCCCTCGTCCTCCCACGACGCCGCGGCCAGCGGCCCGGCCTCCTCGTCCGGATCTGCTCCCGCCACCTCGCCGTACTGCGCGCTCCTCCGCGCCGCGCTCTTCGGCCCCGACACGCCGGACCGGGTCGCGTCCTCGGCCACCGCCTGCTCCTCCTCCTCGTCCGCGGGGGCGTCGGCGCTGGGCACCCCCGCCACGGGGAATATCTTCAGATTCAAGGCGGAGGTGCCCCGGAACGCCAAGAGGGCGCTATTTTCCGGCGAGGACGAGGAGGACGCGCTGTTTCCCGGCATTTTCACCACCAGGGGCGCCGGGCCAAGGAAGATCCCAAGGTCGCCCTACAAGGTGAGAAGGGGAATTGGGAATTGGGGATTTCTCTTTCTTGATTGGGCCTTCTCTGTTTCTTGATTTTTTTTCTTGGGATCCTTCTGTTTCTGGGCGTACCTATCTACTTCTTGGAGTGTGAAAGATTTGATCTTTCGCTCAGCAATTACCTCAATTCATGAATCTGAAATTCTGGAAAACTCGGATTTTCAAGAATGTAATGTGAATTTCGTAGGCTTTCTACTGATCGCTGTTGATTGCAGGTGCTAGATGCGCCCGCGTTGCAGGACGACTTCTACCTCAACCTTGTCGATTGGTCTTCACATAATGTCCTTGCTGTTGGGTTGGGCAATTGCGTTTACTTGTGGAATGCATGCAGTAGCAAGGTGGGCAACCGTGGTTATCCTTAACATTGTATGGTTTCTGGCAATTGAAGATGGGTCTCTAACAGGTTTGTCATTGCGTAGGTCACCAAGCTATGTGATTTGGGGGTGGATGACAATGTTTGTTCTGTGGGGTGGGCGCAGCGTGGCACTCACCTAGCTGTAGGGACAAATCAAGGCAAAGTTCAGGTAAATCCCATTCTTAACTCGGGCATTATTAGATTATTTGTATCAAGTGTAGTGTGGTATTTGAATCTCGTTTAGGACAATGCATTTAAGCATCAAGAATTACAGCTGTATGCAGCAATTACAAGAAGATTTGACAATTTTGCAATACTGCTACCAGCTCAGCAGCAGGCAATGTGCCTTTTAGCACCAATATGCATTGGTTTAATTATGGTAGTCTTTTCTCTTGATTGTACTATTTTCACTATTATGGTCGACACAAAAATCTTTCTGCGGAAGACCTTGATAATCGTATGCTTTTATGGAAAACCATAACTACTGTAAATGCCATTCATTTATATGCAAAAAAACCTCAAGTAATGAATTCTATCCAGTTTTGCTCAAGTACCTCGCGTTTTTTTGCTCTGAATCGATTTAGAAAAATTTTAGAAATAGTGAAATGATCACTTCTGCTATCCTTTCGAATTGGTGTGCAGAGTTGTAACTTAAAGAGTCTGTAAATCTGATTATCATATTGCGTTTTATCTTATGTAGATATGGGATGCAACTCGCTGTAAAAGAATAAGAACGATGGAAAGCCATCGCATGCGTGTAGGTGCTCTTGCATGGAGTTCTTCATTGCTTTCTTCTGGAAGTCGCGACAAGAGCATCCTGCACCATGACATCCGTGCTCAAGAAGATTATGTTAGCAAGCTTACCGGGCATAAATCTGAGGTAATCTATTCAATTTCAAGTCCCTTGTAGCATTTTTTTTTGTGTATATCATTGCATCAAATTTCTGATGATGTCAATTGTGCCCATAATCCTAGCTTCATATTTTTATTTTGATAATGTATGGTTTCATAATTCCACACATCTTCTAGGTTTGTGGGCTCAAGTGGTCATATGACAATCGTCAGCTTGCATCTGGTGGCAATGACAACAGAGTAAGATGCCTATCCATATGTTTCCATTACTTTGGAATGCACTGTTTTTAGGATTTTACAATGCTATTTCTTCTTCGCATACTAATATTTCCTCCTTGTCCAGCTTTTTGTTTGGAATCCACATTCAGTACAACCAGTACTGAAGTATACGGAGCACACAGCAGCTGTCAAAGCTATTGCCTGGTCACCTCATCTCCATGGTCTGCTTGCATCTGGTGGAGGAACCGCAGATAGATGCATACGATTTTGGAATACGACCACAAATACACACTTGAGCTGTGTGGACACCGGCAGTCAGGTAGTTTTCAATGTTCAACACCTGCAATCCTTGTTTATCTTCCCGCTCATTTTTACAAAATTGTGGTTTTTTTAAGATTTTATCGCATCAATACAATTGTATTCTAAAAAGAAGACCAGTAAAGGTGTAGACTCCATACCATTGAGGTGTAAATTACCTGCTAAAATTTAAGTTTGAAACCACAATTCCAAGAAACCATACTTCCACTGAAATATTCAAACAGAGGTAAACAACAACAAAGCATTTTAGTCCCAAGCATGTTGGGACAGGCTAGAGCTAAATCCCAACATGAGCCACTGACAGGTGGAGCTAGGGCTATTTGTCTGGGTTAGCTGACCCCAACAAACTTTGGTAAATTTAGTGGAAGTTGCTGTTCATGGCAGTCTGGCACCCATCCTTTTGTGGTGAGGACCCCAATGCTCTGTTGGCCTAACTCCCCCACTGATCACCGACAAGAAGGAAAAAGAAATTGGAAACAAATATATATATATATATATATATATCAATAATAGAAACTGAAGGAAAAGAACCAAATAAGGAAATGTTCATCGTCATTCACTTTTGATTCTGTTTGAGGTGTTCACAGACATATCGCAGACCACTGTGAAAACAGGGAATTGTTTTTATAGAAATGGGGGAAGGGTAGGGTTGAACATCTTGTTTGCTTACAAATACTGACGGAGCTAAATGACTTAACAGGTCTGCAATCTTGTGTGGTCAAAGAATGTAAATGAGCTTGTTAGTACCCACGGATACTCTCAAAACCAAATAATTGTTTGGAGATATCCAACAATGTCTAAGGTATGGTGCAAGCTTATTCTGTAATTAAGTTATTCTATACCTGTTATTGCCTGTGTCAAGCCCATTCCCCTTTGCTATTTGCAGCTTGCCACTTTGACAGGACATACATACAGAGTATTGTATCTAGCTATTTCCCCTGATGGACAGGTGAGTCTTGGTGACTTGTCCCGAGTTGTGTTTTGATATACCTAGCATATTAATATTTTGTTCTCACTGGCTTTCCACTATTGGTATCAACAGACCATAGTTACTGGTGCTGGTGACGAAACACTCCGGTTTTGGAATGTGTTCCCCTCTCCAAAGTCCCAGGTACTTAAATCTGGAAATACGATTTCATTGCGAACATTATCTCATTTCTCATATAGTTTCCTAACTTAGCTTGGTTCATCCTTGTCCTGCAGAGTTCTGACAGTTTAAGTTGCATCGGAGGAACATCATTCGTTAGAAGCTACATCCGGTGACACTGAAATGTAGTTTTATTGAGCTCGTAAGATTATTGCAGCATATGTTGATGATCATCGACATCATTCCATTTGCAACACCCATGCCACCAGGTCATCAACCATCAAAGCTAGCCGAATTTTTGAGACAGCACGATGCATTGCGATGAACTGGCTTGCGAATTCGGGCATGGCTCTTTTGCTGAGTGTACATATTTATCAGAGCAGTGGTGCTGTAGAGTGAACATTGTTGAGGCTTCGAGTATCAGCATTGTTCCTATTGATAAGAATACGCCCTTTTGTTTTTGCTCCCTTTTGCGAGTCAAACCTCGACCTGGAGCTGTTTCTGTAATCTGCTAGCAGCTAACCTATTCAAAACATTTACTAACTCATGACGCCCACTTCTCCCATGTTGGTATGGTGTAAAATGAGAATACATCTGTTCCAGATTCATTGCTACTGTCTTGAAAAGGAGGGCTGATGTGCCCTGAATTCACTTGTTTCATATTAAGATTCATCAGAAAATGATTGTTCATTATTTAATGACCTGAATGTCAAGACAATGCTGAACTTTTTGCTTATTAGCTCATGACTATTTTATATGTAAAGTGATTCTCAGCTTGTAAAGTGTCAGGACACTTTTGATTAGAGGATCCAGCATGCCAGCATTGGTAACACTTACGTCATGCTATGGTGGCATTGTCGCTTCTTGGCAACCTATATAATTTAAGACAATTAACAGTTCAGTCATATCAGTGATTTAAGTGCCGCAAGAACTAGATAAGGCCTGGGACATCCAGGTTGAACTACCTGCTAAAATCGAAGCTTTCACACTTATTAACATCTCAATAGCAATATAGGAGAAGGAATGGGGAAATATCTCCACGAACCAGTAGCAGTTCGAAGAGTTAAAAAAAAGCCTTTTTGAGTAGAATGACCTCTGCTGCTGGCAGAGAGACAGATCCTGTGTTTGGAACCACCACAAACATGTCTTGTGTCCATCCTTGCGCTTGAGGGAGGCTAGGATGAAAGTGCCACCTGCTCAACCCAAATCATTACTCCTCTGCCATGCCATGATCTGCTCTGAACTCTGCCCGGTTCTGGTGCAGCGTCGCGATCTGATGGCACGGCCTCCCCTTGAAAAGGCAACACGGGGATGGAGTTTATCTGGGTTAGCTGCTAGGTTTCTCAGGTCCACTCGTGTCTGAGGTAACAAGTGTACTTGCAACTTTGCAACCTGCAAGTGATGGAGCACAGCATGGCCATCGCCTTTCTTGTTCAGCGATTGCGCCGGGCCGAGTTGGACCATCAGGAAAACTACTGGAGCAAGCCTTTCATCACCAACCACCTACTCTCAGACGACGGGGAATCGATCGAACGAACTGGTGTTAAGCGATCAATCATGTGACTGACTGAATGGTCATCAGAAAGAAGTTGAGGTCCGCAGCTGCCTGGCGATAGAGGGAAGCCTCGTCCCTTTCGCCTTCCTTTTGACTCTGCTGTCAGGACTCAGAAGACGAAGTGGTCCTTCAGGTTCAGTGTGCGATCAGACCTCCTGCTCCTCGAGATCCTATCTCCATGAAACATGTTTACCAACGAACCGTACCAGTAGTAATCGGTTACATTGATGATCTGTTTGACGAATGGTCTTGTCAGTAAGCTCCCAAACGAAGCAAGCTGCAGCAGGTAACAGAAAAAAGAAGAAGAAGAACAAGAAGGAAGAATGCAGGAGAGTCAGTCTGGGCCGATACGACGGGACAATGTGTGGAGGCTGAGGCCCAGACAGAGGAGTGGATGGAGATGGAGTAGCGTCGAAGCCCGGCAAGAGGAGGAAGACGAAAAGGAATGGTTGGAGCTGGAGGCGAGAGCAGTGGCGAGCGGAGGATGGAAATGGATGGACGCGGATAATGGCTGTAGGTGGACCAACCAACTAGGCGATTGGGACCCTTGTACTCCCCTAACAGACGCCCCTCACCAACCGAATTATTTCTCCACAATTTCTGGTGCCCCTCGGCCTCGCTCCCAGCCATCGGGCACGCGGACGCGTCCACGCACAAGACGCTAAAATTTTCTAGAAACAACTTGCAGTTGCAGGCGATAAAATGTGCTCCTTTACACCAGGTCAACAAGTGCTTCGAGTCTTTCTTGCGAGATGTTGTGATTGTCAAAGACTCGAAGAAACAAAGCAAGGGGACATCTCTGGATGCTGCTGCGCATCTTTCTCTCTCTCTCTCTCTTTCTTTTTCTATTTGTGTTGAATGAACTGTGTGATTTGGTCAAGGAACCTGTAGAGCTTGGAAGTAAGTAACCAACCAAGTACCGCATCAAGCACTTGTCGTACCAAATGGAGGCTCTGCACTGAAACCTTTGTTGAAGCTACCTAGAAAAGAAATGAACCCTCGTGTCACGTCCTCTGTTCTTTTTCCCTTGGCCTTTGCTTTAGAAAAAAAAACTTTGCTTTTCGCAAAGCTTCAGGTCCTGCAACCAAATGGATTCCGTAACACGATATTTGAAAAACAATGCTGCTTTTGCCCTGCACATACTGCCATGCAATCCAAAGACCTATATATGCTTTATTCTAGTAGCTAGATTTCCCCTCGCCCAGCTTCGTTCTCTGCCTTTGTGATCCTTTTGGGCATGCCTACTGCAGCGTCGAGGTGTACGCGCTAACTAATCCGATAGGTCGGTCTCCTGTGTCGTGTCTTGTACCTGCAGCCCGCACCACTTGGATCACTTGTGCAGGTGTTAGCTTTCTTTCTCGATTCAGAAGAATACGTTAACCAGAGATGTTTTGAGCGATGGAGCAGTCTTTGCGGGAGCACTGAGTTTACAATCCGAATTTATTTGGAGCAGCATTAGACAAGGAGCTCTCTTGTAGCGTGGATTGATCCGACAGATTTTGAGAGCTTTTGGTTTGGGTAAGGCTCCTGTCGCTGGCGTCTCGTATGACTCGGATGATGAGGTGCAGGCGTGGATTCGAATCCGATCGCTCCCCGCGGCACTGTGGATCCGACAGGGACGCGGCGTGGAAAAAAAGGTTACCCGTCGGGCCACCTGTCAACGTACTATGCATGTAGATGTGGCTACAGACTCCAGACTCTGACGAGAAGATGTCAACAGGTCACCGGAGACTGAGGCCAGGCCTCCGGGCGTACGCTTATCCTTTTGCTGGACGTCGCTGCTGGTCTCTCTCCAAGCAACGAACCAGAGGCGATCGATGTGTCAGTCGTTTTCTGCGGTTTCGTTCTGAGATAGCAATGTTGGTGTGTGGTCAGAATTTACACATCCGTCGTCCATGCATGGCTTGTAACGGAGACCCCGGGCGGAGAAAGCACACGAGGGCACACCGTGCCAGGCCTGGGAGGAAACCAAGGACGAGACGGGAGGGAGATGGTAGGAGGGTGGTGTGGCAGTGGAGGAGAGGGGCCGCGGCGTGGGCTTCCCGACAGGCCGCGGTCGCGACAGCTGTGCGCGCGCCGCGTCGCTGTCGCGGCACTCCAGCTCCCTCCTCCGACTTGTTACACAACTACCGCGCGGCGGGCGGCGTCGAACGCGACCGCCGACTGCTGCTACTGCCCGCCCCAACCACCGTGACCCGCCTGCTGCGTCGGCCGACGCGTACCCTACTACCCCAGCCTCCAAGGGAATATAGCCTTGTACTTGCAGATTCGGGGAGTGGATGGATCGCCGCCGGCCCGGCAGTTGTACGCGTGCTCCTAGTACGTTCTAGTCCTCGTACAGTGCCGGTGGTGGTGTACAGTACAGTACAGGCCTACTAACTTGGCAAGGACGGTGTCCTTTCTTTTCCCTGTACACGAGTACTACTACGGGCTAGTGCTGCAACAGTAGTGAGCGAGTCCTTCAACTCGCCTCGTGCCATGTCTCGACGCTTGCATTGCATTACATCTGTTCTTTTTTCCTTTTCTTTTCACCACGGGCGCGCCATGTAATCTCTGTTCTTGGCGCAGCTCCTTCAGAAAAGGGACGCGACCAAAATCCCGAACCAACTTTGGAGGGAGCTGCAAACGGTCACCGCATTAATGTTTGACAGATTTCCATAGGACCTCCGCCGCCGCTCCCAACCGCAAGTCCACAACCAAAAACCACACGCGGGTTTCGGCTCGACGTCCCCGTGACAACACTTAAGGCCTGCCCTTCTCGCCCATCCATTCTGCTGCACAGTCGCCATTACGCTCAAGAATCTCATCAGAAAAGAAGAAGAAAAAATCTAATTTCAGGTTGCACTACTGTTGGCATCCGTACTGTTGGAGCGATGCCTATATATATATATTTATATATATATATATATAAAGTAGTGTAGAATAGATTTTATATATATATATATATCTCTTTCGAATTTCCCGTACGATCGTATGCCAACGCTATTTTTCAAAATACAGAAAGAAAATAAAGCAGAACATATAGCATCAATAATGAATTGGCCGAGAAAATATGGGATGGCACGACTGCTTCAGGTTCAGGCCGGACAGCAGGTGAAATGAAAGCAAGCCTCCATTGGTTTCTTCAGGACCTTGTTCAGCTGTCAATTATTTTCCAGGTTTCCTCAGCAATACAGAAACGAAACCGGGAAGAAGAAAAACGAGGGAGAATAGAACGCAGCAGAGCCGTTGCTACTCGCCAGCGGGTGGAAATCGGAAGGCCGGGGGACCATGGTCCATTGCTAATTGCTATGCATCGTCACCAGCTCGATCAGAGGCCATCCATCAGAGGCTCCGCCCTACCCTACCCTACCCTACCCTACCCTACCCCGAATCGCCAGCACCCAACAACCGGCGGAATAATCCCGTGTGCGAAACGTGTGGGGCTTCTCCACCACCATCAGTTGGCACCAGTCCGTCGTCGTCCAGCCGCCGATCGATCGACCAGCGGCCGAGGCGGCGGCTGTGCGTCCAGCTAGCGGCGATTCCTCCTCCTCCTCCGGCCCTGTACCCGCCCGTGGTGGTCCGGCCGCTCTGTTGGCCCATCGTCTCCGCCGGCGGGACCCTCCGTCGTCGTCGAGCGAGGTGACCGCCGCAAGTGCACGTACGTACTACGCTAGCTCTTACGGCTGCATGCCGTGCCCCCACGACTTGACGGCCCACTGCCTCGACGACGTACTGATGATTGGTTCTCTGGTGGCCCGAAGGCGGCGGCCCTTGTGTTTGTGTCTCGTTGCTGCGTAGCCATCGAGTTTGCAGGTGAACATGCCACATGTCGTATTTGACATGAATCCGATCGACCCGCCTACAGGTATAGTAAGACGAGATGGCGGACTCTGCTCGCCGCTGGCATGTCGTATTAGCTTAGCTATACTAGTAGAAGGCAGCCTAGAAGCAACGAACAAGCAGGAGGAGAACTAACAGGCACCGGCAAAGTCCGGACACTGCGTTTGCTGGCCTCACCTAGCCTGGCTGCCAACAACTAACAAGCCACTGCTTCATGTTCCGTTTCCTCTTTTATTTTTTCTTATCCTGTAAAAAACTCACTCTTATTTCTGCTAAAAGTATTCAGTAGGGGCCGGGATTGCATTGCATTGCCCCTGCTAGCGAAACATCGGATTGATTTTAATTATTAGCTAGCTAGGTGCCCTGACAGTCCTAGGGCCTGTGGACATAAAAATGGTGTGTGCTTGATTTGCCCAGCATATATAATCGGCTACCTATCGTACACGTAGACTATTCTTGTCACAAAAAAAAGGATTAATATATGTGTTCTAATAACAAAGATGCATGATGGACCAATAATAATTAAACATGCCGGCCGCGGCCGGATTCATTCAGAAATCAGAAACAAATGAGTATCGTAGAGTTGCAAACCCTAACCAGCAGGCAGCGTGGACGTCATTATCCGTCTGTTACGATGTGATCAGACAAAGCAGCAGCTGCATTAGCATTTAGCAGGTGGGGCCCACCACAGACGACTACACGGCCAGCAGATGTCCCAACTAATTCATACCAATATATAATACGCCGCTGATCCATCTACTAATGCTTGCTTAAGTATGTAGCTAATGAGCCGGCCGGGCCAGTAGTAGTAGCAGCTGCCGGAGGAGGGCATGCCTCCCGTCGTCTAAAGCCAATCAATAATGCAGACGACGACCGATGCAATGCAACAGGCAACAGCAGCCAAATCCCGGCGCCAACCGCAAGGTTGGTAGAGGCAACCGAAGCTCGACCAGCTCCCAAACGCCACCAAGCAACAGTATTTCTTGAAACCAACTCCTAATTATTCAAATGAGATTGGATTGGGTTGTTTAGTTTAATTAGACGGCCGATTCTGTGCGTGATTATCGACACCACAATAAGTGCCACAATTTCGATCATGCCAAACTTGGGTATATATAGTGCACTAAAAAGTCAGAGCGATTAGTCTGCTGTGTGCCATTTAATTTTCACCCGACAATGCAAAAGAAAGGTGTGCCTAATTGCACCACTGCTTACTGAATAATGATCTGCATGATGAACAGAAATTATATATACAGCATGAAAGATAGAGTTGCTTGTGTGTAAACAGCGATTCAGATACTTTATGCATGCACCTTACCTAATTTTTCTTGCCTAGCGTCCGGAGGAGCAGCAGCAGCAGCAGTACAAGCTAAGCTATGCATGCCCTAATTAATATAAGCTGCAAACTTTTCTCCAAACAAGAAAAATAAATGGGAACACACGTGATCCATGTGAAGCAAGCTATAGGCCATATCCTAACTCCCAAGGTTTGTATGTACAATTCTACCCCCCGGCACTCGAAGAAAAATAAAGGAAGGTGCAACTCTTGGTACCTAGCTACTACCTGTAGGCACCTGCTTCCTTTAGTTGTTCCTCTCTCTCTCTCTCTTTGGGCATGCTTAGATTCCAAAGAAGCTTCACCCTCCCCTCCCCCACCTCGATCCATCACCACTTCTTCTCCCGCATCTCATCTTTTTTTACCGCCCGCCGTCCGCCGGCCTTGCAATCCAACCACCGTACCCTTTTCTTTTCACCCGGCCAGAGCGTGCGTTGTATTCTTCTATCTCCGGCGTCATCAGCTCACCATCTGCAGATCCCGACCCGGCGGCCGCCTTTTTCCGATCCCTTGCCGTTTCCCCCCGGCTTAGGAACCCTCGAAAAGACGCCTCACCATCTCCTTTGTGTCCTTGCTAACTAACTCCCCATTAAATCCTAGCTTCTTCCTCCCGCTGCCCGCCCTCCCAGTTGCTTCATAAGCTAGCTAGCTAGCTGGTCATCAGCCTGCTGCCCACACGTACCCAACGCCGCGCACGCAAACCGCCCGGCGGGAGCACCAACCGGGCCAGCAGCAGGAAAGCTAGCTAGCGCGACGACCGAGCAAGCTAGCTAGCTAGCTCTATTAGGTGCCCGCCGCCCGCGTCCAATTGAAGAAGGAGGCTGCAACTTGCAAGGGAGGAGGAGATCGTCGTCGTCCATCGAACTCGATCGGCAAATTAGTCTTCACGGTGGTGGTGGTGTATCCATCCATCCATCGATATATGCAGGGCGGTGCTGATCAAGGAGGAGGGATGGAGATGAGCTTCGCCGGCGGCGCCGAGTGCTCGTCGTCTTCGGCTACAGCGGCGGCTGCCGCAGCCGCAGCGGCCGCGTCGGAGGCGGAGGAGCGGCAGCTGCTCAAGGGGGAGATCGCGGTGCACCCGCTGTGCGAGCAGCTGGTGACGGCGCACGTGGGGTGCCTGCGCGTGGCGACGCCCATCGACCACCTCCCCCTCATCGACGCGCAGCTGGCGCAGTCGAGCGGCCTCCTCCACTCCTACGCCGCCCACCACCGCCCCTTCCTCTCCCCGCACGACAAGCACGACCTCGACTCCTTCCTCGTACGTGTATCAATAATAATCCTCCTGCTTTAATTTCCTGGCCACACTGCACGCAATTGCCCTCTAGCTTAGACGACATGGCATGCATCTAGATATATAGCTAGGTTTCCATTGAAACGAGCTGATGATTGCTTCTTCCATCCGGCCTATATATGCATCGCTGTGGTTTGTTGATGCATGGCGGTCGATGGTATGTATGCAGGCGCAGTACCTGATGCTGCTGTGCTCGTTCCGCGAGCAGCTGCAGCAGCACGTCCGGGTGCACGCCGTGGAGGCCGTCATGGCGTGCCGCGAGATCGAGCAGTCACTGCAGGACCTAACCGGTAAGATTTATCTATTTATTATTGGTGCTGCTTCCCCTAGCTTGCTTCTTCGGTATGAGTAGTCTCCTTCTAATTTCTTTTTCCATCCCTATCATTTTTGGTGTTAATTATTATTTTTCTCGCAAGATTTTTGCCTATCTGCGTGCTGCACTTTTCTCGTCCCTGGTAGTTAGTCTGAATGGTACACAAGCTCGGTACTGTTTCTTTAGTTTTGTTGACGCCGGCCTGCAAGCGTACAAAGGTAAAATTAGTTGTAGCGTCGTCTTCCATGGCCTCTCTACCTCTGATGGGGGTGTGTGTGTGTGTGTGTGTGTGTGAGAGAGAGAGAGAGAGAGAGATAGAGAGAGAGGGGGGGGGGGGGGAGGGAGTGCCTTGCGTTTTAAGGCTTCCTCAATCCTCCACTCCATACAGGTTTTTATCTGTTGAGACTTGAGACTGATGGTCAAAATACTAAACAAGCTGCACGTAATTTAGTATTCGCTGATGAGCAATGGAATAAGAATGCAAAATAAGTAGAGGCGTAGAGCATACGTAGTACACTCGTGGGCTATTGAAGACTGAAATATGCTCCAAACTATGATCAGTCGGATGATGACGTTAAGGCCCAAGTAAAAAAGCCTAACAGCCCAATCGTACATGGCAAGGACAGAAGAAGAAATAAACCCTACTACCATCTCCGATAGGAAAAAAAAAAGGCTGGAGCCACCCTAAAAAAAGGTTCTTGTTTTGAGCATAATTTCCACTCTTAATGTTAAAGAACGTGTTTTTTAAGGTTCGTTGCCAATGGTTATTATTTTGAGGTCTTGCACGGTATGTGTGTGTGTGTGTATGAGTTTTTCATGATGTTAATTGAGAAAGGGCCTTGCACGGGGTCTTCCAATTTTTTCAAAAGAAGTTATATATCTATATAGTTTTGGCATACACAGATACACTAACGACGGAGGTGAGCATTATATTCAAGCCGGTTCAAAGACTCATCTAAGAGCAACAAATCATAAAAGTAGAATTTCTTGACTCCAAGCATATATATCTAGGTAAATTTTGCTTAAAAAGCGTATCATCATCTCCTTTATTCTCATTATTTCATCATTGTCACCACATGACCCTATGTTACCTGACACAAACATGCTCTTCACGGTCGCCCTACACCAAGTTAGCATGTGCACCCTTATAAAAAAACAAAAAAAAACATGCGTACAAACTTCAATTATGACTCTTAAGTTAGGTCACTGCAGGTGATGAAGATTTTTACAACAATTATGCCGTTCTATAAAGGTTAAATTGATGATTGATCTCTAGCTTCGCTTGACGCAAGCAACGAAACCGATTCATCATATTGGTTAAACCCTTGCATGCCGCTCTCATACTCAAGTCAGTTAATTTGCTATAGCTAGCGCTCCAGACAGAGAGCAGGTCCAGGTCTCCAATGCAAGACACTACCGTTACGTATGGAGACTAGCTGCAAAATTCCAAAAGCGTCTAGATCTAGCTAGCAGCATACTGCATACATGTGTTTAATTTGGTAGCTTCGTTCCAAGTGGCCATGCTCAGAGCTGGTACACTTGTCTAGCTAGGCAAGCTGCTAGCAGCTTTTTCTCTCAATGCACGCTCGATGGGATTCTTGCATCATGTCTCACACTCACTACATATATACATACTGGGATCGTGATCTGAATAATGGATGCAAACGGTTGTCGTCCAGGAATTTTTCATGTTTAATTTGAAGTCATTATTAACTCTGTTCATTTCGAGGGGAAAATCATCATATTGCTGACGCTAAATAAAGATCATTTACTGATCGATGGATGCAGGCGCGACGCTGGAGGAAGGCACAGGGGCGACCATGTCGGAGGACGAGGACGAGCCGCCGATGCTGGAGGGGGCACTGGACATGGGCTCGGACGGGCACGACATGATGGGCTTCGGCCCGCTCCTGCCCACCGACTCCGAGCGCTCCCTCATGGAGAGGGTCAGGCAGGAGCTCAAGATTGAGCTGAAGCAGGTAAAAGAAAAGGAAGGCGGCATTCTTTGAGCTGAACTGAAGCTGGTTTAATTTGTAGCAAACTGAGCTGCTTTAAGCTGATATATGTGAGGTCCATGCATGTCGAATTCGTTGCAGGGTTTCAAGTCAAGAATAGAGGATGTGAGGGAAGAAATCCTTCGGAAAAGGAGGGCCGGGAAGCTGCCTGGGGACACCACCAGCATCCTCAAGCAATGGTGGCAGCAGCACTCCAAGTGGCCATACCCCACGGTGAGTGCATTGTAGCTGTCATGCATGCATGCAAGAATGCAACCAGCCATCTGCTGCTCTCTGCTACTGATGATGCATGCATGGTGTGGTCGCCCTCCGATCCTTAGCTGTCGGTTCTCCATCGTCCAACTTGCTGACTAAGCTTGCTGGCAAATATTCTAATGCATCGTGCATGTATGCGTACGTCGCATCCTAAGGATAGCTGACATATCATTTGAGTGGCTGCTGGTACAGGAAGACGATAAGGCGAAGCTTGTTGAAGAGACTGGCCTGCAGCTGAAACAAATCAACAACTGGTTCATCAACCAGAGGAAGAGGAACTGGCACAACAACTCCCAGACGTCAACCCTCAAATCAAAGCGCAAGAGGTGAGCAGTGCAACGATAGATACTGCTGGTCCTCCGATGGTTCGATACCGCCATCTCTCATGTAACAAATCCCAACGGCTTTACCAATTGTTTCCGATACGTATTTGTGTACAGGTGATCATGGAGATCGAGCTGCGGTGCACAACATATACCTGACACATATACCAACACGCTAATCGTATCAGACGGAGCTGGACCATGCATGGTGACTCACAAGAAAAAAATAATAATAAAGAGGATCGACCCGACCGATTCAACTGTATATCTACTAGTCATTAGTCAGAGGTGACAGTTTCATGACACACATACACACTAGCCTGACCACTGGCATATTTGTTTGCTGTGATTTTTATTTGAGCTTGTATGCATGCATGCATGCTCAAACCATATTATTCTTGTTACTGTATAGATACAGTTTGTCCCCACTGCACGTATCTAATCCGAGGATTATTAATTCATTCCCTGTGCAAACACCATCATCATCTGGCCGAAGAAGAAAAAAATAGAGAAAGATATTAATTGCATTCATGTTTGTACTAATATACTGCTGTTACTTGTCAGCAACAATCTGTATGTTGCATTCTGAAAATATGCAGGTGGCTGCTAATCATATACAGCTAGCTGGTGCAAAACCATTAGGCCTAACCAACACCACAGGACAAATTAAGAAAGCTGGAGGAAGCAGCAAGCCTCTCATAATAATACTAAAATTTTCCGGGACAAGTTTTCTCGCATGCAAGGACAACGATTCTGATTAGTGTCTACAGTTACATGATTATACAGATATACCTATGATTGATGTCTCCAAAGAGATAATTGTCATGCAACTTGTCAAATATTCCAAGCAATTGATGCTGGAGCTAGCTACGCCTCAACCAAGGACAACTCCGTTGAGACCTCACTATCATGGAAGCAACCTGATATATAATTGGTTCACCAGGAAAAGAATAAAAGAAGAAAAAACAAAGATAAGCACAGCTTGAGGGTCGCTGTCTATCTCTGTCTATTCATCTCGTGGTCCTATGATAATATGTATGGAAGGCACCGCTCCGTGCTCGTGGTTATAAGCATTTCATTCCTTCACTCCACTACCAACTGCCATGAAGTTGTGCTTATCGTACAGAGTAAAGTGAACTCACAACCACAGCACAGCATTCATCCAGGCTTAACATGACCCAGACACGCTCCTGTAGCCAAATAATCTGTCCAAAACATAAAACCAACAATCTCCAGGAACAACGTAACGTTATCACCAAATTCAGTTACAGATTAATTTTCCGACTCTGACTTGCACAATTCACCGCTGCTCCTTATTTGAAGAATATACTCGAAACAGTATGCTCAACACGTGTCACTGACGAGTTTCACCAGAGAATCAAAATACCGTTTACTGTTTACCAAGCAGAGCAATCGCACATGGTGTCTCGATATCACCTATAACGCTACAGCAGTCCTACTGTTTATATGTCCACAATATTTCGGGTGCCTGGCAAAGGCGTCTCTCCAATTGATGTATGTTCTTTACTTGGCCGGGTAACCCTGCGGGGGGTAAGAACCTTGCGGCGGAGGGTAGGAACCTTGTGGCGGGTAACCAGGCGGTGGGTAGGCACCGCCCTGGGGATAACCTTGGGCAGGTGGAGGGTATGCACCACCCTGGGGGTAACCTTGAGCAGGTGGAGGGTATGCACCACCCTGAGGGTAACCAGCTGGCGGATAACCTTGATCTGGAGGTGGATAGCCACCATATGGCTGACCGTAGGCTGGTTGTGGTGCGTATCCGGCAGGTGGCGGGGTAGGCTGATCGATGCGTGACATTTGTTGCACCGGAGGCACTGCCATGGGCTGCGGGCCGAACTTCCCATCCCTCTTGTCCATTTCGATTTTGTGTTGTGTCTGCATTTGCATTTCAATGGCATAAGATGGAGATGTAAGGGTTTGGAGGGTGATGACCAGTAAGGTTACGAGCAAAAAAGGATGTTATTTACCTGCATACATGCGCATACCCTGCAAAGAAGGGGAATACGATTATCAGAACTGGGAACATTTCTATGGGGATGAGCAAGGAAGGTTAAGGGAGCCTTACGTCCAGTAGACCAAATCAGACATGCAGTTAAGGATCTGGGAAGCCTCTGAAAGCTCCTCACTCCCAACAATAGCTGCAACTATAGAGAAGATGCAAGCAACTTGTTGAAGGCAGACCATGAAGCCCTGCAGTAAAAGGTGATATTCAGCCAGCTGAAATTGCAGGAAGCCCCGCACAGGACCTTAAATTTAAGCTTGCTTTGGACAGAACAAATATAAGAGGGAAGTGGGGTTACAATGATGCAGTTATCGCACTGAGTTGTCTGTATGTTGAATTCATCTTGCAGCAAGAAACGGGTTGACGCAACTGAATTGCCAAAGCAAAGAAACACCTGAAAAGAAAGCGCAAGTTCAAGTTTAGATCAGGTTTTAACAGGACTTAAAGGTACCGAGAAAAACGCATCAGAGGTTTTAATGTGACACATGGTGCTTTACATCAGCATTGCCCCACAGGCCCCCAATTGTACAATGGTAGTATATTGATTAAATACCAAAAAGAAAAAAAAGCTAGCCGCATAAGCCTATCTCAAGTATAACAGATCCTTTGTGATCATTTAAGCTAAATACACTGTGTTTCCCGGATACCATGAATACATAAAGTACACAGAGGTTAGCAAATATGAAATTTGAATAAGATAAGTTTAAACCATTGGCATGTAATAGGAGCCATCAGTTTAAAATATCTGCACAATAGCTATTAGACATGTCCCATATGGAATTCAAGCATATGTAAGTCTCTTATAAAAAAAGGCATATGTAAGTCATATACTAAGCCGTACACTGAGAAGAAACAGTAGGGTAAAAAGCAAATTGAATGAGCCTTGTACCTCAGTTGCAAGACAAAACTCTGGGCACCGACTTTCACCACACTTTCCACTGCATGGCATATATCCAGCACAACAGACATATCTACATCACACAAAAGCGCAATGGGAATAAGTGTTGACGGGGATTTTAAACAAAAAGTTCCTGTGACAATCCTAACAAAACAAAATAGAGTGTACACTACCTTGACATGTCATTATAGAGAGCCCTTTTGCGAAGCATGTATGACACACATGGTCCACTGAACATAAATAGGAAAATGCAGCGGATTAACAAATGGGTAGAAAGAAATATTCACACTTCCAAGTGCTAACCGTGCCGACCCAATGCAAACACATACAGCGTTGTTCCGCATGCTAGATGAGCACCACATGCCAGAACATCACAGTACAAAATGATAGATATAATAGACTTTGCAATGCTTTGGAAATGCTGAGTGCCAAACAAAATAAAGCCCTTTACATGGTTGATTAAGAATGAGTGCATAGGCTGGAATGAATTTGAAGGCAGAGAACAAGCATGTCAATGATTCATCAGAAACAAAATATGATACAGGCTTTCAACGCCCTTTGGCCAGTTCATTTGTTGATGATAATAAAAGAATGTCGAGGAACATTTTCCCAATTCATGTTGATGATTTGTACAGTAACTGGCTTGAGGGGGTTAGATAAAGCCGGCAGCTATCCTCTTTTTGGTATGCAGCAGATAAACATGGGCTATGCGAACTTGTCACAATGATAGCGTTGCATAGGATTCCGCATCATCATTCGTTTCTTTTTTTAAAATGTCTTGCAGGTGCAGGCTAAACTTAAATGCACAAGGAATAATTGAGGATATGCCATCCCCCCAGAAGAGTGCCAATCTGCCAATGCACAGCGCAGAATCCTCACAGAACCCCCAAACTAAAATCCCCTAAAATCCTAACTACACTGGCAAAAAGGGCAGGCAAATTTCCTTAGATCTAGGAAAAGTAAGGGGCTCAAAACCCAAAGACGGCAGAAACGGGGATCGGGGAGGGTCGATCGCTCACCACCACAGCGCGAGGCAGCAGTCTGCAGCAAGAGCGGAAAATCCATCAGGACACAAATTCCCCTGCGGGAGACCAGATCACGCACCGGGAGAGATGGGGTAAAGGGGAGGAAATGAAGAGGGCGAGCAAGGGCGATTGCATACAGGGGAAGTCGGCCTGCATGGTGCCCATGATGTCGGTGTGCCAGAGATTGCGGTAGCTCTGGCGGAGATGCATCTTCTCGAGGTTGGCCTGCGACGACGCCATCGCCGCTGCCTCCGGGGATCGCCGATCTGGGGAGGTGGGAGACCGGTAGGGCTCTGCTCTGCTTCAACTGGGGATCACGGTGGGGTTGGGGACAATGGGGGTTGCGGCTCGGGCTTTGGAAATTGAGACCCTGGGAGTTGGGGGTCAAGGTCGCCGAGTGCCCGAGCCGCCCGGTTCGCCTCTCCTTTTTTTTTTATTTCTTCGAGATATTTTTATTTACTTTTTAGATCAGGTTCCAAAACGCGTCCCAAAAGCCCCCTTTTTCCTATCTATAAACCTAGGACACCAGGAAATGATCAGGTGCGTGGCCCAGTGGTCGTTCCAATCGTGACGAATTGGGCTGGGCCCGAAGATATTGGGCCGAGCAACGTTAAGGAGAATATAAAGAGCCTTCTTTCCCGGTTTTCGTTGGGCCTTACGAGATGCGTCTCCAGTTCCAGCAGTATTTCGCTCTCGTTGCTTCATGCAGCACAGCAGCAGTAACCAGCAGCAAAAGAAAAAGATTCGAGGGAAAAAACAAGAAACCGGCGCCGGCGCCGTGTGGCCGTGCAGGAGCTCCGGATGGGCGCACGCTGAGGCCCGCCGCCGCCGCCTGCTCCTCCTCTTCGATGCCGATCACCAATCGTACGAGCTGCACCACATAGTTCTCTCTGGTACGGACTGGTTGATCCATCTTCTTCCTAATCCTTGGGGAGGCACTTGGCACGGCAGCTGGACTGGAAAACGAGTGAGGAGGAGGTGCTGAGAGGCGAAATAAGAGGCTCCGTGCTCGAGAAGCCCTGAATATAAATAACTTCCTTCTCCCTGCGCGCGGTTCCGCGGTCAGAACTCGTCGGGGGAGACGAAGAAGATCTCTGATCCATTGCATGCGACCGGAGGTCTCGCCATCACGCGTGAGATCAGCGTGTGGCGGCCCATGGCGGCATGTGACCTAACCTGACGCGGTTGACCCGCCCTCTTGCTTACCACCGAGGGGAAACAGTGACGTTGCCCACACCATCGTGTAATGTTCACCACCTGTTCCACTATATACTATTCTTTTTTTTTTCTGGGCTCAGTCTCTGCCTGATTGTTGGCGCCTACTTCTGACTCTGAGGATGTATTGCTGTCGTCGAGATAACCAACAGAGAGAGAGAGGCCGCCATGCCATCTCGGCTGGAGCTGGGCAGGTGCATGCGTTGGGGTGACACCGGTGAGCGAATCCAGGCCGTTAATTCGGTTGGCGCCGCGTCAGCGCCCACGTGGGAAGTGGTTGGGTGGAGCGAGTAGCTAGAGTCTACTCCCTCCATCCCAGTTTAAGTGCAATCCTAGAATTTGAATAGCAATCTTAGAGTGTGTTCGTTTTTTGGGTCTAAAGTTTAGAGAGGTCACATTAAAAAAAATCTTATCATTTAGAAGTATTAAATAAAGTCTAATTATAAAACTAATTGCAGAACCTCAGGGCTAATTCGCGAGACGAATCTAATGAGGTATATTAATCCATGATTAGCGGATGATTACTGTAGCATCACTGTGGCAAATTATGGATTAATTAGGCTCATTAAATTTGTCTTGTGAATTAGCATCCATCTGTGCAAAAAGTTTTATAATTAGACTTTATTTAATACTTCTAAATGACAAAATTCTTTTTAATGTGATGGGTCTAAAATTTTAGAGTGTAGGAAACGAACGCACCCCTAGTATTCATAGGAAATGACATTATAGTACTCCTATGTAAGGAACATAGGTAATCATTACAGCTTCTCTGACACGTTACATACTTGAAAGGCAAGTATGCATCCACGTATACAATATGGAACGTCCTAGAAAACAAACATCACAAGGGAGAGAACCAGTTTGTTAGACAACCATCATAACATAAACATAGATATTCATTAGCACATATAAACAGTCATGAGCACATATAAACATTCACCATCACACATAGCAAACATCTCTGATCCCACATCAATATTATTTATCATCACACATCAAGCATCAGCAAATGAACTAGGGTTTGAAGAAAGCAGGCACCATAACCTTGTACATGTTGCGAAAGATGTCATGGAAGGTAGGATTCATGTGGGCGGGCAAGCAACATCTTCAGGCGCGCACCACCTCTGGGTGCATCTCCTCGCTGGAACCAGCTACGTTTTCTGCACCCACCACATCGAAGCCATCGTCAGCAACCCCGTCGGCCCCAACCGCGATGGCTTCAGCGGGGACTCCTACAGTAGCCATCTGCACGCCATCCGTGGCGCCCACCTCTGCATCCATGCCGGACGCTTCATCCTCGGAGTCAGGGACCTAGACGTTGCCATTGGCATCCACTCTCATGTGTCCCACCCATCTGCTGCGGTGCCTGCGGACGTAGATCCCCTCACCGCAACTGCGGCTGCCAGGCTTCACGACGATGTCGCCGTTTCCTTCACCGCGGGCACTTAGCTTTGAGCCCCCACGACGCCGGCAGATCCGACCGCGACGCCGTGAGCCCCTACTGCCGCCAGCCATGAAGGCGAGGTGGAGGAGCACTTGACGGCGAAGGGGCACAGGGAGCGCGTGGATGGAGGGGTGCTGAGGGGTGAGGAGATCTGGAAGGCACGCAGTAGAGGGAAGGGGACGTTGGGGATTTGCCGGCGGCGGCGCTGGATGTGGAGCTGCAAAAGAAAAGCGAGGGGGCGATACGAACTAGACGTTGGATGAGGGAGAGCCAGAGCGGTGGGCCGCGGAAGAAACCAGAATCTCCGGGATGCGGTGCTTCTTTTGAAAGGAGGGCAGGGTGCTTTAGTTTTCTAAAATAAATAGGACCCACGTATACTGCTCCACGGCCTGCTGTACTGAGAGCCTGACTGCCTGAGACTGATGTGCTCAAGCTTTGCTCCATAGCATGCGTTTATTTAGAATATCTTTTAAATCTCACGAGTGCAGTTAAACTAGGACGGAGGGAGTACTCAAGAGAAGGAAGGGGGGGGGGGAATAGGATCTGCTCCTCTCACTCCTCCCAGCTGCAGCTAGAAAAGAAATAGGAAGTGGGATGTGAACCTGATTCGGATCAGTCCTAATCACAATCTAGAGCCCGAGGGGTGCTAATCCATCCTTTGTTCAAAAAGAAGCTTATTAAGGAGGTGTTTGATTCCCGGAGCTTATTTTAAGATCTGTCATATCAAATATTTTAATACCAATTAGAAAGATTAAATATAATCTAATTATAAAACTATCTGCATAAGTCTAGGGCTTATTCACGAGATGAATCTATTAAGCCTAATTGATCTATGATTAGCATATGTTTACTGTAGCATCACATGAGCTAATTATAGACTAATTAAGTTTAATAGATTCATCTCGCGAATAAGCTTAGGAGTTATGAAATTTATTTTATTATTAGTTTATATTTACTACTTCTAATCACAATCCAAATATTAGATGCGAGGGGTGTAAAATAAAAGATTTACGGGAACCAAACGGCGCCTAACTTTTGCTGGGTGGTCGTACGTAGCTAAGAGAGAGAAACGAGGATGAAGATGCCCGTGTGGTGCGGACTGTCTGTCTGACTGGGATGCATGTGAAAAAGAAGAGAGCAGGCAGAAGCGGATAAAGATGTGACACAAGGCGCACTTGTTTGCTTGGGTTATTTGAAATTCAGGTGGGGGTGACGTGGCCCTGTCTTATCCTCTATTTGGCGTGTCAAACGTGAAATATCTACCATGTTGTGATACGCAACAATTCAGTTTTTTCTCTCTCTTCTTTTCCAGGATAATATATCCATCTAAGCTGTGAAGTAAGCTGCAACAGACATCGTCGGCGCATCCATCCAGATCCATCCGCAGAGACAAGATGAGCAGCTGCCCGCGGCCTTATTCGACAACATGGCGCGCGGATTTATTATATTTGTCAAGAAGGAAACGCGTTCTGACGAAGGGCTGCGGTAATTTCGGTTGTCGGGGTGCAGGAAGAACACCTTCGATTAATCAATTCTATGGGGATGGAAAAGGCTATGCGAATCAGCTCGATACCCATCGAAATTGAAGGACTACTGATGCGTGAAGGAACGAGCAACAGCGAACTGTATGGTTTCGCGAGTCAGAAGCAGCAATAATAGTCTCCAGGAAAATTCTTCTAATACTGGTGCCGTCAGCAGAAACATCTGAGTAGCAGGAATTTTTTTTTAAAAAAAAACAAAATGTTCCTCTTCAAGATGTTTGTCAAACAAGAAACGGATCAGTGATTGCGCCGTCAGCAAGATCCTCTTAATTTAGATCAACGAGCTTTCTGCTCAGCCTAACCTTATTACTACAATCCTACCTGAAGACATAAGTAGATACGCAGAAAATCACGATTACGGCCCTAGTTTCAGCAGAGTACCCTGCCTATGATTTTCCGCAGAAAACATGTCAGGCCGCGTAAACTGGCAGAGCTAGGCAAGCCCCGTGCGCCCGAACACCCGTGATGTTTCCAAGCCTTTTCGCAGCAGTGACCTGCCGAACTTACGCCGGGTCAACCCATCAAAAACCCGGGGGTCTTTAATCCAGATCATCGCCAGGTCCCAGGGCTCAGCATTTTCGGAAATTGCTGGCGGACAGCCAGTCGGTCAGCCGGAGATGGAAGGAACCAACCAACCCAAGGACGACCGGACCGGGTTTTCGAAAGGATTCCCTTTCCCTCCGCCACCGGAGCCCCAGCGCGTGATGATTAGCAGGCACAACACGCACACAAGGGGGCGCCGGCCGGTAACGGTTGCCCTGCGCGTGCCGCGGCCGGCGGCTCCACATGGCGACCAGGAGGGAGGGAGACCGCAGATCGCGCGCGGCATGTGAAGGAGCAAGTGCCGCCCGCCGGCCATGAATCTAGCCGCCCTACCCTACCTGTGGTCCGGGGCCGGCCATGTGGTGTCAATCTGGGTCTGGGAGGATTGGATGTCGAGCGCAACCACATGGCTTCCATGTGTCTTCCCCTTCCCCTCCCAACCTTCCTGAGGAGAGTCAGCGTAGAACGTTCGGAAGCGACAGGTGGAGGAGTACGCACGTTTGGGCTGTGTGGACAAACGAAACGACCTTCCGTTTCGTGCTCGCAATTCAAACATGACTCGAGGCACTCGTACGCCTTTCCGATTCGTCTCTGCACCAGTTTGTCAACTTCCGGTACGAGTTTTACCTGCAGACTACCAGCAGCATATCTTTCTTCCCTCGCACAGCCAGATTCATCATGGCCGCCGAGGCAGCCGTAAGCAAACGGGAGTGGTACGAGCGACCCGTGATCCGTCCGTTTCCCCGTCCCGCGAGTCCACGGCCGCCCCGCCCACCACCCGGCCCTCCATCGCAAGCAGCCGGGCCGGAACTCGGAAGCTTCTGCACCCTCTCCCACGCAGCCGCTGACGCAGCTCCGCAGCGGCGGCGTGGCACGCTCCGGCCGCCCACCTCGCATCGCATCGCAGCCTGACGAGGAGGAGCGCTGCCGTGGCCGTGGGGCCAGCCGGTCAAACCAACATGTCTGACCAGGCCTCCCCTCCCCTTCGCCCCCAACTCCCCCACCTCCTCCACCTCGCTGCCTTCTTCGCTTAAAAGCTCCGGCCCCGACCGAATCCACTCTCCTCCCCGAGGACCCCAACCCGCGGCCGCCACCAAACCACTCCACCCCCGCCTGCGTTCCCGTCTCATCATAACACCCGCCCGGCCGGATTCCTTCTCACTGGTCTCCAGCGGCGCACTGACGCGGCGTTGATCGGCGGGCGATGGAGAAGACGAAGCTCCCGCTCCCGCTGGTGCACAGCGACCGGCTCTGGGCGCGCCCGTGGCGGTGGGCCAAGACCGCCTTCTTCATCGTCGCCATGCTCGCCTCGCTGCTCCTCGTCTGCGCGCCGCCGCTCCTCGTCGTGCTGCTCGACCTCCTCCTCCCGCCCGCGCTCCTCTCCAACTTCCTCCGCGCGCAGGCCCACTCCCCCGCCGCCTCCGCGTCCTTCGCCGCCTCGCTCGTCGAACAGGCCAGGGCCTTCCGCTTCGGCTCCTCGCTCGTCGACCTCCCCGCGGTCTCCGCCGCGCGCTCCCTCCTCATCCTCTGCGCCTACACCGCCTGCGGCGGCGGCGCGGCATACATGTGGGTGGCCGTGGCATGCAGCGTCGGCTCCCTCTGCTACGTCCTCGCCAAGGCCGTCGCAGTGTTCGGCGTCGCCGCCGCCCCCGGGCTCGGGCTGCAGGGGAAGGGCCAGCTCGTCGCCGTCGAGGCCATGTTCCTCATGTCGCTCGCGCTCGCCGCAGCGCACCTCGCCATGGCGTACCGCGCCAGCTGCCGCGAGCGACGCCGCCTGCTCGTCTACAGAATCGACGTCGAAGCTGTGAGTGATCTCCCTCCTTCGCTTATCATACTGCCAATTCGTCTCGCCTTAAACTTCACAAAATAGAATTAAAAAAAATCTTAACATCACCAACGATCGAGCTTTGCAATTCGCGCTTATTGAGTTGTTGTGGGAGTGTCAAAAAAGGCAAAGATTTTGCGGTGTAATCCATTCCAGAACTTGCCGGGGATTACGAGTGAGTATGAACACCAGCTTTCGGCCAAAAAGCCTGTATAGGATAATCCGAGTTCATTCCGCCATGGAATCTGCTTTTGCCGGCCGGGCCAGGTCGTCCCAACTGTCAATACAGTTTGTGCAGCTTCCAGGATGGCCAGAACTACCCTGTAGGCGCGCTCATACTGTTCACATAGCTTAGCAGATAATCCTTGCATTACTGTTACTGCCACTACCAGTAGTCCTCCCTCCCAGAACAGGCAGAGTCAAATCCCAACCACCTTCATAGAACTTGCAGGCGAACTGCGTGAAGACACAGTCCACTATCCTAACCTGAAAACAATACTTTTCCACGCGTTGGACGTCACAGTAGCAGGTTAGGAGCAGCACGTCGATCAGGACAGGTCTCTAAGAGCAAGATCCCCGGCCCCCTTGTACAAATATCTAGAAAACAGCATCCATCCGTGACCAGGGAGCTCAATTGACATCACAACTGAGCGTTCCGGCCTATCCATCACTGTCGAGGTAGCGCCTTGCTGGTTTGTTTTGGCGTGGCCGTCGAGGCTGGAGAACCCCCGAGACTTCGTCAAATTTTAGCTGTCATGAAAGTGAACTGAAAATTCGGACGTTTCCACGAAAACCTTAGCACATGCATGTGGAGAACTCAAAAAATTCTCCAATACTGTGGCTTACTAAACCCTGATTTGACTTATGCAGGTAAGACTGAAGGGAGGCCAGACACCCAAGGCGCTGAAGCAATGCATGGTCTGACGACCAGTCGCTCGTCTGCTCCCCGCGGGCAGCCGGGTGGAATCCGAATCTGAACGCACGGCGCGGCAGCAACCGGCCGGCAGGCTTCAGTTCAGACAGACACAGCGCGGGCGGGCCCTGCATTCGGGTCAGTTCCAGGGCAGGTCCGTGCGGTCCCAAATTTTGGTTCGAGAAGTTGTGTATAGCCCGATCCGATCGACACGTCCATGTAATGTAATCCCTCACTGTGCCAAAGTGAAAAGCTAGTACTAGTACCACTCTGTAAATACGTCTGGAACATCTGTGCTTCGGCCTCCTGCAGCCAATGCAAAACAGGATGAGCCGTGCAGCAGATGCTTGTTGGCCTGGAATTGTGAGTTCCCGTCACGCGCGGGCAGATGTGACGATGGGCGAATTTAGATTTGGTTTCATGGTTCGGTTGGAACTTCAATTTCTACGTGAATGAACTAGGGCAGCATTCAGTCATTTTTTAGAGAAAATAAATTCAGCAGGATTTGAATTCTGGTGGGTGAAGAACTTGAAGACATATGACGACAACTTCATAAAAGGATTACGTATTCTTTATAATACGGAAGTAATGATAAATGGTTAAACGAAACGTGGGAGATAGAAAGATGTGCTGCTCCCGAAGCTCCATGCTGAATTTTTCCCCCACAAATTTTACTCTTATCTCAAAAGGATTTCGTGTTTTTACCTATCATTTGCTGCCTTTTGCGGCTGCGGAGATTTCAAATCGTCAGTGGGTCAATGCCGCACCTGATGATTAACACAGAAAAATAAAGCAAAGCTTTCCGCTGGGTCAACTGAAGGGAGCAAGTTTTCCAGTAGCCCAATAATCTTGACGATCCAGACTGTTGACCAAAGAGAAAGGATGACTTTTGACTTGTTGCTTCTAGAAGACTGGAAATACGGGCTTTCGTCACGTGGTCAGAACCCACAAGTCGGAAGTCGTTCAGGCGCTTGCCAGTGACGTCGTTTTGCGTCAGCACTTGAGAAAGACCAACTGGCCGGCCGGCCCAGGTACATCAAAAATAAGAAGCCCATAACTTCCGGCCCAATTCCAGTTATCCTACTTGGCCCAATAAGACCAGTGCGATACTGGCCCAACAAAAAATCAGAGTAGCTAGCTCCTCTTAAAAAAAATTAAAAAAGCATAATGATCAGAGCAGCCTCAGAAGGAAAATGAATAAAGTGGATCTGGATATACAGTAAAATCACCAACTTAACGTCAATACAGGTACACATCAAAAGTTCTACCGTCTTTGAAAGATACACCGGTTTCATGGCTTGCCTAAACGCACGCGACCAATTTCGTCTCTTCTCCGGTTCCTACTACGTGCGCCGTCAGTCATCTCACACGTTCCCGTATCGTCGTTGTCTATAGCTCGGAGGACATCATCATCACAGCTTACAATTGTTATAAACGATGACGAATAAACGATGAAAGTAAACAGATCAAATCGAAAGGGAACACGAGATTTAACGTGGAAAACCCAACCAATACGGAAGGGAAAAAACCACGAGCGCCAGTCAGCAAGAACTTCAATATATCAAGAGTCGGATTACAACGCCGTGCGGCGGCTTACAAAAAGATTATCATCAAGAGGAAACCCTAATCCGCTACGCTCCATCACAAGTCGGCCTTTTACGTGCAACTGAATTTGAAACACATCTCAACAACAAACAATATGATCGATGGCGCGCGGAGAAACTGAAAGCAGGGGCAGCTAACGGGGCGCTCGGTCTACAGTTGAACTACTGGACTGGTAGGGAGCATTGACAGTCTGAATCGGCATCAGGTGCAGTCGAGCTAGCTAGTGGTGGTTGACTTATGACAATTAATAAGCTAGCTGCTCGATGAATCCATCAGGTCTCGCATATCAATCTGTCAACGCAACAAATTAAAGTGGCTTTAATCGCAATCATGGTTTGAATTGACGAGGCTCGATGGCTCCAAGAATGTCCCCTTCTGATGAGCAGTAGCTGAGGGCTAGAGAGATACTATGCTAGAGCTTCCGTCGGCAGCCCTGTAGCCATGGCGAGCGGCGGGCGAGAGGCTGCCTGGATGGGTCGTCGGGGCGTGAAGCGCGGCGCCCCAACAGCCGCTACATAATGAAGCTATTGGTTGGCTCCATCAAAAATAAAAAAATAAAAAAATTGAAGCTACGGCTGGCCATCAGGGAGAGGGAGGGAACCCTGATCAGGGCTGCGCGCAAAATGGTTGGAGGTAGGAGCTGAGACCGAGGAGTTAATGGCCAGATGAGGCGCGCGTGTCGTCTCCAGCCCAGCAGCAGCATCCAGATAGGCTAGGGGTGTGTAGTGTAGCGCGAAAGGCGCGGTGCCGGCGAGTGTCCCCCGCGGATGGCACATACATGATGGCCGGGGCGGGGCATGTGAGAGGCCGCTGTCCATCGAGCTGCCGCACTGTGCGTGCGTCGTCGTCTCTCGGCCCCGGTCCCCTCGCCTCCATCCGATGGCGACGCCGGCCGGGCTAGCTTGTCGATCCTAACATGCGTGGGCGTGGTGGTCCGCATGCAGCAGCGTGCCTAGCTTCCACTGCTAGTACCTGTGCCTGCTACTCAATCAATGTATTATCACTATTCGTAGTAGAGTACGCGCGTATGGGTTCTTGCATTGCATGCATCAGCTAACAGTTGGTGTCATCGTACTTACTGTACGTGCTGCATGATTATGAACCTGCGATTAGCACCGGCACGTCGAGGCAAAAAACAAACAAACACAGCTTTAGTAGTTTACAATTACAGTTGGCATGCAGCAGCTTCCAAAGCAAAGCAAACCGCGTCAGCATGCAGTAAACTAGCAGACTAGCGCCTGCAAAGCCCTGGGGATCGTCGCTCTCGTCGGTGCCGACGTGGATGCAATAATAGCTTGAAGCCTTCAACTTTACAAAAGGGGACGTACGTATTGTCGTCCCTCGTGAGGCCGACCTGGAAATGGAACCGCAGAAGCTGACAGAGAAACACTCGATCCGGAGGGCAATGCGAGGACTCTGCTGCATATTTTGCTTGGCGCAGGTGAGCAGCGGAGGTGGCGGCAGTACGTCAAGCAGCTAGCGGCGGTCCGCGCACTCCGACGACGCCCGCGTTCCCTCCCCCCGCCTTTATTTGAGGATTCGCGCAGACATTTCAGCCGAAACTGCCGCCAGTTGCAATGCAAACCGTGCGACTCAAGGTCCGCGATCGAATTGTTGGGCGAATAATTATCCGTCGCGGATTCCTCACCAACCACACCAGGCTATCCATCAGGCCAGTTGGCGTGAGCGATCGAGAGAGGACGTCGGCGGCGGCGGCGGCGAAACGCGCGACTCCGGCGCGCGCTCCGGTCGCCGTCGCGGGCCCCGCCCTGACTTACGGCCGGGGCGGCGTCGTAACCGGCAAGACGGACAATCATGGGCGTCGTCTCGTCGATCGCGTGATTAACCCGGCCCGCCTCCAGTCCACCAGCTGCAGATCGAAGCGGACGGAGATCGATGGATGGTGCCTTTGCTTTGCTGCTGCTGCAGATTTTTACCGTGAGCTGCTAGACTATTAGCCATCCTTGTATTCCTCTAATTAAATGCAGATGGCTACCTGTATGGCGAGGTCCTCTGCAAGCATACTCGTCGATCGCACGTACTGTACAGTCTCGAGGGCCCACGAGGCAGAGGGGCGATGGGACAGACGGCCGGGAACGCGGCTGAAGAGCTCAATGGCATCTATCTGTAATCTGTTCAACTGCGCATATATACAGCAAGCAGATGTACGCGATTCCTCAGACCAAACTAAGTTCAAAGCAAGCAAAGATTCCACGGTGCATATATCCTGCTGGCTACTATTATCTTTGATGGATTCTTGGCCTATTTTCTTGAAATAAAATTCTTGGCCTATTTGCCTAGCTCATGAACTTTGTTCTCACTGCTTCTTGCCTTGTGTGGATGTATGCTGTCATGGGCGACGCAACCATGACGTGCGTCGGATGGGAGAACTAGGGAGCTAGCTTAGCTCACGTGTGAGCCCAACCTCTTTTATTTTCTCCAGAGGAATGCTGAGTCGTTTGGATTATGCGAGTGATAGGACTTGATGACACAAAAACAGGCGAAAAGCTTTGGAGAAAGTGATGCGGGGGAAGCAGGGATTAAACTGAAGATTGAAAAGACTAGGGCGGAGTAGGGATGAACGTACACTTCTCGATCGATTAATTTACAAACAAGATAGATGCCAAATTGAGGAAAGAACAAAAGGTCCAATGACAAATTTGTCATTCCTTAATGATTAGTGCTATGATCAATAATAATCGGGACATATATTTTCTCACCGGTGAACGTATGTATGCGTAAAGATGATGGCTTATTTTCAGAAATATTAGTGCCTTTTTTATTCTCTTCTCATCACAACTTCACAAGCAAGTGTTAGAATTATCGATCGACTACTTTATCCGTGGATCGACTACCGCGTGAAAAGATCGGAAGAAGTCGAGTAGATCTAAAACAAGCCGAGGTAAGGAGAGGGAGAGAGGAGAAGGGGCACGCGGTCATACCGTCGTGACCCTGCATTGCGGGAGCAGCAGAGGAACCCGCCATCGTCTCGGGTGGCGGTGATGCTTGAGGTAGTCGATCTTCGGGTCGCAACCGAGGAGTACGGGGATGCGGTGGCGGTGTTGACGGTGGCCGTGGGTGAGTCTTCCCGCCGCTGCTGCGCTTCCACTAGATCGGCTAGGGTTTAGACTGTCGGTGGGGTGGCGGCGGCGACGAACCTCGTATCATGCGCCGCTGGCCCTCACCTTCCTTTTATAGCGCAGTGCGACGGAGGCCCACCAGCTACGAGCGAGCTGGAGCGCCCCCGATCAGGGCGCGAGTGAGAGGAGGCCCATCGGGCCCGTTGGGGTCCGAGGGTCTCTGGGAGATCAATCCAACATCAAGATGTATACATTGAAGTGTGTGTATATATATTTATATATATATTAATTAATCATCTCTGAAAGATACTTAGACTTCATAAAAACAATTTTAATGTAACTAGTAAGGTCCTTATTAGCCTGCAAGACTACTGTAAGTTTTAATGCAGTGATGATAATGCTGGACTCTCCTCTAAAAAAATGGTAACGTTGGACTCCGATGAATAATTCAGCAAAAAAAAACATACACTTGAGGAAGGGTAACAATTTGACGAAGGAAAAGCAATAGAGATGTTGATGACCCCACAAATAGGCGTGGTCCCACCGGTCTTTTTCATCTACTGTTTTAATTGCAATTAGTTGGAAACGGTGGACCACTCTTGCCCCAGTTGGTGCCAGGCCCTACTTCCGGAATATTTTGTGGGGAGAGCAAGCTATTGGTGCACACATATATGCCTTCTAAAGTCTGTTTTCTTTTTTAACCAAATTCTTTTTCATTCCATGGTTTATTTTTTTAAGAAAAGATTCGCCAATTTATATTATGGAAATAGCTATACATGCGACCAGACTTTTCATATACTTGCGTTATATGACTTTTGTTGGTCCACTGTGAATCTAATATGTGTTCTGAACTAATGCTTGAGTTCAATCGTACATTAATTGGTCATATGTATAGCAAGACTATAATTTTTCTATTATGTGAATACTGAACCAGGAAAATAAACAAGTTCGGTGGAATTTTGGATACCAAACCTCCACAAAACATCTTCCATGAGACAATACAGAATAAAACCAACTCACTAGACCCGTGGTAGAAACTGAAATTAACTGTAGCTTTTTAATGTTGTAATGGTTGCATAAATAGTACATGTTTGCCAACGGATATGCTGTATTTATTGACATTGTACATGGACCGTGGACATAATAAGTTATATTGCAAGGTCAATAATGTATACTTTTTGTGTCCATACATAAGCTACGTTTGTTCCTTCAATTATATTGCAACAATAGTCTACAGGAAGAATTACAATTTAAGTTTTGCGATTTATATAATTTCCTCTTGCATTGCTTACTGTTTTTGGACTTTGGATTTAATAGATCAAAAAAAAATGTAACTTGTGCTTCACTCAAAATGGTAACTCCCAAAAATATATTGACTCGCTCAAATGAAGCTGGCCACCAGTAAGAAACATTACTAGCCAGCACTTGGGTCGTCCACTCCTCTTTTTTTAGATGAATGAACAAAATAATGCTCCAGCCTTTGCGCCAAGAGGGTACACGTAGCAAATAAGCCCTACTAGATAGCAGTATATCGTTTAGCAAAAAGGAAAGGGAGACCCAAAGTGATCAGTCTAATAATTATGGATTATCTGCTGGGGTGACGCAATTACCCTCTCCAGATACATACAAATACTGGCGCTACCACTCGTGAGTCGATCGAGACCAGAAGATATTTGGATGGGATGCTCGCAGCGGACGAGTGCTAGCAGTGGCACGGGCGGCAGTGCAGAGAAGTAGAGGAAGTAGAGCACGCAGTGGCAGCGGCAGGGCGTGGCGAGAGCTTGACGCGGCAACCACCACCACCACGCCCCGCCGAGCTAGCTGACCAGAGAGGGAATCGATCAGGGAGGGAGAGCTCATCGATCAGCTGATGAGCAGCTCGCTCGCCATGTATGTGTATGCTTTTCCTGCCTGCCGGTGCCGTCGCCCCCACCTTTTTCCCGTTTCCTGCTTGCTTTTTGCTGCCGGCGATGAGATCTTTGGTTTGGTTGGTTTCTTTAAGACCCCGGCGTCCAAATCACCCCGCCTTTTGATCCCAATTTCCTCCTTTTCCCTGCCCTCCCAACACAAAGCAAGATTCTTGCTTGTGCCAGGTAAAGGGGCCTATAGCTAGCTGCTACTATTGCCTAGCCGCTCCTCTTGCCCGGATTGCATGCTACTTGCAATTTTGACTTGATCATTGCATATGTTTTCTGTGTCTGTCTCTCTCGATCCATCGTATCGGCGCTGAACGATGAGCGAGCGAGTGCTATTACCAGCTAGTAGCGCCATGGATCACTGCTGCTCTCTGCTGGTACTTCAGCTCAGTACTAACGTAACTGCCTCCCTCCTCTTCTTCTTCCTCTCTTCTAGTTCTGTCAGGAAAGATTTGGTCGGCCAGGCTCTCCCTCTGAAGGACTGAGACGCCAGCCACTTTGCACCACAAAAGTGAGTTCTCCCTTTCCTTGTTCCTACTCTTTGTTTTCCTGTGGTGCTAGCTTTCGCGGCCCTCCCAGCTAGCCGTGCTTTGCTGATTGCCTCCTTGTTTGTGTGTGCTTTAAGGGAGGAAGCCTTACTTTTGGTGTGGCCTGGCAGCCGCGCGCCGATCGAGCCTGACGGAGATGGCGCACGATCCCAGCCTGGGCTTCGCGGACTACTTCTCGGCGGCGGCGGACGCCGCGGCGATGGAGGAGGGGGCGCCCGAGCTGTACGGCTTGCACGCCGACATGGAGTTCCTCGCCATGCGAGGAGGCCTGCCCGCCATGCCAGCCGCGGCGCACGGCCATGGTCACAGCAAGGCCGTGCTCGACGACGCGGGGCCAGAGGGCGGCTCCACGAACGCGGGCACCATGCAGTTCCTGAGCGCCGGCGGCCATCACCAGCAGCAACCGAGCCAGGCGCAGGGGCCGCTGTCGCTGTCGCTGTGCCGGCCCGATGGTGGTGGCGGCGTGGGCCTGACGTTGCACGAGCACCTCGGCGGATCGTCCCGGCACCACCAGCAGCAGCCGCCCCCCGCCTCGTGGATGCAGCACGACTACTCGGCGCCCACGCAGGGGACGCAGCACGCGGCCGCGTGGCACCTGCGCAGCTCGAGGTTCCTCCTCCCGGCGCAGCAGCTGCTGCAGGAGTTCTGCAGCCTCCCCGTCGACAGCGCCGCCAAAAACAAGCGCGCCAAGCAGGCATCAACGGCAAAGCCGTCGTCGCAGCAGCAGCAAGAAGACGGGGGCGGCGAGGGTTCGTCGTCGTCGGCCTCCTGGGCCCCGTCGCCGCAGATCCAGGCCATGAACGCGCTGGAGCTGCAGCGGCTCAAGGACAAGCTCTACATCATGCTGGAAGAGGTGAGCGATCGATCATCGACCGACGATGAGAGGCAGGGCATGCAGCTCGATCATATCGGTAGCTAATCCTGATTAGGCCGGGCTCTGGATGGTCCAAGACGACGAATCTGAGGGGGGAGGAAAAGGTAACAGGAAAGTACTTGGAGTTCAATTATGGTTGCCGGAAGGGTGCACCTGCGACTAGGGCAGGGAAGGGGCGCTATTCTGGGGCCTCACCCTTCGCTTTTGGAAACCTCTATTCCCTCGCCCCGGCCGCTTAGGTATCTTCCATCGTCTATCTACTGGGGGGCACGGGGGCCGGCCGGCCGGCCGGGTCCCCTCCCTAGCCGGCCGGTCATACATGCGGCTGTGCTGGTGCAGCCTGCCTGCAGCGGACTCTCACACACAGTCTCTGCACAGCGCCATGACTCTGCGAGTGCAAGAGCTAGCGGCTGCCCTTCTCTCTTCTGCATGCTGCTAGCAGCTCCACGGCCTCTTTTGCATGCCCATCCCTTGCCATTCAATGCCCCGGCTCGGCTTGCACAGTCAGTCACACAAGAATTTTTTTTACTGGTACTACTGCAGTGCTGCAGCTGAGAAGTTGCACCAGGCAGAGCTGCAGCGGCAACTCTTCAGCTCGTGCATGTGAATTGGACTTTGCAGAGTTGTAGGGGTGGCCAGGGGCAGAGACGACTGCAAGTCTATACAAGTTACTGCACTGGCAGTAGTTGTTACCGTTTCACTGTTACATTATTGTCCATCACTTGTTACTGCGCCTACGTACGTATCCGTGCTCGATCTGCACTAGTTGTACTTGCGTACGAATCTTGCTACGTAGTGGTTAGTGGAGCAGCTAGCTAACCAGTAGGAGTGGCGAAAAGTATGCTGCGTTGTCTGTAAAAGCTCATGTAAAAATGTCAATTACGCACTCGAGTTTATATGCATGCGTGTACGTGCAGGTGGACCGGAGATACAGGAGGTACTGCGAGCAGATGCGGTCGCTGGCGGGCGGGTTCGAGGCGGTGGCCGGGGAGCGCGCGGCGGCGGCGTACACGGCGCTGGCGTCGCGCACCATCTCGCGGCACTTCCGGAGCCTGCGGGACGGGATCGTGGCGCAGCTGCAGGCGGCGCGCAAGGCGCTCGGGGAGAAGGACGTGTCCGTGCCCGGGATGACGCGCGGGGACACGCCCCGGCTGCGGGTGCTCGACCAGTGCATCCGCCAGCAGAAGGCGCTCAGCCAGGCCGGCATGATGGAGAGCCACCCCTGGCGACCGCAGCGCGGCCTACCCGAGCGCGCAGTCACCATCCTCCGGGCCTGGCTGTTCGAACACTTCCTGCACCCGTAAGCTAGCTAGTTTACATACACGCCCATTTATTCAGATTTTTTATACTATCTACTAGCATACATTCATCTGATGATCAGATTCCATTATTTTCTGAATTATATATGAATGCAAGGTTTGATCGTTTTAAAGCTCATAACTAGTGCATAGCTAGTGCTACCCAGCTGCTAGCTAAACTGGACTAGCTAGTACTTAATATAGATAGCAATCAAGCTACTAAATGATCACGTCACTGGTGTGCTAGTAGCCAGCGTAAGTGAGCGCGTGACCACTAGGTGATCTGAGGTCGATGGTATCTGCTAATAATCCGCTTAATTTCCTTGGTACGATTAATTTATTCCACAGCTAGCTAGCATTTTGTCTTGCATTGGCCAGCACTGCGCATCAAATGCTTGATCAGACTAGACGGCCATTTGCAAAATGTATATATACCTAGCTAGCGCACATATCACGCGTATTTGTATCCTTCTTTTTCCCAAGTTTTTTTTTGTTACTGAGAATTCAATTGAATCAAATGTGTTTACTTAATTTACTGCTTGTAGTTTTCTTTTCTTTTCTTTTGAGCTAATAATAAGTCAGGAACACCTGATCTTTTCGCATGAACTAAAATGGTACCATTTCATAACAGTGCATGCATGCATGCATGTGATGCATGTATATGACGATTAACCAAAAACTAACTTAACATTTGGTTTCTATTTGTCATGATGTTCAAATCATCTCCATCAGGTATCCAAGCGACGTGGATAAGCACATTCTGGCTCGCCAGACGGGCCTCTCGCGGAGCCAGGTACGTACTTGCACATAAACTCTAGCTCGATCAGCTCAACTAATAATTAGATTTTAGATCCACACATGCATGCATGCATCCCTACAAAAGATAGAAAGGAAGGTTGTTGAATTTTCAACTTAGCCGTACGTGTTGTTTGCATCGACCGGGCGGCGTTTGAGGATTAATAATACGACGACGTGTGCTAATATAAATTCGTATGCAATTGCGTGTTGATTCGATCGATCCGCGTCGCGTAGATGGCACATCAATTCATGATTGGTTGCCATGTCATGGTCGTGCCATGTCCTCTTGTGCCTGCAAACGTTTCGAGAAAAAGATTCCTTCTTTCAAGCATCCATGATCCGTGTACCTCTCACGCACTACAACGACGCGATGACATGCATGTGCCGCAGGTGTCCAACTGGTTCATCAATGCGCGGGTCAGGCTGTGGAAGCCCATGGTGGAGGAGATGTACGTGGAGGAGATGAAGGACGGCCAGCAGCAGGACGGCGGCGGTGCCAGCGCGGGGCAGCAGATCAGCACAAACCCTAACCCTAGCATCAGCAGCGAGGCGGCTGATGGCGGGGACAAAGGTGTCGACCGGAAGCCGACGCGGGCGCAGCTCATGCACGACGCGGGGTCCCTCGCCTCGGTCGTGAACATCGGAGGCGCGGGCGCGGGCGCCGGCGTCTCGAACTTGGGCATCATGGACCACCTGGACTTCGACTCGTACGGCGCCGGGGACCAGCAGCAGGCTGGGGGCTTCGGCGGCGTGTCCCTGACGCTGGGCCTGCAGCAGCACGACTCCCACGACGGCGGCGGCGTGAACATCGCGTTCGGCGCGCCGCCGCCGCCCGCGCACCACCACCACCACGGCGGCGCCGCGGGGTATCTGTTCGCGACGGCGGGCGGGCAGCAGGTGATGGACAGCGGCGTGCACCCGGGGCCGCACGCCCAATTCGGCGCGGCGGGCGGCATAGACAGCGAGGCGCAGGAGCACTACCGGAGCCTGGGCGCCGGGTTCCACCTTCTGCGTGACCTGGCCGGGTGATAGCTAGATCGAGCTCGCTGCGGATGAGTTGTGACCGATGGGGATGTCGTACCGGCGTCTAGCGTCCAGTCCGGTGGCGCGCGCGCTACCGCATTTGTTTGGCTCCCCCGGCTGGCCGGCCGGCGCGTGGCAGGTGAGGTCTCCATCGATCGCCACCGCGCGCCGAGTTGGCCTGCCTGCTGTGTTATTATGTAGCGTGTACGCCGGATCGAGCAGTTTGGACGCGCGCAGGCGGCGCACTAGCCGGCCGGGCCGGAGCTGTATAGGTATAGCTAGTGGACGACACACGCATGCTGCATGCGGCTAGCTTAATTGTTTGTCGATCAAATTGGTGAAGCAAGGGATTCAGAAAACTCAATTTATGCCAGGCGATAGATGTGTTGCTCCGTCACATCAGTTCATGCATGCTAGTACATTGGCACTGCAGAAGACGGTTACCGTTGGCTCTTTCACCCAGGAGTTTAGTTTACGAACATGCAATAATATGCGCCAGGATAGAACCAAGATGAGTGATTATACTCACAACATGCTCATGATATATGTACACTAGCTAGCTAGTACTTGTCGCACACGGAAAAGGATCGGTATGTAACAACAAAAAAAATGTGTATATGCATGCAGCCGCTTGAAGAATCAAAATCTGTGCAATGAACGAGTGAATAGATGTCAACAGGTTTTTTTAGAAAATCTGCAAGTGTCAAATAAATATCAAGAAAATGCATGTCAAATAAATAGTCGTCGTACATGTCAAATAGTTAATCTCGGGTTGCTTGCTTGCCGCGACACTGCAACCGGCAATCATTAGGCATACTCATCAAGCAGAAACTTAAATTATGTTTGCTGAGACCACAATGACGGATTTGTGCAAAGCTCCGGAGATTTGGTCAGGTAGGATGTCACTTTCGTAATCTGCAAACTTATGGCGAGCGTCGTCACACCAGGGAGAAGAACAAAAGTTGTCAATCACGAATGCTGTTATCTCACAACACTTCGTCAGTAGCATGGTGCTTTACATATCCGAGATTCGTCCTTGTACAGGAAGTAGTGCAAATCACCTTTTCGAAGAAGCAGTACTGCAGTCTGCACTAGTAATAAATTTGCGGGAAAAAAAACGATGAACCCAAAAGATAGCTCTAGGGATTTTCACCACTTAGTTCGAAATTTGAACTGAATTTGTCCTACAATTTGAATTAAGTCACCACTATATCGAAAATAATAAGAACCAATATAATAAGTTTATTTGGCCCTAGTGGTTCTTCTTCGTCAATGCCTCCATAATATGCCCAACTCGAGCAACTAGTTTGGCCGTTTGTTTAACTTTTGCACTTGTTTCTCTTGGGTATTTCAGTTAATTAGTTATTCCTACAGTCAAGTAGCTAGACCATCTTATTATACCATACGTAATCAATCAGGTCCATAGTCGAAAATCAATCAATAAATATAATCAATAACTTTTTCGTTCTACAAGTTAATTACCTTCTAATAGAATTCAGACTAAAATCTTGAAGTTTTTCAGTCCATAGTAAGAGGCAACGTGATTAGGAGATGTGGTCAGGTTTCGGGTTTCCAAAGTTCTCTCTGACATTTGGGTTAAAGGGAGTTTGGTGGGGCGGTGGCCACACCAATGATGTGGTGCATGTCATCGGCGGCAGCCGTCAGTTGCATTGGGTTGGTAGCTTCTATTATGACAAACGGGTATGTAGACTGCAATACTTCAGACGGACGGTTATGGCCTGTAATGAATAAGGTCTAAATGAAAAGTTAGCTTTAAAAAATATTAAGCTTTGGATGACAAATGAACTGGGCCTAGGTCCAAATCAAATAATAGGATAAAAATAAATTGGCTGAATTTGAAAATAAAATAGGCATAAAATTCGGCTTTAGCCCATAATAGATTCTTTTACTTCATGTGTTTTATTGGGTCACCGAATATTTATGACGATCAAATCGTCACAATGGACATACCACAGCATATCTTAGCTATTGCCACATCACATAGGGCAAAAGTTTATGACGTTTTCTATAAGTGTTATATATTAGTGATGATAGAACAATCGTCTTAAGATTTATGACGAAAAAAATATAGCCTCATTACAAAATATCTTTTATTACAAGGGATATATGACAAATGAATTTCCGTCACACAAGTGTCATAGATTATGAAACATAACAAAATACCACTTTCAGTGATATGAATGGAACGTTACAAAAGACCACATGTGTTGTAGTGATTAGATAACGATTATGTTTTCTAGACTCCACCATTTTTTGAGAAAGATCAATAGTTTGTAGGTTGGAGAACCTATCATCATCTCTCACATCAGTATATAAAGGCCAAGCTCATGGCTAAGGTCCCTCAAATCCCTAGAATCAAAATCATGTGGATAAAATTTTGCTAAGCTCATCAACTTTTTTATATTAAAATCATGAAATGAGTCTCTTGGGAAGTGGCCAAGCAAAGAAGCCGTTCAGAGCTTGTCCCATTGAAACCACTATTGAGTTCTTGAAGTAGCCAATCAAAAACATCGCTAAAACAATCTACTTGATAGTTAGTGGCGGAGGGCCCGGTATTGCTGGGTATTGCTCGGGCAATACCTCGGCCCAGTCCAGCTTAAAAAAAACTAACCCTATCCAACTCCCCAGTCCCCACCGTGACTCCCTGCTCCAGTGCTCCCGAGTCCTGACCTCACAGGCTCGCACGCCGCCGCCGGCGCTGTCTACAAGGCGACAGATCAAGGACCGGCGGAGGCGCGGAGCAACGCCGCCGGCGGAGGCCGGGCCTACGACACCGCCGGTGCCCAGTGGCACGCCTGCACCCGTGGACCTCGAGGACCCGAAGCAGAGGTGGCGGTGGCTGCAGCAGGAGCTGCGGTCCCCGGTCCACGCGGCCTCGTCTGCGGGACTGCGGCGGCGGAGGGCCCGCTGTCGCACCGGCAGAACCTGTCGCTGGAGGAGCTGGCGAGCGAGGTGGGGCTCTCGCACGACCGGCGGCTGCGCGTGCCGCTGCCCAAGGCCAGGAGCGTCCGCGCCTTCGCCTGCAAGTTCAGCTCCAGCCCGCCTCCACACATCGGCGCCGCTCCGGATCCCCACGCCAGCCCGCCTCCAGCGGCTCCAGCCCGACGCCCAGCTGCCGTCCTACCCCATCCCGACCCGACGCCCAGCCGCCCTCCTGCCGCATCCCGGTGCCCCAGCCGCCGTCCGCCCGCATCCCGGTGCCCCGGCCGCCGTCCTTGCCGTCTTGCCGAGTGCCAGCGCCCCGCCGCCATCCTGCCTCCGTTCTTCTTCTTCCGAGACGCCCAGAGCCCCTGACCATGGTTGGAAATAGCAAGGGCAAGAAAAAAAATTAACCAAAACGGTATATTTTTACTCATTGTCCGGTGTCTAGGCTCTAGCAATGTCTAGTAATTCATAGGTATATCTTGAAGTCTTGAACATCCGGATGACCAGTGACCATGTTTAATTTCAGGTATCTATAGATATTTTACTTGTGGACAGAGTAGCACTCATGCTAGTGGAGTTCATCTTCATCATGAACCTGAAGTGGAAGTGGAAGCAGAAAACATTGCTCATCCGGATGTTCAAGATGACAACGGTGAAGCGGAAGAAGATGCACATGTTCAAGAGGATATTGAGGAAGAAAATGCACATGTTCAAGAAAACAATAGTGAAGAAGTTAATGGTCAAGAAGTGGAAGGTATAACTGAGTTCAACCCGGACCACATTATTTCTGATTTGGGTCTTCGTATTCCAATTGATCGCTTTGTTTCTAATATTAGAGATGAAGTTAGGAGGGCTTTCATAGTTAAAGGTCCGACTTAACCAATTGGTCATAATTTTCCCAAATCAAATGATAAAAGGAGCTTTCAAAAACATTGGTTTAGGCAACATAGTTGGTTGGAATATAGTTTGGAGAAGAATAAGGCTTATTGCTTCTATTGCTACCTTTTTAAACATGATCGAATGGATGATAAGTTTTGTTATGATGCATTCACAAAACTTGACTTGTCACAGTGGAGGAATGCTTCCTTGGCATTTTCCAAACATGTTGGTGGGCCTAGTAGCATACACAATGTTGCAACAACAGCATTTCATGATTTTGATAACCAAAGGTCAAGTCTAAGACATATTTAGTAGAGATGCATTGGTTAAATATGAGACTCGATTGGAAGCTTCCTTAAGTATTGTAAGTTATCTAGCATTGCAAGGTGAGCCATTTCGGGGACATGACGAGTCTGCTACTTCTTTGAATAAGGGAAATTTTTTAGAATTTCTTGATTGGTACAAACAAAGTAATGAGGAGGTCAGACGAGCTTTTGATGAGTTGTGTCCGAAAAATGCCAAAATGACTTCTGGAATAATTCAAAAAGAGCTTGCAAACTGTTGTGCAGAACCAGTCACAAAGGCAATAAAGGAAGAAATGGGGGACTGTCTATTCTCTGTTCTTGGTGATGAATCCCGTGATATATCGGTCAAGGAACAAATGGCCATAGTTGTGAGATTTGTCAACAAAAAAGAAGAAGTAATAGAAAGATTTTTGGGTATCAAGCATGTCAAGGACTCAACATCATAATCATTGAAGAAAGCATTGGTTGAGATGTTAAGTGATCATGGATTAGTTGTTGCAAGGCTTCGAGGGCAGGGGTATGATGGTGCTTCTAATATGAGAGGAGAGTTTAATGGTCTTCAAAAATTGATTCGTGATGAGAACCCATTTACTTTCTATATACATTGCTTTGCTCATCAGTTGCAATTGGTAGTTGTTGCTGTCTCAAAATGTTGCTCATCTCTTGAGGATTTCTTCAACTACGTGACATTAATTGTAGCACTAGTGCTTCTTGCAAAAGGAAGAATTTACTGCTTCATAAGCATCGCTTAACTCTCTTGTCTAAGTTGGAGAGCGGAGAAATTTCATCAGGAAGAGGTAAACAACAAGAAACATCATTGGCAAGACACGGAGATACAAGATGGGGATCTCATTACAGGACTTTACTTCATATTGAGTCTATATGGGATTCAGTAATTGAAGTTTTAGAAATTGTGCATCAGGATGAGTGCAATCCATCGGGTGCAGGAGGCTTGGTGGAAAAAATAGAGTATTTCAGCTTTGTATTTAACATGAAGATGATGATGCAAATTCTCCACATCACAAATGAGCTCTCTCTTCTCTTGCAAAGGAAGGATCAAAATATTGTTCAAGCTATGTCTTTGGTTGTTGATGTGAGAACACGTTTGCTTAATTTGAGAAGTGAAGGTTGGGAGCCATTGTTTGAAGAAACTAAAGTATTTTGCCTTGCAAATGATATCTCAATACCAAATATGAGTGATGCTTTACCATGATATGGTCGGTCAAGGAAAGGTGGGAGAAACAATATCACTCAAGAGTATTATTATCGTGTTGATACCTTCTATGCTGCTATCGATTCTATTACCACTGAGTTGGATCATCGCTTTAATTAGCTATCGTTGGAGTTGCTTGTGTGTTTTTCTTATCTTGACCCAAGAAATTCATTCTCTAAGTTTGATGTGGATAAACTTGCTCGGATTGCGAATATCTATTATGAAGATTTTTTTTATAACTGTAAGACTATAAAAGATCAACTAAAAACTTTCATTATTGATGTGCGAAGAGTTGAAGAGTTCAAAGCTTGTTATGACCTTACGAGCCTATCAAAGATAATGGTTCATCTAGAGAGACATATTGTGTTTCCAGTGGTGTATCGGCTTATTGAGTTGGCATTGTTATTACCAGAGGCGACCGCAACAGTTGAAAGAGCCTTCTCGGCTATGAAGATTATTAAGACAGAATTGCGCAATAAGATGACCGATGGTTGGCTAAATGACTTGATGTTGTGCTACATTGAAAGAGAAATATACAAAAAACTTGATCTTCAACAAATAAAAAAGGCATTTCAAAATAAGAAAAATAGGCAAATGCAATTGCCTAGGTCTCCTAGACCTAGGCGCAACTAGAGATATACTTTATTCCTCTTTTAAACATTCTTCACTTAAATATATCATTATTAACTCATTTTTATCTTTTTTGCAGATTTTCAATTGCTATATTGTAATTGATATTTGGCTATTAATTTATCATGATCACGTCATCACGATGACCTCTTGATAAGGTATTTTTTTCGCTCTCATTTTAGTCTCATTTTACATTTGCTTGTTGTGAAAAATATTTAAATTGCAGCATGCATTTTCTTAGCTCGTTGTCTCGGCAATACCTTGATTTTGTCGCGTCGTCCGCCACTGTTGATAGTAATGCTTGTTTGTAATTCCAGATTTACATCTCCAATCAAATATATTCATCTTCCTTTTCTAGTTTGCAAATATCATTCTTGTCACAAAACTCATGCACATTATCTAATATTTTTTCTCACTTTTTTCTTCTAAGCTCATCCAACTGGCATCTAGTTGCTTTCGCACATTTAATAGCTTTTACAATGTCATGTTGCTTCCATCGCAATGCTAAAGATAAGTTTATGATTTCTAATATAGTCAACATGAGATGCAAATAGAAGACACAATCAAAAGATTGAAAGTACTTTAAAAGATTTGATGCTTGATCTCTAATTTTTTTATCCTTTTAATCATTTTCTACAATTTCTAGCACCTTGATTATAGTAGGAAACATATCGACCAAACTTTTAAAGAATTTGTAATGGGAACTCCAACAAGTATCCTGGATCTTTGAAGACTTTTCTCTTGATTCAATCTTATCCCAGTTTAAAGTTGTCCGCACCCTAACCTAGGTTAGTCGACAAACGTGATGTGATGGGGACACGCGATAAGGTCGTGGGGATTGATTTTCTGCTTGTTGGCCTTCCTTCCTCCCTCACGTGCTTATTCAATTGGGTTGCTGGCTATAGGTTGTTGGGCCGAGGGTCTTATTCTTGTTTTTTTTTTGGGGGGGGGGGCACCCACAGGCTCTTACCAGGATTCTCATACCGTAGCCAATAAGAAGCATCTCATAGTTAAGTGAGTGTCCATAAAATCCTCGGTACACGTCGCCAGTGTAGTTGTAGAAGGATCGATCGGTGGCGTCTATGGCAACCACCAAAGGCTGGTACTTGACTGCAAACATCAGTTGGACGTCGACGAAGGCTGACACCCACTAGCTCGTACCTGTCCATGGCCACGACGGGAGATTCGGTGGCGGCCTGGCATGTGTCATGCCTTCCCCTGTACAGGTAGGCGGTTTTGTGTCCTGCCTTCCCTTGTATGGTAGGCGGCTTCGGACGCTATAGACCTGTGATACCCTGTATGTAGGGGGGCATATGCACCCACGGGCTCTTATATGGATTTGGCTACCCGTAATTTAGCTTTCCACTACGGCCAACCCATTTTGGGAAAGTAAAACACAATGTGACCTGCTCTTTTCTTTTTTGGCAAAAGCTGCTACCCGCCGCACTTTTCTCTCTGGCAAAGCGCAACTTATATAGGAACATGTATTACCAGAACAGAACAAGGACAAAAAAAAAATGTCAGCGCATGCAAAATCAATCTCAGATTTAAAAAGCTATAATTTTACAACCAATTAAAATCTGATTGCACCATTGCGTTGCCCCCAACAGAAAGATCAAAACAAGATCTCACTTCAATATGTTTCGATGATATTTTCTCATATAGTTCCAAAAGCACTTTTGTTGAAAGTTGAAAGCATATCATAATAAACTCCGAAGCAATTTAGAATAAATGTACAAGCAATGTCCTGCCACCTTGTACTTGATTCACCGAAACTGCTTAAAACAACATAAATAATAAAAAATAAATTGTGAGATACTCAACAAATTGCTTAATGAATTGTATTGTTATATCTAAATAGAACAATATTATTACTCACTGAGAACCAATATTATTGCCTCTGTAGAATAGTTTTATTGAGACCCAAAATTAAAATGCCTATTAAAATACATATATGATACTGAAAAAAGACATAACTAATCCAATTAAAATGCTTATGAATTTTACCAAAATGCTAGCTGATTTAGCATAAGTTGCCTAAAATTAAAAAATGCATAGGTTCAACTGTAAACAAAGCAAAATATTGTTAATTTCCGTCTCAATACAATAGACGAGGTGTAAACCTCTAATTCAGAACGCTACCGCTGTCCTCCTGCACACCGCAGCGGCACACCCTCGTGCCGCCGCCCGCACGCTGCCACCGCGGCATGCCCCTCGCGTTGCCGCCCGCAAGCAGCCACCGCCGCTCTGCGCAACAACCGGAAGCCCAAAACATGCAAAAGCCAAGAAAAAATCGACCACCCTTCCCTGCCCTTTAGCTAGCAGATTGGCCTGGATCGGCAACGCCATCAAGATGAGTAGCCGAGGACAAGAAGCAATGATCCACAGCCGGGGAGACACGGATGATGGCGCCGGCGGCACGAAGGCCACGGCACACTTCGTGTTCGCGCCGCTTAACAAGCGTGGCCACCTGATCCCAGGCGTCGACACCGCATTGCTGCTGGCCACCCACGGCGCGCTCTGCACCATCGTCGGCCCCTGATCGACGACCTTGAAGGTGCGCCGGACCGTCGAGTCCGCCCCAGCAGTCCGGGCTGCCGGTCCAGCTCGTCGACTTCCCCCTCGACTACGCGCGCGGCCGGCTTGCTGGAAGGGGCGGATGACGTAGAGTGCATCGAGCCCATGTACATGATGAACTACCACCGCGCGGTCGCGCTCCTTCGTTGCCACGGCTTCACGTGCCGCAGTCATCGTGACTCCGCACCCCGCCGTCGTTGTTCCACCCGCATGCCGCCACTGCCGTGGCTCCGCGCCGCACGCCGCGGCCCCTAACGCTGCGACTATGCCTCGATCAGAGAGAGTGAGAGAGAGAGAGATGGGGAGGGAGCCAGGGAGGGAGGGGGAGGGAGAGAGAGGGGAGGAGAAAGAGGAGGATCAGAGGGAGGAGACCTCATCAACACTCATCTCGCGGCTAGCCATCATAGCACTTCAGCCGTCATGGATTTGAAACGAGAGCTCATGGAAGGGAGGGGGGAAAATGGATGCAAGAATTGGGGGTGAACGGGAGAAGTAAGGAAGACAGAGGGGGAAAGCAAAAGTAGGCCCCACCATGTGGTGAATGGAACCGTGTCTGCGCGCTCGCAGCCCCCCGGCCATTTGTTGTTCTATCGAAAGTAGTACCGGTGATGCCGTAGCCCACGAGAAGTATTTCACATTTAAGCGAGTGTCCACAAGATCCTCGGTACATGTCGCCGGCGCGGAGGACGGATAAAAATTGAGATATGGCGGAGTCGATGATCATCAGTCTCAATGCGTTTCAACAGTAGCAACTTAGTAGAAATAAATAGGGATAGCTTAGGAATTAAGAGTATTAGGCTGTTGTGGATAAAAAATCAAGGTATAGCAGTTGTCATACCTTGCCATGCTGCTCCTCTTTCTCTGCATAGAAGGATCGATCGGTGGCGTCTACGCCAACCTTCAAAGGGGGGTACTTGACTGCAAACGTCAGACATTGACGAAGGCTGACACCCGCTTATACCCATCCATGGCCACGACGGGGATTTGACGGCGGCCTGACATGTGTCCTGCCTTCTTGTAGGCGGCATCCGGGCGCTAGACCTATAATACCCCGCATGTAAGGGTTATAAATTAAATTACATTAGAGATCATGTTAGCTTAATAGAAGTAGTTCTCAGTTCAGTTTGAGGTTACCTTGTTTTCTCTTAGTAAAAAGAAAAAAAATGAATACATGTGTGTATGCATTTGGAACATGCCTCGTGCTTTACATATCCAAGAGATTCGTCCTGTAGTGCAAATCACTACTTCGAAGCAGCAGTGCTGCAGTCTACAGTAGTGATAAACAACAGGGTGACCATCAGGATTCAGCAAAGTTTAGTACTAAATCCAACGATCGATATATAGATAGATACATCTGGAACCTGACCTGATATATAGCGAGGTTGACTGAATAAACTAAAGCAGGACATGGAGAGTGACGGAACGATCGATAGCTTTTTCCTCCTACAAAGGCGATTTGGCCATTGACCAGGCAGGCTATTTATAGTAGAAGAAATTCAGGTAAGTAAGTTGTGCATGGTAACGACCCGAATTGGGATCTACGGCTGCCGTCGCCGCGCGCGCAACACCTGTCCTCCGACCTGCTTCAATTCGTTCTGCCAACACTGCCTGCGCTATATTAAACCGTACATGCCATGCCATGATTGGCGATCTATCGCTGCCACTCCGTCCTGAGTTCGATCCCATCATCGCAGGCGCCCTTGCTCTGGCATGAAAGGAGGAGGCGCTCTTGTCAATATGCAGCCGCCCGCCGGCAAGCAGCAGGCGCCCAAGCCCAAGGCCTCCTCCCTCTTCCTCTACATCCTCCTCCTCTACATTCTCCTGCCGGTGCTGGTGCTCTACGTGGTCGCGCTCGCCGTCTCCCCGTTCTACTCTCACCCGTGCCCGCCGGACGACAGAGCCGTCGCTCGTGTCGCGGCCGCGGCTGCGGATGGCACGAGGCCGAATAGGAATGATGATGGCAGGTCGTCGTCGCCGTCGCCGTCTGCGGCATCGGTGGTCGCGCTGTTGCCACCCAAGGCCTCGGACGCCGAGCCCACCGGGCTGCGCCACATTGTGTTCGGCATCGGCGCGTCGTCGTCGCTGTGGGCGAGCCGGCGGGAGTACATCAGGGTGTGGTGGCGGCCGGGGGAGATGCGCGGCTTCGTGTGGCTGGACAAGCCGGTGCCGGAGGTACGGAACGCCTCCTCCACGGGGCTGCCCGGCATCAAGATCAGCGCCAACACGTCCGGGTTCCCCTACACGCACGGCGCCGGCAGCCGGTCGGCGCTGCGGATAACGCGCATCGTGTCGGAGAGCTTCCGCCTGGGCCTCCCCGGGGCCCGGTGGTTCGTGATGGGCGACGACGACACGGTGTTCTTCCCGGACAACCTGGTGGACGTGCTGTCGCGGTACGACCACACGCAGCCGTACTACGTCGGGAACCCGTCGGAGAGCCACATCCAGAACCTCATCTTCTCGTACGGCATGGCGTTCGGCGGCGGCGGGTTCGCCATCAGCCGCGCGGCGGCGGAGCAGCTTGCGCGCATGCAGGACGGCTGCATCCAGCGGTACCCCGCGCTGTACGGCAGCGACGACCGCGTGCACGCGTGCATGTCGGAGCTGGGGGTGCCGCTGACGCGGCACCTCGGGTTCCACCAGTGCGACTTGTGGGGCGACGTGCTGGGCCTCCTGGGCGCGCACCCGGTGACCCCGCTGGTGACGCTGCACCACCTGGACTTCCTGCAGCCAGTGTTCCCGACGGTGAAGTCGCGGACGCGAGCGCTGCGGCGGCTGTTCGAGGGCCCCGTGGCGCTGGACCCGGCGGCCGTGGCGCAGCAGGTGGTGTGCTACGACGCCGGCAAGGAGTGGACGGTGTCGGTGTCGTGGGGGTTCGCGGTGGTGGTGGTGCGCGGGGTGCTGTCGCCGCGGGAGATGGAGACGCCGATGCGGACGTTCCTCAACTGGTACCGGCGCGCCGACTACACGGCGTACGCCTTCAACACGCGGCCCGTGGCTCGGCAGCCGTGCCAGCGGCCGCAGGTGTACTACATGCGGCAGTCGCGGCTGGACCGGCGGCGCAACACCACGGTGACCGAGTACGAGCGCCACCGCGTGCCACCCACGCCGTGCCGGTGGCGCATCCCGGACCCCGCCGCGCTGCTGGACCGCGTCGTCGTGCTCAAGAAGCCCGACCCGGGCCTCTGGAAACGGGTATGTATGCAGTTGTGTTATTTATTCGAGGCCTGCCTGCTGCTGATGTCGTTTCTCTTAATTCTGAATAAACGAAGAGCTTGCGTTGCGTGCAGGCTCCGCGGAGGAACTGCTGCAGGGTAGTGTCGTCGCCGACCAAGGGGAAGGACCGGAGGATGACCATCGACGTCGGTATCTGCAGAGAGGGCGAGTTCGCCAGGGTTTAGAGGCAGGCAGATCGAGGTCTGTTCTTCTTTTTTCATCAACTTTTTTTTTTACAAAAAAGAGACGTGCTTGCTGCGTTGAACGACTCGTATTCGCCGCGTCCGCAGTTTGCGCAGGGGAAGTAGGAGCCAGAATGGACGGCGAGAGCAAGTGGCGCAAGGATGGAATGGCCGGTTTGAGATCTAGGAATCATGGCGCGAAACCGAAACGTTTGGGGAGACCAGGAGGGAGCAGCGACTCGTTGCGGTGGGGTCTTGTAGATCGGTTGGTTCGGTCAGCAACGTGGCTGTCACTTTTACTGATGATCAAGTGTACGTACTTTAGAGGTGAAAACACAAAACAGGAAGAGTAGTACTTGGCGATGTGAAATTATGGGCCTGTCTAGCCCATATTGGTTTCAACGTTCCAGCTAAAATTTCCGCGGCAGATCGTGTGTGGGGCCAACCGGGCCGAGACCGACTGTGCGGTAGGTAAGCTTGTTCATTTTTGTCACAAAACAAGATTTAATTTGGGCCCTTGCATATTTAGGCCCATTAAGGGCTACTAGTACGGGACTGGACTGGGTCTATTGTCATTACCTGGTGGCCTGGTGCGTGGGAGAGTGGCGAAGATTGAAAACTTGGCACACCCACCACGCATAAATGTGGAGTCTAACCAGTGCTACACTGAATGTAACCAGGATTTGCTTGGACAGTCTCCAACCAAATGGAGTCGTCATTATTCAGAAAATTCCAAGTTTTCTATGACCAAGGGTGCTGCTGTACGATTCTATTGTTTGGAAGCTGCAACAGGCCGGGTTTCTGCTAGAGAATCGCTACTAAATATACTGATGTACACGACAATATCTATCGTCTCCAGCCGGGTAGTAGAACGCACCCGCCTAATTCTAGTTAAGGATGGGTTTGGAGGAGACTTAGCAGCGCTAGATTGGTGGACCGGGAAACGCAGGGAAGACGCAGGGATTTAGAGTGGTTCGGGCCGCCGGAGCGTAATACCCTACGTCCAATTTGGTGTTGTATTGATTGTGTAAGCCTGGGTGGAAACTAGCGTGAGCCTGTTTGGAACTTGTGTTCGTGTGTATGAACCTTGTCTTCTAACGAGTACACTCTCCCTTTTATAGTCCAAGGGGAGTGCTTACACTGTGCGGGGCCTCGACAAGTGGGCCCGGCCAACAGGAGCCTGCTCTATGTGATATGGAGATCTCCATCTCCAGCTCCTCGTTGTAGCCTTCACGGTTGGGAAAATAATGTGTGTATCCATAACCTGGATACGGCCGTGTGCTGCGTTGCAGGCACAGTGACTGCTGTCAGTGTTACCCAACAGTGGAGCTGTGCTGCCACTGTTAGGTGCGATTCTGTCAGGCGAGGGAGCAGTGCTGACCCGCCGCGCCGTTGCCTCCGTGCGCACTGTAGCAGCGCACGCCTCGGCCCTTCTGTTACAGGCCATCATTACGCCGCGCGCGGCGCTGTGACGGGACTGTACGCCGCCTGCGCACAGTATTCGGTGACACGATGCGCCGTTTTGAAAACAGGCGGGCTTACCGTGGTGTCAGCCTACCTGCCCGTGTGTCAGTGGCAGGCCGTGCTTTTTGACTTAGGCGCGCCCGGCCCAACTACCGCATTAAATGCTGGTAGGTGGGCTGGAGACCCACGAAGGGCCTCCTGCCACAGGCACGTGGCAGGGCTAGGCCCGCTCCCACCATGGGGGGCGGCACGTGGTGGCTCCGGACCCCTTCCCGAGGGAAGGGGGATCCAGACCCCCGAGGCCGGTTGGAGGGGTCAGGCCCGTGATGGTCCGGCCATCACACGCGGCGGCCCCGGACCCCCTGGGGAGTCCGGGTTCGCGGGGGCTACCCGAGAGCTCTCCTGCCCTCTTGGCCACGCGGAGGCACCGGACCTCTTAGAGCTCAGGGAAGGTCCGGAGACCATGGTCCCAGCTGTCAGACCCGGGCCGTACGCCACGTCACCCAGAAGACGAGGGGGAGATTACGGATGATAAGACGCTTAGGGCCTGGACACCCTAGCAAGAGGTACTCCTGTCCGTGTGTACCGACACCTATGGAGATGCTTGATGTTATCTTGCGCGTGAAGCTCCTGTTCACTTTGCTACACTCAGCTAGTGTGTACAAATCTCAATTAAAAGACCTACACTCTGAGATTATCAGATTTTTTTTAAGCAGATGCTCTAAAAAATGCCTTGTCACATAAGCAATCATGAAGACCATCCTCTTCTCTCTCTCTCCAAAGAAGAAAACAAAACTCTACAATAAGCCGCCTTTTGAGGAGAATGGAACACATGGGTGACCAGTGGACGCACAAAGGAATTTGGAGTGACCCCCAACGCGCAACCAGTCAGTCTCCGGCTAGCTCTCCGTCCGTCCACTCCGCTCGAGCCCAGCCCAGCACGCGCTCGCTGTCTTCCATCACCGTGTCCTCCTCCCACCACCCAAGTCCACCTTCCCCGTGCCCGACTCCACACACCACTCAACTCGGTCGTCCTCGCCGCACTTGCTTATCCCCTTCGTCTCCCGCCACCCCCGCAGCCGGCACGCCTCCACTACCACCACCTCCATGGCTGTCCTCGTCATCCTCCTCCTCGCCACCTTCCTCCCGTACACCGCCCTCGCCGCCTTCTCCCCGGCCTTCACCTTCTTCCTCGCCTGCGGCGCAGACTCGAGCGTCTCCTTCCCGCGGGACAGCCCTGCCCGCACCTTCACCAAAGACGACCCGTTCTTGACAAAGGCCTCCTCGAGCGCCCAGGCGCTGACGGAAGCCAACTCCAACAGCGCCGCCTCTCCGCTCTATGCCGCCGCGCGCGCCTCAAGCTCGGCCTTCTCCTACAAGCTCCCTATCCCCGACTCCGCCGGGCAGGCCGCGTTCCTCGTCCTCCGCCTCCACTTCTTCCCTTTCGCCGCCTCGCAGTCCGGCGTGAGCATCGAGTCCGCGAGCTTCGCGGTCTCCGTTCGGGACGCGTACACCGTACTGCCCTCCTTCTCGCCGCCGAGCGCCGGCGTCGTCAAGGAGTTCTTCATCCCGGCAGGCGGCTCCGGCGACTTCCGCGTCACGTTCACGCCGGACACCGGCTCGGTTGCGTTCGTCAACGCCGTCGAGCTGTTCCCGGCTCCGTCGGAGCTGCTGTGGAACAGCTCGGTGACACAGGTGGGCGCCGCGGCGAAAACCGACATGACCCAGTGGCAGCAGGAGGCGCTGGAGACGGTGTACCGCCTCAACGTGGGTGGCCCCAAGGTGACCAAGGAGAACGACACGCTCTGGCGGACGTGGCTCCCCGACGACCCCTTCCTCTTCGGCCCCGCGGGGATCTCGATGGTGAACACGACGAGCACCCAAATCGAGTACGCCGCTTACACCAGCGAGGTGGCGCCGGACATCATCTACAAGACGCAGCGCGCGCCGAATGCGTCGGCGGGGAGGTTATCGCTGCAGCCGCCGCTTTTCAACGTCACGTGGACCTTCCTGGCGGAACCGAGGTCCAGCTACCTCGTCCGTCTCCACTTCTGCGACTACGAGCTGGTGAGCAGCGTCATCGGAGCCGGCATCATGTTCAACGTCTTCATCGGGCCAGACATTGGTACCCCAGACCTGATGCCGACGAAAACAATTGCGACGAAAGCCAACCAGGCCTTCTACTTAGACTACGCGGCCACGGCGCCGATTACCGGGAACCTCACCGTCAGCATCGGCAAGTCGGTCAAGAGCAGCGCTGATGAAGGTGGCTTTCTGAATGGGGTGGAGATCATGCAGCTGCGACCTTCGGATTCGAGCTTGAAGCAGACGGGGTCGCGTGCCAGCAAGAAGAAGACAGTTTTGATCGTCACGCTCTTGGCCGTGCTGGGCGCCTCTGTCCTCGCGTGCGCCGCACTGTGCTTGATCGTGCTGCGGAGGAGGAGACGCCATGCGCCGCGGCCGGCGCCGGAGGTGGAGAAGGAGGCCAGCACCCTGCCTTGGTCGCCGTACACACAGGACAGCTCCTCCGGGTGGCCCGTCGAACCGTCGAGCCGGTCTGGCGGCGAGGGTACGACCGGCGCGATGCAGAGGGTGGGCACGCAGCTCCACATCCCGCTGGAGGAGCTAAAGGCGGCGACGGACAACTTCCACGAGCGCAACCTGATCGGCGTCGGCGGGTTCGGCAACGTGTACCGTGGCGCGCTCCGCGACGGCACCCGCGTGGCGGTGAAGCGCGCGACGCGCGCGTCCAAGCAGGGGCTCCCCGAGTTCCAGACGGAGATCGTGGTGCTGTCCCGCATCCGGCACCGCCACCTGGTGTCCCTGATCGGCTACTGCAACGAGCAGGCGGAGATGATCCTGGTGTACGAGTACATGGAGAAGGGCACGCTGCGGAGCCAGCTGTACGGGTCCGACTCCGACTCCGGCGAGGAGGCGGCGCCGCTGTCGTGGAAGCAGCGGCTGGAGATCTGCATCGGCGCGGCGAGGGGCCTGCACTACCTGCACACGGGCTACTCCGAGAACATCATCCACCGCGACGTCAAGTCCACCAACATCCTCCTCGGCGACGGTTTCATCGCCAAGGTGGCCGACTTCGGGCTGTCCCGCATCGGGCCTTCGTTCGGGGAGACGCACGTGAGCACGGCGGTGAAGGGCAGCTTCGGGTACCTGGACCCGGAGTACTTCAAGACGCAGCAGCTGACGGACCGCTCCGACGTCTACTCCTTCGGGGTGGTGCTGTTCGAGGTGCTGTGCGCGCGGCCGGTGATCGACCAGGCGCTGGAGCGGGACCAGATCAACCTGGCGGAGTGGGCCGTGGCGTGCCAGCGGCGGGGGCAGCTGGACAAGGTGGCCGACCCGCGGATCCTCGGGCAGGTGAACGACAACTCGCTGCGCAAGTTCGCGGAGACGGCGGGGAGGTGCCTGGCGGACTACGGGCAGGAGCGGCCGTCCATGGGCGACGTGCTCTGGAACCTCGAGTACTGCCTGCAGCTGCAGGAGACACACGTGCGGCGGGACGCGTTCGAGGACAGCGCCGGCGTCGGCGCGCAGTTCCCCGACGACGTCGTGGTGCCGCGGTGGGTGCCGTCGTCGTCGACCAGCAGCTTCCTGACGACCGGCGACCCCGACGAGACGGCAGTCAGTGTCACCGACGTGGGCGCCGCCAACAGCAAGGTGTTCTCCCAGCTGAGCAGCGGCGAGGGGCGATGATGACTGACGAGCCTACTGTGCCGGTCGTGCAATCTGTGACAAAATCTTGCGGACCAATAACCTTTTCCTGTAGTACAGCCAGCCTGCATCACGGGCAATCCATGCTCGTTGTAACTGTAATGCATGCGGCCAAAACAAAATTGACTGGTGATTGATTGAGCTGTTTATATATAACAAAGATAAAGATTGTACGACCGTTCGCATGGGAACAAAACTTTGCGGCCATTTTCTTCTTCTCAGCTCTCAAGTGGTCACACTCACACCACGCAGCCCAGACAGTATGGTAGGGCAAAGCAACGAGCCAAAGAAGTTTGGCCTGAAGAATTCTCTGTGGCGCCATGTCGTTCAGTGCTTGTCAACGTGTGTTCGACGTCAGCCTGATGCTCGCCGGATTCGAGTGTTCGCCGACGGTTCCGTGTTATCCCAGGCCCATCCACTTAGATAGATATCTCTCGAGCGGATTAATGGTGCCGTGGAGACCGGGGAAAAGGAGGTGGAAATCGGCACACGGTTCAGGCAGGTTGGGAGAAAAGAAACTTCGCGTGATCATGACAAGCACGATCAGCTAATCAAAGCACTACTATCTTCAGAATCTTTGGCTCGTTATGCTCTTGGTTAACATCCGACGACATGGGCAGGTACAAGAGCAGATGATACTAACTCCGTTATTAAATACACACACACACATTTAAGAACAGAACGAGTACGAGATTATGTCTGAAGTAACTCGAGTAACCTAAGCTCGCGATCTAGTACGTACATGCCAGTACCAAGAGTGGTCAGCACCACGTTCCAGAGGAAAAAAAAACAGTCAACACCGAAAAGCAATGCTGGCAAATATAGGCTTGCCCCTCTGTTTTCGTCTAAAAAGAAAAGGAAAAGCAAGATCAAGTATAAAGATGGAAATGAGCTGTTTGGGCTGACCGTGTGTACATACATAGAACTTCCCATCTGGCCCAGCACGCCCATGAGAAACTCTTAGGGCCCAACAAAAAAGGCGGCCTGACCGACGACGCGTCGAGCCGTTGAAGACCAGACCAGACCAAAACCACCGGCACGGCCACGCCGCCCGAGAGTGAGTCGTCTCTCCCAGCTCGACGCGCACGCGCTGAATTGATTCCTCCACTCCGTCCGGCCGGCCGATCCCCACAGCTGTCCTCCAATTAATCAAGCACCATTTCTCCCCTCCCACAACTCAACGAATCGCCACCTCCCCGTCCCCACCGCCATGGCTTCCCCACCAACCCCTTGCCGCCTCGCCATCCTCCTCCTCGGCGTCCTCTGCTCCGCCGCCGCCGTCGCCGCCGCGCGGTACGCCCCGGCGGACGACCACCTCCTCGCGTGCGGCGCGGAGGCCGCAGCCGTCCTCCCCGACGGCCGCCGCTTCGTCCCGGACTCCGGCTGCGCCTCTACCCGCCTCCGCTCCCCCGCCCCGACCCTCTCATCCGCTGCGCCGCCCGGCTCCCCGCCGCCGCCTTCCCCGCTCCACGCCTCGGCACGGGTCTTCTCCTGCCGCGCGTCCTACGACCTCGCCGTCCGCCGCCGCGGGCGCCACATCCTCCGCCTCCATTTCTACCCCTTCGGCCCCGCCCTCTCCGACTCCCGCTTCCACGTGGGCGCCGGGGGTTTGCTCCTCCTCCACAACTTCAACGCCTCGTCCCCCGTCATCAAGGAGTTCATCCTCCCCGTGGACTCGGACGTCCTCGTCCTCACCTTCGTCCCTGACTCCGGCTCGACCGCCTTCATCAACGCCATCGAGCTCGTCTCTGCGCCCGAGGAGCTCGTAGGCGACATTGGCACCCTCGTCACGTCCGGCGGCGCCTCTCAGATCGACGGGCTTTCGTCTCAGGTGTTTGAGACTCTCTACAGGATCACCGTCGCCGGTCGTAAGGTCACGCCGTTCAATGACACGCTGTGGCGGACATGGGTTAACGATGCGGACTTCCTCGTTGGCACGGACTCGACCAACTACAAGGTATGGTCGTTCAGTGGCCGGATCGCTTATCCCAAGGGTAGCAGGCAGATGACCCGGGAGGTGGCTCCTGACAATGTCTACAGATCTGCGAGATCAGTGAAGCCAGGGGCCAATGTGACTTGGGGTTTCCCCGTGCCCGCTAGCAGCCGGTACCTCGTGCGTATGCACTTCTGTGACATTGTTAGCAAGGCGTTGTATGAGCTCTACTTCAATATCTACGTCAATGGCAATCTTGCAGTCAAGGATTTCGATCTCTCTAGCACCACCGGATTCTTGGCCTATCCTTATTACATCGACTTTATTGTTGACGTGGAGGATGAGGGGATGCTGAAATTGGCCATCGGTGGCTTGAAGCAGAGCAGATCTGATGAAGTAAGCGGTATCCTTAATGCGCTGGAGATTATGAGGATGAACAAGACAAGTGGTGGTATGGATGGAAACTTCCCAATTGCGCTAGACATGGAGTATGGGGTGAGTAAGGGGATCGGGGAAGTCGCCCGCTCCCTGCTTTGTGGTTTCATCTTTGCTGGGTTGTTTGTGGCTTTGGTCATGCTGGTGCTGAGGTTGAGGATCGAGCTGAGGAATAATGGTACAGCTTGGTCTTGGAAACCAATGGACTCCGGTGAAGGGAAATTGGCTAAAGCATATCAGCTTGTGCCCAGTAAGGCAGACTATTGAATGATATGAGCTTAGCATCTTTGAGGAGCGGCAAACTACAGCTGTTGTATGTATCTAATCTCGTAATATTTCTATTCAGTTGTAAGTATTGTAGTTGTAGTTTTACTTCATACTCCTTTCATGCTTGAACTTTGGGTTGTCTGAGCTCTGCTAATGGAGGACATGCTCGCTATATTGTAAAAGTATTTTACCCCAGATGTCTCTGTATTGCAACTACTTCACTTATTCAGTTCATTTTCTGAAATATGCTTGAATGAATGCTTGTGATATCCATAGCAAATTTGCTGTGGTGGATTCACGATGGTGTAGTTTAATACTATACCTGTGCTCTTAGGAGAATTACTCAGGGATATAATTAGTTTCTGGCGTTCAGTGAGGACATAGAACAATAAAAATAAGCCAAATAACTGCAAAAGCAAAAGCCACCATACCATTATAGCATGATTTAACTGTTACCGTTTTCTGCTTCTATGGGTTGTGAATCACTTTACTCTGAGGCCCTTAAGGATATTCTCTTTTGATTAGTTTGGTACTCCATGGATCATGATCGACTCTAACAAACCCTGAATTCTGGATTCACTTGTACAATCTTCTCGTGCAAAATTCATCTGATGAGTTGTCTATCTGGCTGCTTCATGGATTTGATCCTGCCAGCTTTACTATATGTATTGTAGGTGTGTCATTCGTCATGCTACTCTCTTTAGTTTTGAACACACTTGACTGAAGATCATCAGCACAATGTGGCATAACTATATGGAAGATACTTGATATGATTGTAGGGCATATGCATTGCGGGGTGTAGGGAAGGGAAATTTTAGGAAGCCTTACCATTGCTTTTTTTTCTTCCCTTACCATATAGTTGCTCTAATACTATATTTTGCCACCCAGATAAGAAACAAATAAGAATACAGTTAACCTCTAATGGAGCCAACTTGTGTACTAATTACATCTACTTTGCTGATCTAGCACTTTTGTGATTGTAATTCTTCAGCAGTTTCACCTCCCAATTAAGCTACTGTACGGCTGTACCTCCATCCTGAGGAACTTGTCTCTTTTTTCTTTTTCTTATTTTGTTTTTGTAAGTTCCAACTGCTACATAAGCTCTTTTTAGCTTTTCCATATATGTTTCCCCTACATGATTCAATGTCCTTACAATTCCCACATACATTTTATTTTTATTTTTTATGAACTAAAAGGAAGCTATTTTTGCGAGAATTTCACCATCCTATGCTGCCTTTAACTACTCTGTGTCCAGTGTATTTAATTATTTATGTTTTAAAGGTGCAATTTGTTGTGTCATGATGCCTGTTCTTTCAAATGTGGAAATAGCTGAGGAAATTTTATTGTATCCAGTAATTCTACTTTTCTACTCCATCTGAGTTTACATTTACATTGCATGCTTTTTTCTTTGAAGTTCTGGTATGCTTTCCAATATGCCCCTGAAGATTTAATTCTTTTTCTGGGTTGGTGACGTAATGTTTATCTGGCTGACCAATAAGGACCTTAATCTTTTCAGCGTCCATTGATATAGTAAAACTGTGTTAGTAGAGCTTTCTGTTCCCATTACCCATGTGAATCAGTTGGTTATTAGTTTATCATCAGAAATCTGTCTGTGGTTCTGTGCTACTCAATTGTTTTGGTTATTTGGCTCTTATAGCATTTCTTTACATTAAACTAGACTGCATGTATATTATTTGCATTTTTGAAATTCTAGAAAATCAAAACTCTCATTAACCAATAGTTATAGAGTTCTTAATCATTCAGTTTCATCTTCTTTACTGATTCTCTTGATTATGAATTTGTGTTATTCTTGTTCGCACAGTTGTTTGTTAAATCCAAAAAATCATATATCTGATTGATTGGAGCATTCTCTTGTTGATTTTTGTTGTTCTTTGCTCCATTTGATAGGTAATTACATCTTTGAAGTATATGCTGGGTACTATGTGTTGCCTGTTTTTGCATGTTGCCCTCATCCCTCGTACCTAATCCATATAATAGCAAGCCCAAATACAAATCGAATTAGCCCAGGCAAACATGACTGGCCCATCATGCTCAACCAGCCTGACCCCTTTTGCCATGACCCATTGTCATGATCGTGTGATAGTGGTGTACATGTTTTTTTTCCTCGAATGCGCAGGAGAACTGCTCATCAATATATTAAGAAGAAATAGTGGTGTACATGTTGCAGTTTTAATGTTGTAAACCTGCTTGGGGAAGAGATTTTTTATGGCATATGCTACCAGAACTTTGTTGAGAATATACTGTCTCTGTCACAGCTGAGCTGAGCTCATGCAACATGATTATTTGGAGGGTTCTACAGACCAAGGTTAAACCTAACTGGAATATTAGTTTCTTGCATGAACATGAAATCTGTCTCTGTATGGGTACCAATATAGCCAGCTTGAAATTTATTCTAATTTGAATTCTGATCATACCTTTTTAGAAAGCCAAAGGCTTTTGGAATGATTATTTTATTCTGATCCATCGTGCAAGATGATATTGAATGTTAGGATTGCAGTTTTGCTTAGACATGCAAGTCTTAATAGTTTAATTGCTATCCTGTGGATTTTACAAGCAACTAGGTCAGCCAGCATATGTCCGACGTTCCTTATTTCAAAGGAACACTTATAGCATGCTACACTTGCATGATCCTTAGGAGTGTGTAGTTGTACCGGTTAACAACCAGTAGTTGACAAAGCACGCTGATTACTAATGTCAACCTCTAGCCTTTGTATTTGGAGAAGAGCTGGAAACGGAGCAGGAACCATGCCATAACATTACCAAACACCTAACTATTTTAACTAGAAATCCATAAAACGGTCAAGACCTTTCAGTTACCTTCTGGTAACCTGCTAGAGACGGTATTGGTTTTTGTTCTGGCTTTGACTTTGCCAGTCTGGTTTTATACATAGACATTTATTTGGTGAAAGTTAAGTTCACCTGATTCTTATTTCCTATTCAACTCCCGTGTTTTTTCTAGCACACTATGATGTTTCGATTTGCAACTATTTGTCAAAACAATGCAATTCCTACTTTACATGCTGAGAACCATACTAAAATACTCCTTTTCCTGCCTAGTTAAATAAGTAACAATTAGTTTCTTAATTGGAGATGATATGTCTGTAATGATTTAGCCTTTATATAAAAAGGGATGCCAGCATCAGTTCATTGTATGTGCATTCTTGGGGCCATATATACTTGTTGATATTATGATGCAAAGTGCTTTGAGTAAAGAGACGGGAATATCACAACTCCTAGAAAGCTATAACCTTGTGGGGGCAACCTGTACCCCAGTGTTCCACAAAAGGATTACCGGAATGAGCGACTTTCAAAGGTTTGGTCGGCTCTTACTTATGTGCAGTTGCTGCCTAATGTTGATATCAAAGTGCTGGGAACAAGATCTGTGGTAAAATCCAGTGTAGGGCAGTGAGCACATTTCTTGGCCACCTTGCTCCACTCTTTTACCACTTGTGCTCCCACAATACTTGCACAGCTGTTCCTCCTTTTTTTAGTCTTATTTTTTTTAATGTAATGACTCTATCTATGCTCTGAGCCTCTCAATTTTTCCAGTGTTCATGTTCTTATAAAAAAGGCTCTATTATGTTGGAGCACAAAATGGCATCATTGTTGAATCATGGTACACTTTGGCCTTGTTAGATGCTTTTTGCAAGAGAAAGTGCTCCAGAAAATTTCAGAGGAAATCTCTTTGTTCTGAAAAATGGAAGGAGAATACACTTTCATTAACTTTTTTTCTATTTGTGATCACTATGCCCCGACCATTTGTAAAAAGAGAAAATGTGACACCCAAAAAGTTCTGAACGGTTCTTTTTCACTTGAGCGCCACAGCTGAGGTTCTTTCCAAGTGGCTGTGGCCCATAGAATTATTATCCTTCCTTTGTACAGCTGAGCTGCCAATTCCCTGATCAGGCAGAATAAAATCAACATGGCAATTTACTTTCCCAAGCATGAAAAGTCAGGCGTGTACGTCAATGGCTTCAAGAGGTAACGTACATGACCGAACTACATCATGTATACTTTTATGCCTTTCTGACATTTTGCATGCCTTTCATCTGCTTTATTTTTCTCTTTCTCCTCCCATCTGCTGATGTCTTCTGGACATTATTGTGTACTCTCTTTATATCCTGACCTCCTGGAAGTTCTTTTCCTCATAATTGGATGGCAGCAGCTCTCCAACCCTCACTCCCAGCTGCATCTACGCCCCCTCCCATAGCCCCATATGCAACTAAAATTGCTGCTTGACCTCGTGCCCATGACACTGATGGTGCTGTCTAGAATCTGAGCCACGTATACTACCAACATGGTAGTTTTCATTGCCAAACATGAAGCATCAAGTGGATCATCTACGGCTTCTGGGCGTAATATACATCAGACACAATTTTCTGTATAATTTTCGTCTATTTAAGTTTTCCCTTGATGGTCAGCTATGAACTCATGAACATGGTTCATTCTAGCAAGTTATTTCAACACTGTAATCTTTCAATATTCGTGTTCTTTTCTACAAAACTGCACTTTGGACGGTGGCAGCAGCTCTCCTACTTCCACAGTTCTTCCTCCACATGGATCGAAACTAAACCTCAGCACTTAACCATGGTCAAATTCTAATGCTGTCTAAGAAGCGGCATCGATGCTGAACCTGTCGCTGGCAGCAGAACCCAAGCCGAGACAGAACTGCACGAGTGGAACCTGAGCCTCAAACAGAGAGCTCGTGTGTCTGGGTGTCGTTACCGTGAGATGGTTACACACAGACAGTCTCCCTTGTTCAAGGGTCTCAAAACCTTTTTTGCCTGGACCATGCCCATGCGATGCGTGATCTTGATCCTTGAACCGTATTCTATTACCCCTGCCCATCATTTCATAATCCCAAGGCTGGTTCCCTCCCTCATCGCCTGACACACGTCCCCTGCTTGATGCCGCGTGCTCGGCCCCAATCCGAGATTGGACAAGGCGACATGATGAGGGAGCATTGTTCATGGATAGATGCCCAAACTTTGTGAGCAACGCGTCGCAGGAAAGCTGCTCGTCTCGTGCCCTCTGATGATCTCTCCTCTCAGCCGAATCCAAGATCACCGTCGGGTGGACTGGCCATGGCCTGCCGCGAATTTTGGATGGGCACCATAGGACGCGTTGAGCCGTCGATCCGGCCGGCGCACGCAGCAGGGGACACGACGTCGTCTCGTCGGGCTGGGGACGGAGGGGAGCTGCCCGTGCCGCGGCAACGTTGTCGAGCGTTTTTGTCAGGATTATCTCAACAACCGGACTGAACCCTGGCCTCATGAATTTCTTTTTTCCTCTTTGTTTCATCTTCTTCCCTTGGCAACACAAGTTTGTCCTTGACAAGTCCGGGCGCTTAATTTAGGGTGCCTGGTTGGATTAGATGCTGCGATGTCTGTCGTTTACCCTAATCTGCTACGAAATGACTTGCCAGCGTTGGGGCCCGCATGCAGCTTAATAGGAGTATGATCCAATGACATGAATGGATAATCCTGAATATTAATACACCTTGTATTTTGTATGCTTGTATTTGTCGCACAGCGAAACCCGATACGTTTCTCACGGGACAAGACTTTGAATCCATGTTGCTATGACAGCGATAAGCCAAAACGGGATAAAATAAAGATAAAATCGGGGCAACATGGACCAATATCTGTGCGCGCCGAGACGCCACAGGGACGGCGCGGCGCCTATATCTGTGCGCGCCGAGATGCTGTGCCTGCCCTGTGCTGTGCCCTCCTCAGCGCGCGCCCACCGCTCACCACATCACCCCCCGTGCTCTGGTAGCTCGCCGCCCGGAGCTCATGGAGGTCGCCTCGCTGCAGCACCTCGGCGACAGCTTCTCCTGCGGGTGGCTCAAGCGCGGCGCGCCGGCGCCGTCGTTCGAGCGCCTCGTCGACGCCGACCTCGGCAATTCCTTCGGCAGCTCCAGGTCCTTCATCGACATGGACCCCGCTGAGCTATTCTCCATGCGGTGGACCACGACGACCGCGGTGACGGAGAGCGACTTCGAGTTCGGCTTGCCCGGCGGCGAGAGCAGTGAGCCGCCGTCCCCGGTGCTGGTCAGCGCCAGCCATGTCGTCCGCAACGGCCGCCTCCTCCCCAGCGAGCCCGTCTGCCGCTCGGGTGCCCAAGAACGACACGGGGACCGCGTCGCCGACCTGCCCGGCGCGCCGCGGTCGTCGCCCTCGTCGCCGCTGTACCGCTCGGCCCAGAGCACGCCGGCCTCGCTGAGCTCGTGCTGCTCCAGCGGGAGGAGCGGCGTCGCCGGCAGCAAGAACGCCGCCGCCGGGAGGCGCGGCCGGGCGTCGTCGTGGAAGATACTGGTGCGGTACCTCCGGTTCCTCATGCCGTTGTACCGGAAGGTCAGGGCGCTGCGGCGGTTCTCGGCGCCGAGGCCCAGGGTCGCGCCGGCGAGCCCCGCGCGCGCGTCCACGTCGAGCACGGAGTGGTGCCACGGCAATGCCGACACGGCCGTCCGCGACGCCATCCTCTACTGCAAGAAGTCCAGCGTACGTCCTCCACTCCACCGATCGAACCAAATCCGCACATACTGCGGACACTGCACAGACAACCACTGCGCTCTATCTCTGACTGGTACCATTTCTGCATAAATTTTCAGGGGCAAGATGCATAGCACCGCAGGAACGCATGGCATCCATCCATGAGCTTGATGTGAATCCACGAGACGAAAGTGTCTGCTGCGCTGTGTCATCTCAGCTCAAGTCCTTTGTTTGTATCCCCCGACATGATGTTTTGGCACCTATACCCGTAACCGTTGTGTGAATGACTGGATCGTGTGTACAGTATAATCATCAATAGACGACGGACGGCCTTAATTCACGTCTCCGTCCTTTAATCGGCTCTTGGTTCGTCCATGGAGTTGCCTCGTACTGGTGGGGCCTCTGATTTAATTTGGAGAAGGAATGATCGCATCCTGTTCCTGTAACCTACTAGCTAATACGCGGAAGCATTAAATTACTATTATTATTATTATTATTAATTGTACCAGGCAAAGAAATCATCAGTTTTTATACTGTTGACCTAGCACTCGTTTAGCACGTTGTGTTTGGAGCCAGTGATCAGTCCGGCCGGAAACAAAATGAACTGCGCACAATGTATGAACCGAACGAACCGTTAATTTGTCGGTCCAGCAAAAAAAAAAATCGTGTTGAACAGAGACTCCGGGTCCGTCTGGACATGATTCAGAAACACGATCTGGACAGTAAAATAGTGCTAAAATGCGTCTCCATCCTGATAATATTAGGGAAGTATCAATCGGGCTAGAATTTGACACAAATAATACACTTAACCAAATCCTCGGCAGACTTGGTCTGAAGGAAGGAACTTTTTTTGTAAAAGAAGAAATCAAACCAATTGAGCACATGCAGCAGGCCAGGCAGAGGTCTTCAAGCGATTTGCTTGCTCCTCTAGGTGGTGGGGGTTGCTCATTTTCCCACCAACCAGAGAGAGAAATGGAAGCGCCCAATACAATTATTTACGTCCTGTCCCTGTCGAATTACACGATCGAGAATGTCTCAAAGGGGGAGAGGGACTAGGATCGGTCTACGGCCGGCGTCGATCTGCAGCATGAACAGAGCGCAAGAAAGCAACGGCACGGACGCTGGGCATCTCCGTCACCTCCTCCTCCTCGATCGATCTACCCGGGGCCTGTCAAATGAAATGACGAAAGTGATCGAGAAGACCGAGCTGCCTAAGAGCAGAATCCGGCCGGGACAGGAGATCATGCGTGCGTCGTCGACGAAAGGGATGGACTCCGGGGTTATGAACGACACCGCATGCCGCAGGTCATCAGATCGTACGTGGGTCACCAGTCTCGCTCGCACACCTGACCTGCGTACTGTAGCACTTGCGGTAGGAACAGAACTTTGCATGCGGAGGGAGTCAGTGCAGATTAGAAGCCGGCCGTACGGTCTCCCTCGTTCGAATTCGAAGGAGCTGGTCCATGCATGCGATCGGCTGGGTGGGTACGCCAGTTCCTGGACTAGCCGATCGTGCAGGCCGGGCGCTAGAGAGAGAGAGAGATAGATAGATAGATAGATACGATCTCCATCCACAGCTTGGGCTCAACGGCAGCGGCCAGGGCTCATCATCGGCGGTAGGAAATTAATCTGACCGGCGGGGCCATGGAATTCGTTCGCCGATCGGCGGGACGGGAGGAAATCTGGCGAGCTGAGGCGTGCGGGCGTGGGGGCCTACATGTGCGGGCGTTGGGGCAGCGCCGGGACCAGGCGGTGTCGTCGATGGCGCGGACATGTACGGGGGCGCCCCTGGACGGACGCGCCCGGGGCCCGGCCCGGCGAGAGCCACCTGCGCGGCCCCGCACGCACGTCGCGTCGTGCCTTGCTCGTGTCGCAACTCGCAAGGCAGCAGCCACCGGGCAGCGATGCCCTGCCGTAACCGCCGACTCTGATGGACGTCCCGGAGGCAGCTGCCGGTGGTAAGTGTCATGGCTAGCCGCTGCTGCGGTTCCTAGAAACTCATCAACATCTCACACCGTAGTGGTAGGAGAGGAGCCCACGCAACTGCTTCTAGCTAGATGCGGGCTGATAAAGTTCGTTCATCCTGCAGTGGCTCTTTCAGTTGTCACACACTGACAGAGCGACAGGTGCGCTTACGTGTAATCGTCGGTCGTCCATGGCGTTTCATCCATGCTGGCAACCAGTGCAAAGATTTACACATGATGGCGTGCCCTGTTGGACGACGGAGACCTTCAGCTAGCTAGCTCCCGGATAGCTAGGTAGCTCACATTTGCAGCCACAGCTGTCGGCCTAAAACGAGCTAGACGTTCTACCTCTCGTGTCCTCCTCTACCGCTCCGCTCGCGTTCGAGCTCCACATCATGGCCTCCGCTCGCTGGACACGGCGCGCGGTGGTCGCCGTCAGTCCCACGTGAAGCCCACATTGCCAGGAAGGGCGACGTCCTCAGAGGCGTTGGCGGCGGAATGGGACACAGGCGATTTCGTGCGGCGGAGGGCGAGCGCGGCCGCCGTCGCTGCAGCTGCATGCGCGCCCCGCCAACGGGCTGCCCGATCCGCGTGCCGGGCTGTAGCTGCGCGCGGACAAGCCGGGCTTTAAATGCCGCCTTGGCGTCGCCCGCCCACGTCCATCTCGCGATCCGGATCCGGCCCGCCAACAACGACGGGGTAGGCAGTTTGTTCATCAGCTTTGGCATGTGAAGTTCCCGGATACGGCTTAAAGATGTTCTCCACTTGGCAAACTTGTAGTAATAAAAACGATAATGAATGGATATGTTTGTTGCCTGTTGTTCAAAAAATAAACTGACCACAGTACCTCTCTTTTCTTTTCCTGGACCAAGTGGAGAATAAAAGTCCTGATACTAGAATTTGGATGAGCTGGCTAAAGTTAAGTGCTAAACTCTAGCACATATTAGCACCCATGCATATGCTAAAGTTTTTAAATCTTGGCTAAAGTTTAGCTTACCCCATTAGTACTCATGTTTAGATGAGCTAAGCTAGTACTGAAGTTTAGCATTTTGTCTATTAACATTTGGATCCAAACAGAATGTTAGGCGTATTTTCTTTCATACTTGTGGAACATCTAAACCTAGTTAAAATTCTGAGGTTCGAAGTGGGTGGTTGAAGTAATGGGCCAAGAGGCTCTAATGGGCCAGTACTCAATCTTATCGGAGTTGGGCTGGAATGAAATCACTCAGCGGAGCATATACATATGCCAGCCCACGCACGCAGACGCAGCCAGGCCCGTCGGTCAATGCTCCACGCCAACCACGCACAAGTCAAAGCGTGCACATGCCGGCAGCCGGCACCGCTGATTCGCTGCCGGCGGCCGGCCAGTGGCCCCCTTGGACGACGGCTGACGCCAGCTCAAACGGACGGCAGGGCCAGCTCCCCCACGAGAAACCAAGGCCGCGAGCCGCAAACCAGGCAAACGTCTGATCGGATCCAGTCCAGGCACCCAACCGCGACCGCTGGATGCAAAGACCCAAGCCAAGAGGACTCAAAATCAGGGGCTCCTCAGCATCTATCCCTCGGACGGCTTCTAGAAGCAAGGGACCTCTCAAATCAAATCCAAGCCGTCTATTCTTACCAGCGTTCCAAGCTGCAGCCCAGCTCAATACAGCCTATTCCCAGGAGCAGAAGGCCGCACGTAAACCACACTCTCCGACCCCGGCCGGGAGCGCCGTCAAAAGACCAGCTATTAGCTAAGCTAATCATATAAAGAGATCGGAGCATGCGATCGCCACTGACATTTTTTTAAAAAAAAAACTTAAAACAGCAGGACGCTCCTCCTCCTCCCAACAGAAACCACGGCGCGACGAAACCTTCCAGGGGACGAATAGACACTCCATCCACGGAGGGGATGCTCACAGCTCAGCCCTGTGCGAACATAATCTGACACTAATCCAGCAGCATCAGTCAATTCATAAAGCGGCGTGGCCTCCAAAAGATGTTCTCCACGATCCAACGAATATCATGGTCAGAGCTTAAAAACGAAAAGGGTGCCTAATTAAACACTAGAACTAAACTATGTGAGCAACTAACACCACCACCACTTTGCAATGTCACCGCTATAAAAGGGGCACTATACTAGTCAGCGACAAGCAACACAAACCCAAAGCTGCAGAGTTGGGTTACCCATCGCCTGATCTCCCCCCTCCACTGACACAAGGAAGATGACCAACCAAGCCGCCGCCGCCGCCGCCGCCGCCGCCGCCTCCTCCTCTGCAGTTCCATGGAGAAGCGGTGGAGGAAGCGCAAGGCACATGCCGAGGCGTGGCCAGATCAAGGCGAGGATAGCGTCGGCTGCTGCGCATTCCGTCGCATCGGTGCTTCTGAAAGCCATCCACAGCAGCCACATCCTGCTCAGGAACCCTTTCTGACGGAGCTATATGCATGGCTTACTAGGAACATGCCATGCTAGTAACAGTTTCCAGCATGAGCCCTTTTTGATCATACGGTGAGAGTCAGTCAGAGAATACTAGCCGATACCTTGTTTTCTGTATATGAGAAAAAATTCAGGCATATCATTCGTGTTTGTAAACATATCAATATCGTCCACATGCGTCACCCAGTTACATTCAGCGGTTAGTAGTAGGTTCCTAAGACGGCTAGCGGCGGCTACACTACACCCATTCTGACAGTTCTCTGTCATCTTGGGCATGCAATGGGGAATCGTCCCCTGCCTCTCGTGAAAAGTTCGTTCATGTTGTAGAGGGCTTCGCGCCTGCTGAGACGATGTTCCTGAACCAATTGCCCTGGAACCTTGGGCTGCTTCTGTTCTGATTAACAGCTCGGGATTCTGCTCTATCGTGTTCTTTTTGACCCAAGCCTGTCAGAAATTCGTATGCTACTCTGCTGGCATTGGCAATATCTGATTTAACCTGTCTGAACTGCAAAACAAACAATAAAGGAGAAAGGATCATGTGAAGCAGGTAGAACACCGCATCATAACTGATCAACCAACCAGAAATTGCATTAGTGAAATCGGTTAGCAGAATCACTCTTTGTCTTGACTAGCTAAAGTAATTATGATTTGTGTACCGGTACAGTACAAATGATGTCAGGAGTTCCATCCTGACTTAACGGATAACTTAAAAGTATTTTCTATAAGAAAAAAAGATAACAGCATGCATTCATTTTTCTATTGATTTAACATAAAGTGAATGCCAAGCAGCAACGGTGGTATACTTAATTTATTACCTGCAGTGCTGTAGTCTCAGCAACAACATTAGCTGTATAACCAGCATTTGCAAAACGATTGACCCAACCTTCAAAATTGCAAAACTAAAAGTTAACCAAAGTGAAAAAGATACATGTTTACAAATGAGAAATCGGCACTCCGAAACTAGCACAGCTCCAGTAAGGCCACTGCATATATAGTGCCCCAGGGGAAATACCATGATATGGGCTTTAGTTTAATATACAAATGGAAGTTGAGGAGATTGCTGTTTCAAATAAACTATTCCTAAAAAGAACTTGTACCTGGAATTTTACGAGCGCCAAGCTTTTGACAGAATGCATTAGTGAAGTGATTGCAGTTCCTTGACAGGAGATCATACGAGCATCCAGGCCATTCATGACTTAACTGGATCAAGATCTGGTTTACTTCCGAGTTTGAGAAGCTTGTTACTCCCAGAACAATGCTCTCACGGAATGTGTACATGGGATTTTGGCGGACTGGGCAGCAGAACACTCCAGTACCACGATAGCACAACCCAAATGACCACTCTTCTTCTCCATAGACCTGCAGGCAAAAGTTCCCGCTAAATTATCAGTGTAATCAACAAAACAATCGTTCCTCGTTGGTGGAGGGTCTATTGCATTGGGTTTCAACTGGAATTTGACAACGTTGCATAGCAAAGAACATCCCATGTCACACCTACTTTCCTTCAATCTTATTAGAATCAGCATACTTTCCATATATATGTCATGTTAAAAGGGTACACATGTCATGTTATGTAAGCTATTCCACTCCCCTGGACTAGTTTTGTACATTGCTCCCTACCTCTTCTTTGGTAAACCCCCATGAATTTCAATGGAGGAACAGCGTTACCGTCCTCATGTTGAACCGAAGGCACAACTTAGTTAGTCCATGAAGTTTCAGTCTGTGTCCATCTTGGCCCTTGAACTCTCTAGCTACTAGTCCCACATCTTGACAAGTAGAATTCACAATGGTGTAAGGTCATTTCTCATATTTCTTGGTACTGAGTAGTGGACCACATTGGGTCTCTGATGAAACTTCAGGGACAATAATGGCTATTGCACCACTTCCGATATTCGTTTTTTTATGAAAAACTTTTACCAAAGATTAGTCCAATGGATAGTTTGTGGTAAAAAAAGAAACTCAGGGCCAAAGTTTAGTTTGTTGTAATAAAAAGAAATTTACGGCCGAAGTTTAGCAGGGAAGTGCAATCCTAAATTAGTAAAACCCCCCTTACTGCTAGTTCCAAATCAATCTAACAGTGTAACCACCAGCTAATCGATTCGAACCAGACCGCTCCTCGCATTGCATCTAATTAATGGCGATCGACCAGGGCTTTGCTCGACCTAGCAGGGCAGGACACGACCGCGGAGCAGCCTCTGGGCTCACCTGGACGGCGCTGTGGAAGATCCCGCCGACGCCGATGCCGTCCTTGAAGAAGCGGTTGATCATGCGGACCGTGTTGTCGGTCTTCTCGGAGCCGGTTTTGGTCACGTCGTACACGTGGAGCACCACCTCCCTGCAGGTGGAGCCGGAGCTCATCTCGCCGGCGTCCTCCCCCTCGCCCGATCCCGTCACTTCTGCTGCGAGTCTGGTAAGGTTTCTTCTTCCCCGATGATCTCTCTCTTCAAGGGCAGTCAAGGCGTCACGCGATCGGTCGCTGTCCGCTTCGGCCTTGGACACAGTTCGACTGCGACTCAGGAACGGGCTAATCCTTGCTCGGGCTGGTATACCTGTTGGGCTGACATGGAGAAAGCCCGTTTGGCCCAAGATCTGGGGGCATTTTGTACATTTGGGAGCCCAAAATGCCAGCGCCGAGTGAGTGGTCAAAATGGCGTTCCGAAACCGTTTTCACGTCTAAAAGAAACGTCAAGGAGAAACAGTGATGAACTGATGATGGCCTCATACGTCACGTACCGTGCCAAACCTGTGAACTCACGCAGGATCAGTGCTTTTATGATCCAGTACAAGTCTCCCAAATTAGGATGCAAATCAGCATGTGGAAATGGTATGAATGCTTAATTTAACGTTCATTTTTAAGAGTCTTATTTATATCGGGAATTTATATTTTTCAAAATCTAGTACTAGCACATCACCAAAACAGAAAATGGATCGAATTAAACCTAGCAAATCGATTTCCGGATACTAATAAGATTCACTCAAAAAACACACACACACGACAGCTGCGTGAAACGAATCCTGGTCGATTTGCTATAGATGACAAGTGCTTGAATTCTCTCGCTTATTGCACAGACAAAGAGAGTGGCAAGATATCATCATCACATCGAAAGCAGCCAGAAGATGGTAGATGGCTTGCACTCCTCCCCTTCCTCACGGCGTCCTCCCTGCGTCGCCCACCGATGCTCTCCTCGCTTCGCCTTGCAAGGCAACTCGTCACGTGACCCCAATCCACCGCGATCTCATTCACTCACACCACACGCCTCGGAGGCTCGGAATCCTTGGATGGAACTCATTTTCTACAGAAAAAAAAATCTTGGATGGAGCAGGTCCCCAAGCGCCGGGCCACGGCGAAGCGTCCACGCCATGAACCAGGCCCACGCGCGCACCCACTGCCGCGCTCGCGTTCATCAACAACACTCGCCACGTCTAGCGGTTGTGCAAGCTTGTCGCCGCGGGAGCGTTCGTGAAATTAAGGGGCTGTTTATCACGGCTCCGGCTCCGATTTTTCCGGTAGAACGGTCTTTTAAGAAGAAATTATTTTAAAAAATAGTCGACAAAACAGTTTTACCTTATTCGAATGAGGTTATAAAATATCTAAATTACCCTTCCTTATATTTTCTTTTTACCTTTTTCTTCTTTTTTCCTTTTTATTTTTTCATCTCGTTTTCTTCTTCTCTCCCTTTTCTTTTTCCTCCTCTTTTATTCGACACCCCTCCTCCCCTCCACGTGGCCTGTCTCCACGAATCCAGGCCGCCCCTCTCCACGCCGCCACCTGCCCCTCTTCACGCTGTTGTCTTTTCCACGCAGACCACCTCGCCCGCGGCCGCCTCATCCGCACCACCATCAGCCCCCCCTCGCCTTGGCCGCCGTCACCGCCTGCGCTGGCTGCCCCGCTGGTGTCTCCACCGCCACTGCCTCTCCCGGCATGCCACCTCACTCACGCCGCCGTCACCTAGCTTCTGCGCGGGCCCACATCGGCGCCGCCTCCTCCCCCTGTTGCCTGTCCCGCGCCGCCGCAAGCGCCTTCGCCCCGTCTCGGCCGCGTGCTCCTCGCCCTCCCTCCTACCGCCGGCCGCCGCAGGCACCTCTGCCCTCCTCCTTTCGTTGCTGCCGTGAGCGCCGTCATCCTCCACCACGCCCCACCTGAGGACAAAGGCTGGAAAGGGTGAGGCGGAGCGGGACAGAGCCATATTTTATAGCTCCGTCTCGCCTAAATAGCTCCAGTCACCGGATTTTTCGGAGTTTTGGAGCCGAAGCCAGCCGTGGAGCAACCTCTTTGCAGGTTCACATGGAGCCGGTTTTGTAGCCGTGTAAAAGTGGGCTCTAAGGCTGTCTCCAACGGGAAATTCTAAACCGTTATCTACCCTATATATGGAGAAGATTCTGTTCTCTACATGCTCCAGCAGCGTTCTCTAAATGGTCCTCTAAAATAGAGAACGCTACAGGTTTCCTCTCTCTCTCTCTATATATATATATATATTCTCTCTCCTTTTCTCTATTTTTTCTTTACGTTTTAAACACTGGATTAAATAAAAATAAAATATATCCATAGCATTTGAGGTATGATAAATACGTACGTATAAAAATTTAGAATAAAATACGTTTCTAATATAAGGTTTAATGTATAGAGAACGAGATTTAGAGAACGTTGTTGGAGAGAAATGAGATACAGAGGAGAATCTTGTAGAGAAGTTTGTAAATAACGACGGTTGGAGATAGCCTAAAGCAGGAGCAAGGGCAAATCCGTAACTCTCGCCCGCCGGTCTCGGCCTCCTTGCTCGATATAAACTCCACCATTTCCGCAGCGGCCACCTAATTCGCTCCGGAGGAGAAACGCATCCTACGCTCGCGAGCTCGCAATGGCGACGAGAAGAATTCCGCGTCCTGTAATCCTCTCCCTTTTGTTTCCTTCGATTCGATTGATCACTGTGATGTTTTGGGGGTTCGTTCGTTTGGTCACTGATCCAAGCGGCTTGGTTCCTGCAGGCGGCCGTGGCAGTGGCTCTGTGCGCGGCGGCGCTGCTGGCGGCGTGCGCGGGCGCGTCCCGGGCGGGGTGCCGGAAGCACGTGGCGAAGATCACGGAGTACGGCGCGGTCGGGGACGGAAAGACGCTCAACACGGCGGCGTTCGCCAAGGCGGTGGCGGACCTGTCGGAGCGCGCGCGCGACGGCGGGGCGGCGCTGGTGGTGCCCCCGGGGAAATGGCTCACGGGGCCCTTCAACCTCACCAGCCACTTCACCCTCTACCTCGACGAGGGCGCCGAGATCCTCGCGTCCCAGGTGAGAATCCATCCTTCTCTCGCCGCCATTTCCTCGGCTTCCCTTCTCCTACCGCGGTTACGCCGTGCATTAGCCGAGAAACCGCCCCTGTAATGGCGCGTTAGAGGGCTCGTGGTCACGCAGCAATTTAATAGGATGACATGTGGGGCCCTGAAGCACCACTCACGTGGCTTCACGGGACAAGTCCGTTAGGTCGGTCCGTTCGTCGCTAGGGACAAAGGCCTTTTGGCTTGGGGCCCTGATCCCTTCTTTTCTACGCAAGCCACTACCATCATCTGTGCGGTGCCTAGTAGTGTCGTTGTGCTCTTGAATCTTCAGATAGATACGAGTGTAATTTCCTTTCGTGAATGCCATGGTTCCATGTGATGGAGCAGTAGTATGGCAGAAGCCATAGCCTGCAGATCTGCACAAAACGCTTGCAAACGGTTGTAGTGTATCATTTGATTCAGAATCCAAGACGTTTCAGACAAAAAGACCAGAACGTGTCCTCTCTCTTTTCTGAACAAGACGTATGGAAGATATACTGTAGTCTGCTTACAATAGCAATGGAACTTTAGCAGTGTATTACTGATCAATAATACAGTAAATTTTCAGGGGAAAAAAAAGGGAGGCAGTCATTACTATCTCTGTCAAGGTAGCGCATAAACATGCACCAAGTACTCGGTTGGGCTTTGATTAAATTAGCTCCACCATGTACTTGGCAGTGGTTGCAGTACCGAAAGGAAAAGTTGGTAACTATTGAATACTTGTAGTGCAGCTTTTGATCAAGCAGTTGCTTAATACGGAGCATTGGTGGAGAAAGGTCGAGCAGTTTTAGTATATCTGTTTAGATGGCCCGCCAATTTTGACTTGGTTAAACATAAAGCAAGAGCAAACACTGTTCTACTCTTTATAGTGTTATGTTTCCTTTTTAAAAATATTATGGTAGTTTACTGAAAATTACTTGTTCCACTTGGATATTTTGAAAAGTTAGTACTAGACATGCTGGTTGAATTTGTTCTGCTATTATCAGCTGCTCATCATGTCTAAGCTGTTCATCTATGTTCTTCAGGACATGAAAGATTGGCCTCTCATAGCTCCCCTGCCATCTTATGGGAGAGGAAGGGATGAGCCTGGCCCAAGATACAGCAATTTCATTGCAGGATCCAATCTTACGGACGTCATAATCACTGGTACATGTCTGCTACTCCATGTCAAGATCAGGTAGTAGCTGCAGAGATCTGATGACACGCACAACATTTCAGGTAAAAATGGGACTATCAACGGGCAGGGGCAAGTCTGGTGGGACAAGTACCGTGCCAAGGAGCTCCAGTTCACCCGTGGCTACCTCCTCGAGCTCCTCTACTCTGACAGCATCATCATCTCCAATGTCACCTTCGTTGACTCGCCGTCATGGAACCTCCACCCTACCTACTGCACGTATGGATACTTATGAACTCTGAAATCGCACCCCCAAAACCTGGCTCTGACATGGTAATTCGATGGTGAACTTTCTTTTTTATCTTTCTTTCTTTTGGGCAGCAATGTGACCATCAGTGGCGTCACCATTCTCGCGCCGGTGCATTCACCAAACACTGATGGCATTGACCCTGGTAGTAGATCCATAAATTTGCATTCTCTTCAATGTTGCTCTGCAAGCATGATATATCCGGCCCGTGAACATCTTGAATGTGATCTTGCGGTGCCTGTGCAGATTCTTCCTCGCATGTCAAGATCGAGGACTGCTACATCGTCTCCGGCGACGACTGCATCGCCGTGAAGAGCGGCTGGGACGAGTACGGCATCAAGTTCAACATGCCGAGCCAGCACATCGTGATCAAGAGGCTCACTTGCATCTCCCCGACGAGCGCCATGATCGCGCTGGGCAGCGAGATGTCCGGCGGCATCCGCGACGTGCGCGCCGAGGACAGCGTCGCCATCAACACGGAGTCCGCCGTCAGGGTCAAGTCCGGCGTGGGGAGGGGCGGCTTCGTCAAGGACATCTTCGTGCGCGGCCTCAGCCTCCACACAATGAAGTGGGTGTTCTGGATGACCGGCAACTACGGCCAGCACCCGGACAACTCGTCCGACCCCAACGCGATGCCCCAGGTCACCAGCATCAACTACAGGGACGTGTTCGCTGAGAACGTGACCATGGCCGGCAGGATGGAGGGCATCCCCAACGACCCCTACACCGGCATCTGCATATCCAACGTCACCGCGCAGCTCGCCCCAGACGCCAAGAAGCTGCAATGGAACTGCACCAACGTCAAAGGGGTCACCTCCGACGTGACGCCCAAGCCGTGCCCGGAGCTCGGGGCGGAGGGCATGCCGTGCGCCTTCCCGGAGGAAGAGCTCATCATCGGCCCGCGCAAATTGCCCAAGTGTACCTATTAATTAATGGTAGGTTGGCAAAAGAGGTCATATAGAAGCTCAGCGATAGTCTAGACAACCAGTGTGAGAAACGCAGCTGAAATAATATAGTTCTATCAAAATGATGCAGCGATACCCATTTACACATCGCTTCCATTTCTTATGCAGCCTTTTGTAGAGGCTATGCCAGTGACCCGAAATTATGGCATCAGAAACTCCCGAAACGTACATGACCAAGGCAAAGCTTTTGCATTCCGAATGCTGACCTTTTTTAAGTACAACAGTTACAGAATTGAGAGACAGCAACAGCAACATCAGATTTCTAAACCAAACCCTGCAAAAAGATCACAATTAACAAGACCGTGGGTTCCTCTCCTCACTTTCTTCCTCCCTTGCCCTTGCCCTTGCTCAAGAAGTGGTGGCGCTTCAACCTCTTCTTCCGGATCACCACGTCCTGCTTGATATTTTCCGAGAACGGCATGCCGAGGAGAGCGAGCAGCCTGAAGGCCTCGTTGTCCGTCTTGGCGGTGGTGACGATGCACACGTCCATGCCGTTCTTCTTCCCACCCACCTCGTAGGGGATCTCAGGGAACACGCCCTGATCACGGAGGCCAAGACTGTAGTTGCCGTGCCCGTCGAAGCTGTTGGGGTTGACACCGAGAAAGTCCATGGTCCTAGGAAGCCCAAGGTTGATGAGCCTATCCAGGAAGTTGTACATTATCTACAGCCAAGGACACCAAATTAAGCCTATGCCAATCAATCAGGCTAACAATTTCCACTAGTACAGCGGATTATTATATTGAAATGCAAGGTTTCTAATTGCCACGAGTTTCTAAGTTCATATGCCAATCCGTCAATTGTGAACTAGTATGAATTTCAAGGTCAAAGAGATAATGGGGCTCACCCTGCCGCGGAGGGTGACTGCGATACCGATGGTGTTTCCCTCACGGATCTTGAAGCTGGCCACGGACTTCTTGGCCTTGGTCTTGACGGGCCACTGGCCGGTGATATTGGCGAGGTCCTTCATGGCGGCCTCCAGCCCCTTGGAGTTCCCCGCCTCTGCGCCCAGACCGCAGTTCACCACAATCTTCTCAACCTTGGGCACCTAATCGAACCAAACACACACCGAACGCCTCAAAACTCAACCACGCCAACGAATTGGCCAACATACGTGAGAAATGGATGCCCTTTCTGTGGTGAGGAGTAGGGTCGAGCACCTGGTGGACATTGGTGTAGCCGAACTCCTCGGTGATGAGCGGGACGACCTTCTGCTCGTAGACGGCCTTAAGCCGGTGCACTCTCTGGGCCTCGGAGGGGTCAACGAGCACGATGCCGGAGGGCGAGGTCGGCGGTGGCGTCGGCTTGGGCGGCGCCTCGGTGGCCGCGGAGACGACGACGCGGAGAGCTCGGCGGGGAAGCGGGGAGGGGAGAAGCAGGCAGCGCCGTGCGGCGGTGTTGGAGACGGGGAAGGGGACGCCCGACGAGGGCAGGGTCACAGCCGTGGCGGCCATTGGAGCGGGGTGCGCGGAGGCGGAGCCGAGAGCGGCGGGCGCGGCTTTATGCCATGGATGAGGAAGATGGATGATGCTGGATAAGGCACCGGCTGTGCCGCTATCCATTGTGGCAACCGTGGGCTTTCTTTCACCGTTGCTCTGTTTTCGGGCCCATTGAGCAAGCCGCTGCTGGCCCATTCTATTAGTGGGCCAAACAAAGCAGAGACGATCGGTCCATTGGCCCCAATCCGGCACGCCAAACCTATCTGGCTTCCAGCAGTTCAGTGTTTGAGATTCGTGCGCAAGTACGTAATCCGTCCGATTTGACGCCCAGCTTTCCGCTTCCTTCTACTGTTCGCCGCCGCCTGCTGCTCCCTTCTCCCCTACGCCCGCGCGCCGGCGCCGCCGCTCCGTCCACCGCTGCGGCTGCTCCCCGCGCGCCGCCGCCCTCGCCGGAGAAGAAGAGGAGGAAGAATCTATTTCAAAGAAAAAATGTTGATCTAGATTTTGGAAAATATTAAATTTATTTTTTAAAATGTTGAAACAAGTTGTGAAAAATGTTGATGTTAGTATTTGTTTTAAAATATTAACTTGTGTTTCTGAAAAATGTTGAATCTGCTATTTTCAAATGTTGATCTATATTTTTGAAAATGTTAAATTTAATCTTTTTAAATGTTGGATTTAGATCTCTAATTTGAGCCAAATCTCTAATTTGGGCCTAATGGACTTTAAACCTATACTGCTTAACACAGCCATCCCCCACAATCCGATAAGTTCCGCCGCACTTCCGCGCCGCCGACGATGCCTCCTTGGCTCCTTCCTAATCCTCACGGACGGGCCCCGTACCAAGGACGCCATCTTCGCCTCCCCGTGCCGCCGTTGCGGAGGTCCTCTCCTACTCGGCTTCCCTCCTCGAGTATCCAAACCCTAACGAAGGGGCGCGACCGATGAGGGAAGGAAGGCGGCTGCGGCAGCGGCCCCCTCCGCGAAGGGACGCGCGTGGTGGAGGCACAGCAATAGGACCGCGGAGACTGCGCGTTACGCCTCTCCGCGTGGCCGTGGCGCGACTGGAGGACCCACGACGACGACGCTTGACGCCTCAGCCGCCTTACCGTGACGTCTCCGCCGGTATGTTTTGGAACCCGCTGTTTGTTTGGTGCTCGAACGGCTGTCCTCGTAAGGTAGTGATTTTGTTGTGGGCTTATATCGATAGTGCGGGATGTTTGGCTCCCAGTTGAGTTAATTTGTTATTTGTGGCGTGATTTGTGTATCCTGCTATTGCGGCTGGCTGCTGAATCGGCTGTGTGCTCTTAGGTTCAAATTAGTAAGGATGACATCAAGGTTTCCATTAGGTGGTATGTTAGGCACACCCTCCTGCTTTATTATATGCATATATTAGCCTTGAAATGTAGAATAGATGGATAATGAGGGCTAAATGGAGAAGGGAAAAATATCTTTGTAATTCTTATTTAATGTTAAGCCACAAACTGAACCTAGAATGGATTCATAAACCTTTTCAAGAGCCCAACCAAATGTGCTGAGCAGTGACAGCCGACTTGTTTTTTCTGCAGGTTTATACTGATATAGTCTCTTTAAATTTCAAATTGTGGCCAGTGATAATAACGTTTACTACCTTATTGCTTCTGCATGTTAGCGGTGGCTGGGCTATCTTGAAGGTGAAGAATGGCCAGTGTATGAGTTTATCCCATTCTGACATCATGGTAGGCTGTAATGGTTTTATATTTGAGCCTTCACAGTAACTTTCATATGTGCCTAAATACTAATTAAATGCCTTGTTTCCAAGGTCTGAAATTGAAGTTGGTATTCTTGGTGTTGAATTTTGCCATTTATAACTTCTTTCAGGGTTTCATTGGTTTTAGGAGATATACTCAGGCAAAGACTTCCTATTGTGTGTTTTGAATGTTTGTTCAGCATGCTCAGGTGGACTATTTTCTTTACTGTTTTGATAATTGCTACAGCTCTCCAATGGATCTTGGCACCTATAACTTCCAATAAGATTAGTGAAAAAAGATGGCCTTAATTTTCTCAAGGGTAAATTGTAAAGAATCATTCACTAGTACACTAGTCATGTTTTCATTCTTATTTGCCTCACATGCAACCTATTACTTGTGTTGAACTGTTGGAGTGGTATCAGTTTGGCAATCCTATTTCAAAATTGCTCTCACATGTCATGTTTTCATTCTTATTTGCCTCTGCTGCAAAGTGTAAAGTGAGTTTAACTGCATTCATGAATTTTGCTATTGAATTGGCAGGTTGCATATGCATAATTTCGATGTAAACTACACAAAACTGGTACCTTTTCTTTCATGAAAACTTGCATGTAAGATACACTCAAATAACCAAGCTTTTATGTGTTCGCTTCTGGTCACCTCATTTTCCCCTTTTTGTTGTTTTCCTTTTTTGTTTCCACTTCTTTAATGTCTCAATAAGTTATTGCTTACTATGTAATGCTATGTACCATGTTTTTCTTAAATTAGTTCATGCTCGTCTGTCATTCGATGCCAAGTGCTTAATAAAAGGGGTGATAGAAGAACCCTATTGGGTGCTTAAGGCTTGAACCTTTTTGTTATTCAAAAGATAGCTAATCTTCGCCTAACCAGATAAAATTTAGATACTCAAGGTTTAGTCAATGGCTGGTAATTTTTCATACCCATCCACTGCAATACTTTCTTGACTGATGATGTCAATTTTTCTGTGTCTGGTTGCACCACCTAATATTGGTAAGCTAGGAGATTACAGATCTGTGATATATTTTTTTTTCAATAATACTTTCATGTTGTGTTTTATGATAGCAGGGGTCGTTTCATCCTTACATTGGATTGCCTTATGATCTGTTTTTTTAGATTTTTTGTGTATTAAGTACTTTAAATGACTTGGTTTGGGGTCTTTTCATGGGGTTCTTTCTGACTTGCTCGTGTTGCCTCAGTTCTTACAATGAGTATCTAGGAGAGGTTTCTATTGAAGTTCATGGATATGGGTGATAAAATGTCTACCGTAGGATAATCCACGTACACTCTTACCGGCATACCTAGTATGAACATTGGCCTTCATTACCCTTGTGGGGAAACATTATTTCCATACGTCACACATTGAATTTCTGCATGTCATAGAGGGGAACAACAATTCCAACAAGCTTAAGGTATTGAGTACTGACTGGCTTCTGAATCTCTGATTAGTAATTGCAATTCATGGTGGGCCATCCTTTTAAGGTTTAGGCTAGGAAAAGTTGTCATCTTAGGCATAAAAAACTTTAAAGCTTATAGAATTTTGTTAAAAATGCAAAGAACATAATTTTGTGATGTGTAGTCCGTCTAAAATAACACCCGAAACATCTGATAACAAACATGAGGGCAGATATGTATGTCTTAGTACCTCATTTTTCAATTTTTTTAATGGTTGCTAGAAGCATGTGATTCGCAAACTAATGCTCTCTCTTTTCCCAGTTTGTTATCTATTTTTCTCTTCTGACATCCTGTTTGATCCTCTTTTATATAGTAGTTATCCTATTATGAATTTGTTGCTTCCAGCAAGCCGCTGGCTTTGTATACTTAGTGACTAAAGAGCATGAGAAAACAAGTTAAAAAAGGTTACATGTTACTTATCTTTGGTCTTGTATCACACCCACCATGCTTCGAATTTTTAAAATAATTGATTGCTTCAGAATCTTCACGTATGATAACATAGAATGGGGATGGGTACTAAGCGTTTGCCTCTTCTTTTGCCTCTTGCATGCTGATCATCTGTCAAAGTACCTTTTCATGTCACCCTTGCCTTTTTGCCTTTTCATGTATTTTTCACCTTACAGAATGTGACTATGTAGAATCATGATGCGAATTGAATTTCTGTCCGGGAACTGAAGGGTTCAGCGTGTGATAGCGTACTCCTTTGATCAAACCTTCGAGTTACTAGGTATTCCTTCTTTAATATAAGGATACACAGCTCTCTTGCATATTTGAGCAAAACTTTACTAGGTATTCTAATGCTTTTACTTTGCGACAACAACTTCTCAGAACAACTCTTAGTTTCTTCCTCTTAGTTTCTTCTTTTCCTTTTATTTATACTACCCTCTAGTATCATAGCTACTTGGATGGGTTACTTTGTCCCACATATAACCCTTTGTCCCAATTCATGTTTTTTTTTTGGCTCCTCAACCAAACAGGCTTTCACCTATAACAATAAAAATGATCTTTGCTCCTACCGTAGTATTGACAAACATTAGCTATGGGATCTGTATTGTTGAGCATTGGCTTTCATCAAGTCTACTCGGTCAGGGCAATTGAACATGCTGCCAACCAATCTTGTCATTTTTTGAGCAAACAGAGAGTCTACGCATACTCAAGTTGCTTTCCAGGCTCAATCTAATGGACACACAAATTCTTGCTGAATGTATACTGGGACTTGTGTAATTTAACTAAAAGCTTGTTTTGATTTGTAATCGTGTTTGCTTTGAGTTTGAGTGCCCCCCAATTTGATTATTTCATGTATTGCATAATTCATTGTATTTTGACGTACCTCTGTCAACAAACAGATTGCCATGATATTCTAAATTTCTGATAACACGTTTTTCACTGAAGTTTTCTTTTTCCGATTAGTTCATTGAAGTCATAAGGTGCTGTGATCAGTGAATATGGATCCCATGCTGTTCTAAATGTCTAATAGCCCTCTTGCATATTTTGTTATAGGTTTTAATCACTTGGTTTGATGTATTCTCTTGTCCTTTAGCTCTTATTTTGATGTCTTTGTTTGCAGGAACCTAATGGTGGATTTGAGAGAAGTACCTAATGGTGTGTTTGAGAGAAGTGGTGCCGGGAGCTTCTTAATTTCAATAAATATATGCTGGGTTGGCTACTTCGGGTACTTCATTTCAGTGCTTGGTCTGTATCCTTGTGCGACCGGTAGCTTAGGGTGTTCGTGTTGTCCTTGCTTCCTTGAGTTTCATTAATTATTACGTTATGGTGTAAAGTTAATTCGATGACTTCACAGAACGATGCATACAACTGCGTTTAAGTTAGTTAAAACTTAGGATAGTTAACTTAAGTGGTCCAACCGATTTATTTCCGCTGAGAGGAAAGTTAACCCGGCACCTACAGCGCACAAAAGCTTGAACTGCTATGTGCGCGTCTCAAAGGGCCTTGTAAGCCTGAAAGCTAAATAGGCCATGTGGGACATCAAATCACTGGGCAACAGCAGCCCATCCAATGGCAACGTGGGACGTAAAGTGGGTCAAACTTCGGCCCATCAAAGCCGGATAGGCATTAAATGGGTCAGATATGGGCCCAAACTTCAGCCCATGAAGCCCGACAGACACCAGATGTGTCAGATGTGGGCCCAAACTTCGGCCCACCAAAGCCCAAAAAACATCAAAGGGTCCAATATGGGCCAGATGCAGGCCCATCAAAGCCCAGAAGGCAGCAAGTGGGTTAAGATGGGCCCTATAAAGCCCAGAAGTTATCAAATGGGTCCAATATGGGCCAGATATAGGCCTGCTATGCCCGTTTGTGGGCCTTACTGGGCCATACTTCAGCCCATCGTGGGCTTTACTAGGCCGAAGTTTGGCCCACAAGACACCTAATGTCTCGACAGTGGGCGCATATGCTTTACCTTATGGGCCGTTCGTGGGCTTAGCTGCGGCCGTCTTACCTAGTAAGGGTCGGGAGTCCTATACATCTTCCGGAAGCTTTTTCTTCCCCACAAGATATATGGCTCATCCATCTTCCGGAAGCCACATAGGGACCCAGTAAGGCCTTGTCGTGCTGCTCCCTTGCTCAACGAAGACCTCATTAGGATCCCAATTAGCAAACTAGGTGTTTGTTCTATACCTCTAAAATATATGTTTGTTCTGTAGCGCCTGTACGATGCGTCAACACTAATGAGATGTCAATGAGGTCTCGTGATTCATATTATTCGGCCAACGTTGGATAACACCAGTTCACAAAAAAAACAGAAAAAAAAATGGGGCATCTTCAGGTTGCGCCAGACTTCAGTCCCTTTCCCTGACATGATGGGCACAGAACTGAACCTACCTGGCTACCTGCTCAGAAGCAGTCCACAGGTCACTGAGGTCAGTCGGCAATATCACAGGTTATTCAGTCATAAATGCTATTCGTAAGCTTGCCTTTCCTTTCACAGGATTGTCCATGACCACGCATCAGTATATACAGCGTTATGACTATCCTGCATTTCGGAAGCATGAAGCATCAGCTGTTGCCTGTTGGGTATCATCCAAAACTCTGTAAATAACACGCAACACTGACCATACATGATAACTGGGCATCAAGATTTTAGAATCGATAAAATACATACACACAAGATCTTAGAATTGATCTAATTACATTGCAATAGGCTCTATGACACTAGAGCAGTCAACATCCCAACTGGAGCCACAGGCTATACCTTTTTTAACGCCAAGCTGTTTCCAAACTACCATGTTTCTAGAAGCATTTAATCTTGGGGGGTGGGTACCATGTCCAGCAAATTAAAGGTTCTTTGAGTCACAAAATACTGAGGAGCACACTATTATACAGCCCCCACACCCTCAAGTAGAAGCATATGCTTTATAGAAAAGCTGTTTTGGACTAATTTCTAGAATTGAGAACTATGTCAAGTATTACAGGAGAGATTCTCAACTTCCAACTAAGATGTTAGTAAAAACAAAATGTCAAACACAGGAGGTAATTACTTCATAAATAACTTGTAGTTTATGCTACTGCAGATAGCAGAGTTTAGGCCACAAAGCGCAAGTTGGTTAGATATAGCACAACAAAAGGAATATTAAGTTTGGCAAGTGCTGATAATATCTTTTTGAAAAATATACTCCTACAAACTGGAGCAGGGCAACCTACCTCATCGAGGGGCCTATATCCTGACAAGGGCATTCTTGGTCCTTGGAAATTGTATGTGCTCCGGTCATCTCTAACATCCATTTAGTCGATGCTGCTTTTATGTTCACCTGGGGGAAGAAGACATCATAATATCATTATGTACAGCAAAGTAAAAGGTCAGTTAACAGAGTAAGACTCCTGCATGATGCCACCCCAACAGTTCAAAAGTTTGACAGTTTACGTTACTAATATTTACTGTCACTTGACAATGCATGGCAGGAATTGCTCCACCAGAACGTAAGTTCGACAGTTTGCCTAAATTCGGAAGTACCAAGCATTGTGCACATAAGTTTGAGTAGTTTGCCTACTAATATTTACTGTCACTCGTGAAAGCATTGCAACAAATGCTCCACCGGAAGATTTGAAGAACACTAAAATTGAAAATATTATATGATTATATGGCTGGGCAGCATAATCATTCCCCCTTCCCATACTAGAACATAGGATGAAATATTATATCCTCGCCATCTAAATTGGCTAACTGGCCTTCAACCTCCACCCTGGTAAAGCTGATATTGATAGTAAAGAAAACATTGACATAATTGGGCAAGTTTGAAAAAGGATGGCCAGCTATGACTAAAAGCTAGTTATTAGTGACAGTAATATTTGCAATAGTTATAGTAGAAGAAGAAGATCAGTAGGGTACAGGTACGTGGATATTTCATTTTCATGCGCTCCTATCCAAGGTTAAATTTTTTAGCATGTTCCAATCCTTTAAGTATCTCTTTATCTCCTCCTCCCATGTCAGGTTTGCCCGAACCTTGGCTCTCTTGAAACTATTTTTTTTTCCTTGTTCAACTAAAATCCATCGCAACACATTCATCTCAACTACGCTTAACTGCTAATAACAGCAGGAACAAAAAAAGAAAGAAATGGAAAAACTAAGGTATAAATAGCAGTGAATCAGACATGGTCATTTTGGTTCTTCACATTGAAATCATTCCTAGCCAATTTGGGTACTAATCATTTCGCGAAAGAAGTAAAAAGGAATGAAAATATATCATTGATAAGAGTAGTTTTGCTACGGGATACCTAAATGATGCTCTCTACAAAAGTTCAAGCAACTAGCATTGCTACCATTGATGCTCTGTATATTAACTTTTCACAAATTTTCCTTATACAAATTAATCGCCAGCTCTTCTTTTATTTTCTCAAAGTGTAAAGTTAGCAATGCACACCACAGAGCTGCAGATATGTTAAAGTACAGCCAAGAAAAACTTCACCAAAATGTTACAAACCAGAAAAGTTACAGCGCCTAGTATGCACAACCTTTTCATTACAGCTCAGTTCTTCATACGTTATTTAAGAACTACCATAAAGCCACAAAGGCCCAATCATATCAGAGACTACACTATACCACCACTTACAAATAGGATAGACACGACTCAAAGGTGATTCGTTCTCAAAGTAGAGTAGCCACCCGTGTGACAACAACTAAACCCACACAAGCACTAGCCGTGGTGTGACCGCATGATCTACTCATCAAGCATAACCAAAAAAAAAAATCAAGTGTGCCAGTATAACTATAAACCTATAGAAAAAGAGGTTGATGCTCAAACAGATAAACATACCATTCTATGTGTAATTTTAAACATACAAACTGCATTATGACTTCGGCGTCCAAAGTGATTAGCAGAATTACTACAGCTAGGCATGTTTTGAACCCACAACCACTAGGTTGGTGAAATTACCATACATAGATGTCTGACCCATTCCAACAAACAACCCCAACCAATCCAGTCCAGGACAACAACAGCCCCAAGTACCCTGATTCGACAGCACATTATAAACCAAAGCCAATCTGGCCTTAAACAACACGGGATTGTGCGTAACAAAACGATTCAATAGAGATTCGGAGGCTAACGTGGATCGTAGCCCAATTGGCACTCGAACGCAGATACAGGTCACACGAATCACGCACAATCCGCCCCATCGAAATCGAACACCAGAATTAGAACGAATTCCATTAAGTAGGGTTCGAAAAAAAAAGCACGGGATTGCAACGTACCCATGGAGGCGCCACGGCAAAGGCGACGGGGTATCTCACGTCGCCGCCGTGCTCCATCAGTTGCGCCGAGACCCCATGAAAGCGTCCCTCGGCAGGGAGGTCGCGCCTTCCCCATTTGGGTTGGCGGGCGAAGCGGCGCGGAGAAGCCGCGGAGTTCCCTCCCCAATCGTCCTCGCTCGATTTCTAAGCAGCGAAGGCGTAGGGGGTCGCCTCCGTCTCCCACCAGCTGCGCGGAGGTGTCCCTCAGCGGAGAGGCCGCCGCCTTCCCCATTAGGGTTGGCGGGCGAAGCGGCGCGGAGAAGCCGAGTCGTTCGCCGCGGAGCTCCCTCCCCAATCGCCGGGTCCTCGCTCGATTGCTAGAGCTTGGGAGTGAAGAGAGAAGCGGCGAAGGCGTAGCGCGGTGGTGTCTCTCGGCGGAGAGGCCGCCGCCTTCCCCCATGGAGCCCTAGCTCGTTGGGCTTAGGAACCTCAAGGAGGGACACCTATTACTAGGATCACCAGGGTGGTCGCACGGCGAGGCCGAGGGAACCAAGTCCTCTCGGCGGCGCGTGGTTCCTTCTCTCGATCGCCGCCATCTCCATTGGCAAGAGAGGAGAGGCGTTTGGGGGCGGGGCGGGCCCGGGGGGAAGAAGCCTCGGCTCGATTCGATCCCCTTGGAACTGGAAGATGCAGCCGCAGGCAAGGCAGCAGCAGCCTCTTACGGTCTTTTCTGGACTGACGGGCCCCAAGATGGGCCACTGGCATGGGCTTTGCATAACGTGTAATAGAAGGCCCATCAGGGCGACAAACTCGCTCACTCACTCTCATAAAAGAAAAAAGAAAAAAAAAGAGGCTCTTCCCCATATTGTACAGGCTGCAATTCACAGTCCAAGTGTTAAAAACAAACCGAAGTGTTGCTTAGTGAGACGCCAGCAAGGTGGGCCGACAATCAGCCGCAAACTCTGACAGTCTAACAGCGCCTGCGATCTGATCAAGGCGATCTCGTCCCATGTTCCGCATTGAAAAGGCAAGAGTATCACGAGGAGGATCCTCGTCACATGCGTATGCTGATACTGATATTATGCCAATCAAGGCATGCAGCGTCCAGTTTCTTAAATGAGACGATCAGGAGGAGGCGATTTTTAAGGCCCCACGTCCCTCCCAGCGACCCAGACCCAACTCCCAATTGTCAGTTCAGTGCTGATCACCTGCCCCGTGCAGCAGCGCACCTGTTCCACCGGCGGCCAGCAACAGCACGATCACGGTTCCGGCGATCACCAACAATGCCACGACCACTGGTTGGTTGCATGTGGTGGGCAAGCTCGTACAAGATCCGACACGACCTGACCGTTAGCAATGTTGCAGGAAAGAAAGAGTGTGGTGAATGCCAGCGCGAGAATTTTCCAGTGTATAGCAAAGGAGGGCCACTGTCAGCGGCGCGACATCGCTGTACAATCCATACAGATACAGAGGACTACTACACTCGCTGTCAGCATTAGCCGAGGTAAGCATGAATCAACCCTAGCAGTAGCACGGGCAGTATGCTTGTGCTCCACCGTCCGTCCCATCCCAATCACGCACGAGCTGCCACCTGTAACTAAATTATTCCTCTGCTCTGCTATTGCTAATGACAGGACAGGAAGGAGACACACGCGCGCGCGCGCTAGAAGATGGTATGTATAAGGGCAGGGCTACATTACTACATCAAAGCACTAGAAGATGTGAAAAGATCTAATGTGAAAGCAGAAGATGCAAAAAAAAAAACAGCGGAATGCGCTGCTTCAGGTGTATAGCAGGCAGGCAGCTCTTGCCTCTTATTGCATGGCATCTGAGGTCCCTTTCCTCTTGATCCTCTTCTTGATCTCCTTCTCCAGCTCCTCAGTCCCTCCCACCTCCTTCAGCTCCTGCAGGTCACAGTCAACAAAAATTACCAAATTTCAATCCGAAACCCGCACAATGGAACTGATGGTATGAAGCATGAATGAATACTACAGTAGCTGAGTTGAATTTGAATCCAAACCAACCTTGGGGCCGAGGAACAGGCCGTAGGGCACGCCCTGGAACTTGTCCATGTGGTGAATCTGCAGGCAGCAACGGACAGGAGCAGTCAAGAGGCAGATCCCGGCTGGTGAACGGAAACTGTTGCGGTTGGGTAGGACACACACAGGGCCGGACATGACCTGATGGGCGGCGGCGACACGCCGGAAGTAGGGCACGTTCTCGATGGGCCCCACGGGGAAGCGGCGGTGGACGAGGCCGTCGTGCACGAACATGTACGCCATCCCGAACAGCGTGATCCCCAGGCCCTGCAGACCAGACGCAACGCACGGGCACGTCAGGCAGAGCCGTCATCCATGTGCGGGCAGAGCCTTGTTTGGCGACGCAACGTCACAGCAGAAACAGCTGCGCCAACGCCTTACGCCATAGTAGGTATAGGTTCATCGCTACGAGATCGCGTCAAGATCTCTCTTTTCTTTTTCTGATCGTAACTCCACGGAAAAATCTTGCCAGTGTTGTGGTAACTGCTCTCTCTGCCAGCTTTTTGACCGTTGAGTCACTTCGCCCGGGCGGCCACCGGCCGTGGATGTGGACGTCATGCGCTAATGATTTGTATTTATTTTTTTTTGAGAAATGAAGGATTTGTAAATTTGCTACCACGTTGAGCACGCTTGGTCAAATTCTAATGTTTTATGGGGACGGGCGAGAAAGCAACGCGGTAGTAAAAAATCGAGAGGGGTTGGTTGTTGACCACTCACCGCGCCGAAGCAGAGGCCGGGGACGAGGCCGCGGTTGAAGAAGCCGTAGGCCAGGAGCGACATGGCCGGCACGGCGTTGACGATGGCGAAGACGTCGTTGAGCTCGAAGGGCCCGTCGTGGGGGCGATGGTGGGACTCGTGCATGTGCCACAGCGACGCGTGCCACAGCGCCCGGTGCGCCCACCGCGCCCAGAATTCCATTCCGACCTGCAGCCACCAACGGCCAATCCATCTCATGGTGCAGAAGCGCGACGGGCGTGCCGCGTGGCCCGCCGAAAGCAGTCGTCACTTACCGCGGCGCCCACCGAAAGCGCGAAGGTGCCCACCATTTCCGTCACCGGGATCTCGCCACCCTGATCAACCCACCCAGCCGGAAGAAAAGGCATCAGCGAGTGGCGCGGAATCGCCGCGGTGGCGAGAGGGGCGTGCGTGCGTACCTCCATTTGCCAGGCGAAGCGGTAGTAGACGGCGGCGGCGGCCATGGACGTGATCCCGAGGCTGGACATCACCGCCGCCACCAGGTACGTCCGCCGCTCCGACTGCTTCCGCGCCGCGCGCTCCGACACCGCTCGCCGCGTGGCCTCGCCTTCGCCACCGTCCGCCGCCTCGCCGGCGACGACGGCCTCGTCGTCCGCCCCGACGCGCGCGCGCGGGCGCACCGGGAGGGGCGCGAGCACCACCAGCCGCGGCGCCGCGCGGGACACCGACGCGGCCAGCCGGGGGGCCCGGAGGCGCGAGGCGGCGACCGGGAATGGAGCCGCCGCCGCCGCCGCCACCAGCCTCGCAACGGCCATGGCGAGCCGTGTGCAGGCAGGCGGTCACCAGTGAGTGAAGGGGACGGGCAGTGGCTGGACAGAGATCGCTGGTTCCGCGCCGGCCCCGACTAGTTTGGGGCGCGTGGGTGTACGTGCGGTCGGCCTCGGTGCACGGGATGTGCGGGCGACGGAGGACAAACAAGTGGGCCGGAGTCGTCGTCGTCGTTGGCAGGAGGCAGCGAGTCAACAGCTCGCGGGCATGGAAATCCGGGACGAGCGCCGGCCGGAGCGGCCGCGGCTGCCTGCCTTTTTATACTAGGATCGCGATGCGAGCTGACTCACCTCCCCTGCCTTTCTACGGCCAGCTCTGCTTGCTCCATATATATTTTTGGAAGGGAATGAAAGCCGCATCGTCGTCTAGTGTTATCTGTTGGGAGTAGCACTATTCCCTGGCCGTGAGTGGAAGATTTATCAGGTCAGGTCGAGCCGTGCCTGCCTGCCTGACGCATCAGGTCAGGTCTGCGTGCGTCGCTGTCGACCTGTCGTCCGCGGCCGCGCCAGGTGCTCAGCCTCACGGCGAGGGCCATTGGAGGGAGGGAGAGAGCGCGCCGTGCCCCCGGGGCGAGGCCCATCCGGGTAGGGAGGGCCGTGAGGGGCAGTAGGTGCAGGCAGCCTAGCCACCGCGGGCAGTGGAAAAGGACACCGCGCGCACATGGCCGGGCGGCGGGCACGCCGCACCACGTGGCGGGGACGCACGGCTGCATGCCGCGGCCACTAGCGCCGACCTGCGCCGCGGCCATACCCGCCCGGTTCGGGAACCTGTCGACCGGACCCCCCCTGGCCTGTCCTCTTCCACAGGCCGCAGTGCCTTCTTCCTCCTCCGGGTAAGCCGCAGTTCACCGGCAAGGAAAGCTCATGGCGACTATACAAGGATCGGGGGGGCGACGACGCGGGCGCGGCCGAGCTCTTCCGTCCGGACACCTGTGGTGATCGATGAGGGGCGGCGATAGTGGTGGCGATCGAACGGAAGGAAAGCGAGGTGGTGTGAGTGCGAGTGGCCTTCATGGTGGGTGGCGACGGCGACGCGGGCGCGCGACAGGAGCGAGCGAGCGAGCGAGCGGGCGCCCTAGTGGCGCTGCCCGCCGCGCCGCGTTTGCTCGGGCACGCCGACACGTAACTCGCCTCCATTGGCGCACGTAGCAGCAGCCTCTCATCCGATCGGGGTCAAAACCGAGAGCGATTGATTCATCGGCCGCCCGGGGAGCTTTTCGTTGATCAGGATGGAATGATGGATGTGCTCCTTGCCTTGGCCTTGTTGGATGGGGGACACACAGGAGTGGAGGACTGGAGGTCGCTGCTGAAGGCTCCACGTTGCCATGCGCAGTTTCCTCATACGGCTATGCTCTGTGCAGCGAGAGCGATCATTCATGGTCGTGGGTGCCAGGACCTGGACGAAAAGCAATGACCGAGTGGGGAATATTTTTGCGACGTGTGATTGGGACGTGGCGCTGATGTGGCAAACGAGAAGATATTTTCCTTGGCTGGTCGATCAACTGACGAGTGCCTTGCGCGCGCGTAAAGTGTCTTTTAATTCCATTTGGCAATTTATTTTTAGTTTGCATTAAATAAATTCAGGTAGAGTGAAGGGATTTAAACTGCAGAGTATATACATGTGGTGTACACATTGGTATGCAGATAAACATACATAGGTAAATATATATAAAACAAATTGATGAAGGGTGCATATCTTTTATCAAAAGCTGCAACAATGACATTATCTTGGATCCTAATCTCAACCTCAGTTTTTTTCATGCTCTCATCTTAAGTACTAGTTACTTGTAACTGTAGTACATCGTTATATTCCTAATTTGTCAGGACCAAAATGTCTAAAGATATACACTGTTTTGTAAATCAAATCTAAACAGACAAATGTGTAAAAAGGCTCAGTTTCCAAGTATAGCATTATATTAGCTATTAATCAATGGAGCATGATGATTATTCTGCAAGAAAATCAAATTAGTTCAAATACAGCTATGGTAGTTTGGACACGGACTACAAATTTAACATAAAGATCATGATTAATTGGGCGCGCCATTGATTAACCATTACTGAATTCAGCATTACTTTCTGTAAATGCAACTAATTATTCTGCAATTAACTGCGTGATAATCTTTATTTACTAAGAAAGGATTCTCTATTTTTGCATTCACAGGAAATAAGTGCATAGTGAAATCCATCAGAAGTAGCAGGGCTAGAACTCAATGTATTTAATAATCTCAAATATAGACATATTATGTGACAGTTCGATAATAATAGGTTGCTAACATGTAGATGGAGTATGTAGCAGGCCTGGTCTCTCTTTTTTTTTTTTGCCCTTTTAGCATGTGGCACAGGAATGCCAACCCAAAGAATGAAACATGAAAATTAGAAAGGCCTGAGCAAGCAATAACACAACAACAACAACAACAACTTAGCCTTTTGTCTCAAGCAAGTTGGGGTAGGCTAGAGATGAAACCCATAGAAAACAAGAATAAGAAACACAAAAAGGGCACAAGCCAAAGGAAGAGTTAGGAGTTAAACAAAAAGTAACAAAAATCACGGTTCAGGTACGTTAATTGCTAGTCTCCAAGCGTTCCTATCCATAGCTAATTTCTTAGCGATATTCCACTCCTTAAGGTCTCTCTTAACCGTCTCGTCCCAAGTTAGTCTAGGTCTACCTCTACCTCTCTTAACATTATCGCCCCGCTTTAAAACTCCACTACGCACCGGCGCCTTGGGAGGCCTCCGTTGTACATGTCCAAACCATCTCAACCGATGTTGGATCAACTTCTTCTCGATAGGTGCCACCCTGACCCTATCTCGAATCTCTTCGTTCCGGACTCTATCCCTTCTTGTATGCCCGCAGAACCAACGCAGCATATGCATCTCTGCTACACTCAGTTGCTGGACATGTCGCCTTTTTGTAGGCCAACATTCGGCACCGTATAACATCGCCGGGCGAATCGCCGTCCTATAGAACTTACCTTTTAGCCTCTGTGGCACCTTCTTATCACAGAGGACGCCCGAAGCCTGCCGCCACTTCAACCAACCAGCTGAAATTCTATGTCTAACATCTTCATCAATGTCTCCATCTTTCTGAAGCATTGATCCTAGATACCGGAAAATATCCTTCTTAGCCACCACTTGACCCTCGAGGCTAACGTCCCCATCCTCATGCCTAGTCGGGCTAAAGTCGCACATCATATACTCGGTCTTGGTCCTACTCAACCTGAACCCCCTCGACTCTAACGTGTGTCTCCACAGCTCTAACTTCATATTAACCCCTGCCCTACTCTCGTCAACTAGCACCACATCATCAGCAAAGAGCATACACCAAGGGATATCACCCTGTATGTCCCTTGTGACCTCATCCATCACCAAAGCAAATAGATAAGGGCTCAATGCTGACCCCTGATGTAGTCCTATTTTAATTGGAAAGTCACTGGTATCGCCATCACATGTTCGAACACAAGTCATCGCATCCTTGTACATATCCTTGATGAGGGTAATATACTTAGTTGGGACGTTGTGTTTTACCAAGGCCCACCACATGACGTCTCTCGGTACTTTGTCATACGCCTTCTCTAGATCAATAAAGACCATGTGTAAGTCCTTCTTCTCCTCTCTATATCTCTCCATCAACTGTCGTACTAAGAAAATCGCCTCCATGGTCGACCTCCCAGGCATGAACCCAAACTGGTTTTGGGTCACCCTTATCAATCTTCTTAGACGATGCTCGATAACCCTCTCCCAAAGCTTCATCGTATGGCTCATCAGCTTAATCCCCCGGTAGTTAGTACAACTTTGAACATCTCCCTTGTTCTTGAAGATCGGTACTAATATACTTCTCCTCCGTTCCTCCGGCATCTTGTTTGACCGGAAAATTAGGTTAAAAAGCTTAGTTAACCATACTACCGCCCTCTCGCCCAGACATCTCCACACCTCAATGGGGATGCCATCGGGACCCATTGCTTTACCTCACTTCATCCTCTTCAGAGCCTCCCCGATCTCTGCCTCCTGAATCCTTCTCACAAAGCGTCTGTTGGTATCATCAAATGAGTCGTCCAACTCGAAGGTAGGACCCTCATTTTCCCCATTAAACAAATTGTCGAAGTATTCTCGCCATCTGTCCTTGATCTCCTCATCCTTCACCAGAAGTCGATCTGTCCCATCCTTGATGCATTTGATCTGGTTTATGTCCCTTGTCTTTCTCTCGCGAGCCCTAGCTATCCTATAAATGTCCTTCTCTCCTTCCTTCGTACCTAGCCGTTGATAAAGGTTATCAAAAGCCTGACCTTTCGCTACACTTACAGCTCGCTTTGCAGACCTCTTCGCTAATCTATAGCCCTCGATGTTAGTCGCACTCTTGTCGAGGTGAAGGCGTTTGAAACACTCCTTCTTCTCTCTAATAGCCCTGAGCAAGCAATAACAGACTGAAGAAAAGTAGCTCATGGTATCTGCCAATATCTTAAGCAGCATTGGAAGACACAACTCTCTCTCAAGGTGCTTTTGGAGGACCAATAAAACAAGAATAACGTACACACATAACTTAGTACGAATGGTGAACACTGCCTTATTTTTATAGACATCTACATTATCATTCAAGATCTAGAGAAATAGCTCTGCTAGGAATTTGATAATAAATTTATTGGCTGTAATTAACTTATTTAAGTCACAATGATATATTTCCTTCCTTTCCAGAACTGGGAGCCAATATGTCTCTGCGCCTAAGCTCTATTTGTATGTATAGTATATATAATTACTGGTTTGGTAAAATGCTGTTTTAGTATATCTAATCATATTTACCAGCTTCAGCCATGAATAATTCGTTAGCATCACGATGCAAATAATCTCTGGGATGAGCGGATGAACTGTGCTTTCTGTAATTTTGTTGCCTTGCATCCAATCATATTCACTATATTTACTGATCATACTATGAATAATACTGTTTTAGGGATGGGAAGAAGTTGAGGGCTTTGGCAAAGACAAACAGGGCGTAAAGGGTCATGTTAGGGTGAAAAACAAGCAGGATACTCTAGATCCGCTTCTCTTCTTCTAGAACTCCCCAAGGATACGCAGTAAAGAAGTTTTCTCCCTAAATGGCCACAGCCGAGTTTGCTGATGCATGACTCTGACATATATGCAGGTGTTGGTGTAGATAATCCTCGTGACAAATGGGTATATGATACCACCCAATTTGACAACATACTGAAGAAATTGAAAGTGGTATGTCACATAAAATTGCCATTTCAACTGCACCGTCTAAATTTCGATTTACAACGTCCAATAACTGTTCTGATCTTTCTCTTGTCCTTTGGTGGTTGTTTCTCTCTGCACAATTAGCAATCAGCTAAGCCTATTCAAGAAGGTATATCTTTCACATTGTTTTTACGTTCCCAATTTGTAATGTTCATATCAATTATACCCATCTTTTGCTTTCCCCTTTTCTCAGAAATTGCAGCTGTAAGTGATTCGCCTGACAGCACGCCCAAGAAAGATAAACCAGCAAATGTTGAAGTTACTAAAGTTACTCGACCTCAAGGAAGGTTGGTTTGTACCTGATTCTTAACATTTTGATTCCTCAACCTATTCATTCTCTCCTTTACATGATAACTTATTTTTTTTCCAGATACAAGAAAAGAGAGGGGGGGGGGGGGAAGAGTGAGCTCTTATTCAGCAATAGATCTTCAAGGCATACTTGTGAGCGATGGATCTTTTTATCTGTGGTTATTTCGTTCTTAGATAATCTGGCAATCATCCGTGATCATCTGTTTCTTGAACTATGTGTTGGTTTTTGTCTAACTCAAGTTTTTTAAGAGTGATAACTGATAAGTACTAATCTGCTGGATTTCACTGCTTGCACTTGAAATTTAGCTACAGTACTCGCCAATAAGATTTTTAAATTATCTGCCTTGTTATGATCTCTGAAGCAACTTGTCTCGGCACAGGTACGCAAAAATGAAGATAATTGCCAAGTGGATCAGAAACCTGAACCATTATGTTTGGATGAACCTGATCCTATCATTTGCCCTGATGCAGGTCAGCTCTTACCTTTGTTTCTTCTCTAATGGGCTTCATTGTGTACCAAGTTACTAACTTCGTTGAGGTTTTAGTAACTTGCTTTATCGATTCTTTGCTGGTTCAGTATCCCAAGCTGAAGATGTGAACTGGTGGGGGAATAAGTTTGGATTCGTATCAGGAGGGTTTCTAGGAGCAACATCTCGTAAAAGAAAATCTTCATGAAAAGATCCGGCTAATGTCTGCCAGACATTTGCGGAGGAAGATCAAGAAAATCTTGTTCAGGTTGGTATGATGTGCTGAATACATTCTAGATGTGATTTTTACAGTCTTTCTAGACCTCTTAAGTACGTTGTCAATTCATTTCACTTGATGTCCTAACGTAGACGTTGATTTATTATACTGATGATTTTGTGCATGATTACAAAGTAGACATGTTCAAACAATTGAATGCACCTGAATTCTTAATATATCCATTGTCTGAAATTTGCTGCAGGATAAAGCTACTTCTGGCAAGCAGGGTCTTGGCATCAAGGGCCTGCCAATGAAAATTGCTGGCCATCGTTGGAAGGGAAACAAAACTTCATTTGGTGATAGTGACGACGATGATTCAGCCCAGTCCGATGAATATTCAGAAATTGAAGAGGACAATGAGGAACAACCGACTGCTGTTGAATCCATAGAGATAGAGAAGAATACAGAAAAAGGATTGCATGTGGATGTTAGATCCAAAACCAAGGTCAAGAAGCTTTGCAAAAGAATACTTCGTCAGGTATAATCGTCTTGTCTGTGTGGGTATGAGTCATGTGCCGTGCTCTGTTATATGATGGCTACTGGCTCTTTGTTCTTTCCAGGCCCCATCTCAGTCGATGAAATTGAAGGATCTTAAGGTAGCCGTTGAAGAACATTCTAATGTTGTATTCTCCAGCTTCTCTTGCAGACGTGAAGCTCTGTTGTTTCTGAAGAAGAAGGTATGCATATATATCATTACGCATTGAAGATCTATATCCGTCCAAAATGGGAAGGACCCTTTCCCCTTTCTGTCTGTTTTCTCTAAACTCTTGGCATTACCTACTAGGATAAAATCCCTCAGTCGAGCTATCTGCATCTTCAAACCAGTAACTTGGATGCATCCTTGTTCTTTTCTGATCGAGGAATAGTTATTTACTGATATGTTATAAGCAATATTCTCAGGCTGTATTTTATGCATGGGCCCTGAATACTGTTAGTATTTCTGCTCAGCGTTGATTCCCATTCCATCTCATTGTGTTCTGCAGCTTCAAGAGAGCACAAAGTTCAGCATAGAAGGCAAGAAAGTACATCTTGTGTCTTGAAAGCGAAGCAGATACAAAGTTTTGGGGGGCGGTGCGCTGTTGAGGTTTCCAGTGCTCATATTTGTTGTTGCTTGAGATTTGTAACAGAAGCAGTAGCACATTGAGCTCTGTAGTATAGATAAGGAATCAAACACTTTCGCAGATGCGGGAGGTTTGCAAAATTTCGTTAGGCGCAGAGGTGCTAATCTACATATGTTTGCCTCACATTCGATGTATCTCTAGCTGTTCTGGTTGGCCTGAGTCTACAAACTGCAGAACTATAGATTGTATGTGATTGTGCTATGTATGCTACTTATTTGCTTGCGAATTGTTTTGCACGTTCCATTATCGTCTAGTTGTCTGGCTATGCACATCAATCCAGCCATCCCTTCATTCAGAGAATCGTACAGTTGAAGGCATCCAAAAGAAAACAGATCTGCGGTTCCAAGTTCAGCAAGTCTATATTGCCTATGCAATTGCATTGCTGCAATTCGAATGCCTGCGAGACGTCTGAAGATCGTCTGAACAGACAACTGACTGGTGACTGCACATGAATCAGCAAGTCGAGGAAGTCTGCCTCATCCTGCATATGGCGTACTTCGACAGTCCGCGGCGCCTTTCAAGCCAGTAGTGTGCGTTTCGCTCTTCCGAGTCAAGTCGGGGATAAGCGGCAAGCGGCGCCATGGCCGCGCCGGCGACACCGAGGCCGTCCCTGATCCTCCCGCGTGCCTCCTCGCACTCCCACTCCCAACCCAGCGCCGGCGGCCTCACCTCCGACCGCGTCACCGCCTCCAACCGCCGGCGCGGCGACTTTGTTTTCGTCGTCAACCCTTCCGGTATGTTCCCGCATCCCTCTACCCCTCCGCCCCCGCTAGTACCCTTACGGATTTGCGCGCTAAACGCCGTTCTCTTCGCGCGTACTCCGCGTTGTAGGCGCCAATGGCCGCACGGGCAAGCAGTGGAAGCAGCTGCTCCCGCACCTCCGCACTCGCCTCGCCGACCAGTGCAACGTAAGCCGCCGTCCATAGCTTTCAGATTGCGAGATGATAACTTCCACCCTCGGATATGTAATTGCCGACTGAAACCCGGTCTCAGATCCGGCGGTAATTCGGCGATCTCATTCTCACAGAATGTTTTGATTTGTTGGTGTTGGCTGATCAGATTTGCGAGTGCATCACTTCGGGCCCATCCCACGCCATAGATGTCACAAGGGAGGTGTGTATGCGTTCCCTTGTCGAATACTTAGCTCCACCTGGCAACTTTCTTATAAGCACCAGTGGTAGTGTACTTACTGTAGGCTATAAAGGATGGGGCTGATGCCGTGATTGCTGTTGGCGGCGATGGTACGCTTCATGAGGTATTCATGTGTGTAAATTGTTTGTAAAACCATGCTAAATGTAGTTGGAAAATTCATGAGGCATCATGTGTGTAGAATCTGTAGATTGTTAATATTTTCCAAGGATTGAAATTGGGAGTGCTTATGGTTATAGAGTAGAGGATATTATTTTGAATATGTAGGTGGTGAATGGCTTCTTTTGGAAAGGAAGTCCAGTGCGTGCTCTTGATCGAGGGCCTGACCATTCAACGGCGCTTGGTGTGAGTAGTATGCCCTACCCTTTTGGCTTTTGGATACTTAAACTATAAGTTCAGTAGTGAAGTACGTTGTTGTTCTCTGACAGCTTATTCCACTCGGAACTGGCTCAGATTTTGCAAGGACATTTGGCTGGTATATTTGTTTCCTTTCCTGCTTGATCTACATATGACATAGTTATTTATTAACCTCTATTTTCTTTAAATTGGTGTCATTGTTTATTTTTAAACCAGGACTAATGATCCTCGTGACGCAATTGATCGGATTGTGAGAGGTTTCTTTCTTGATACTTTATTTTTGTGGTGTTTGAAGTGCTATGTATGTCTTTTCATGTTAATGGATGAAGTGTGAACAGTTGTATGGAAACAGAACATAGTGATCCAGTATTATGTGTCTTGTATTACTGATTGCAGTATTCTTAGTTTAAGAGAAACAATAAACTTCGCACTAGTCAAACATAGAAATTATATGACCTCTCTGTTCCCCTGTTCATCTTTTTCTAACATTTGTGGAAATAAGGGTTGGGTCGTGTGATATGATGGTTGTTTATGGATTTTTAATCTCTACATCTGAGATCACAAATAGATCTCTTTTGCAGGAGTAAAATCAAAACTAGACATAGGCGTGATGGAGAGTCCCAACAGAGAACCACACTTCTTTGTTAATGTTGCTGACATCCATTTGTAAGTGAAACATAGCCATGCGAAACATATATTCATTGGATGATTTGAAAAGAAAAATTATGTACCTGCAGGAGTGCTAAGGCAGGCTATTTTGCTTCTATGTACAAGAGATTTGGCAACTTATGCTATGTATTTGGAGCTTTAAGAGCCTTTTGGGGACATAATAATCGAGATATGAGAATAAAGGTGAGCTTTGATCTTGGTTTCTTTTGAAAGAAGAATTGCATGCTTTTGAGCATTCTTTTGCTCACCCTAACCCCACCTCTCTGCAACTGCACATGATAGGTAACTGGGGGAGAATGGAGAACTGTCCATAAAGTCACCGCTCTATGCATAGGAAATGCCAAGTACTTTGGTGGTGGTATGAAGATAACACCAACAGCCGATCCTTTTAGCGGTAACCTTGAGGTAATTCACATGATCAGTATTTATGTTTGAAGTTGTTCGTAAATACTTAGACACTGTAGCATTTCTAAGTTGTGGTAATTTATAGGTTGTTATTCTTCAACATTTCAAATGGTACGACTTTCTTCTGAAGCTACACAGGCTGTATGGAGGCACGCATCTGTCAGTGAATGGTGTGTCGTCAATAAGGTAAACATAAACCCTGAATCTCATCATGAAGGCTCTTTCCTTTGAGGTAGCAAGCATAACAAGCATACCAGAAATGAAATAGTTCGGTGTCTTCTCTAAAAGCACATGAAATGATTTTCTTAGATTGCATGATTTGACTTATGAAAGCTTTTACCTTAACTGAAGAGACACAAAGTGCTTTGGGTAGCATTGCTTTTTTATGCTGAGAAGGAAGGTAGTGGAATAGTTTCTTGAAGAGGTCCCAGCTGGGAAATCCTGAAGTGGAAAGTTCTAATTACTTTCTTGAGAGTTGAAATCCTAAGAGTAAGGGGTTAAAATAGCTTCTGGCTTCATTCACCAATACCCTCTAGTAGTCTGCTACTTTTATACCTAAGTTTATTTGACATAGGCTGTAACCTATAGGTCAGATAATCTGACAGGTTCATGACACAATAAAAATACAATTTGTTAGCCTTCCTCAATGTTAGAATATCTGTCAGAGGTCCAAATCGTGGAAGGAATTTTATTGGATGCTCAACTCCTTTCGTCCTGAACTGGGCTCTTCTTAGTGGTTTGAACTTTTCAAGCCTTTTAAAACAAAGACCAGCACTAGCGACCTGTTTTTATTTATTCTTTAGTAGCTATCAATCCATCTTCACCTAAGTGATAACATGCTTTTGCAGGGTTCAGTCTATTGAAGTAGCAGAGGTGACGGCTAGCGGTGGCATCTTTGTGCAATCTGATGGGGAGCATTTCGGCTTTCTGCCAACCAAATTTTCAGTTCTTCCTGGTGCAGTTGATTTCTTCTGCTAGATCGTCATGGTCTTTCTTGCTGTTGGACTGACAGAAAGATGCACGATTCTAGGTTAGATCACTGTTGCGAAATGATATGGCAATCTAGTTGCTCCATTCATCTCCTGCAGTACATCCAACAAGTTGTGCCGTGGTGTAGCACTACAACATGTAAGTACTATACTAGCCGTAAAATTTGGTGAGGGCAGGTGTGTACGAGTGTATTTAACCATTGGATTATTCTGTCAGCAATGTAAATTTGACAGCGACTTTCAGGCAGGCCTGTACCGTGTGGCAATAATTCTTGTTTGCCTGTGTCCCAACAACAACAGGGCCATGATTAGCTGTGCTCTAAGAATAAGTTAATGCACTCCCAACTTGCAATACCATGTACTATACGGATCAGCAGGGCACAAATCGCTAGCATTTCTTGTTTGCTCTGCTTGTTTGGTAGCAAGTGTTTATCTTGTAACTTGCTGTATTTTGTGCTGACCATATGGATCGTGGACTAGTAATCTACTGGTCCGTTATAGCGCTGACTTGTTCCGGCATTTCCGCAGAGGAAGTTGTGATGCCGTCGTCAAGCTTGGTCAAATCTCTCTTGTTTGCTGTGAAGTGATTCCCAATCAGAATCTGTGCCGGTTGATAATTCCAGTCCAGCCACACGCAAGGGATGATTTCTGTTGCTTGACGAGAAATGGGATGCCCGGGTCACTGGCAGGGAAAGCACCCTGCCCCCCGATGCCATGGCATCAAACTT